>NC_041386.1:275043257-275044950 GCF_002162155.2 Triticum dicoccoides | reverse complement strand
GATGGCGTGCTCGGTTGGGCGCTACGGCGATCGTGGCCACGACGGCGACATCGCCGGCGGCGTGAAGCTTTCGGCCGCGGTGGGGCTAGGGCCTAGGGGTCGGGAGAGAGCAGGGGAGAAGGGGGAAACGGTGGCGTAGCTCACCGCGGTTGCAGTGGGCGTCGAAGCGGGCTCGGGGACGCGTCGGAGACGACGAATTTGACGGCGACGGTGGTCGGAGTCCGAAGGGGGGAACGGCGACGTGGCGGCGATGCAGGGCTTCCGGGGACCCGTGGAGCGGTGGGGAGGAAGAAGGAGTCGAGGCGGAGCTTCTGAGCTGGTCGGGGAAGCGAGGGGTGGTCGGAGACGGTGGCTAAGGCGAACGGCGGCGACGGTGAGCTTTGGCCGTGAGAGAGAGAGAGAGTGAGGGAGAGCCGGGGGAGAGTGAATGGGGTGTCGGCGAGGTCGGGGCGACGACCAGAAGACGATCCACACGGCGCAACGGCGACCAGGGCGATGCAGAGAGGCTGGGTGGTGCGTGGCGAGCTCGGGCGCGCCATGCTCACCTCCCTGCCTGCTCTGGCGAGGGGAAGCAGCTGGCTGGCACGGGCCAGCACAGTGCTAGGCCGGCTGGGCTGGGCCGCACAGGTAAGTCTTCCCCTTTCTTTATTTTCTGTTTTTATTTAATATAACTGCGACTTTGTTGAATTAAATAAAATACCTAGGCAACTCCAAAAATCACCAAACTACTCCTGGTCCATAGTTGGATTATTTCCAACATGAAACATTTTAGTTTGGAGATATTTGAGCATTTAAATTTTTTATATAATTTTAAATGCCCAAATTCAAATAGTTATGATTTAATTCAAAACCCTAGGATGGCCTAGGAAAATGTGCACCACTTTTGGCAGAGGTTCTGAACCAAGGCAAAAATGATGGGCATTTTAGAAGGGCATTTCAGGTTCATTGAAAAATTATTTTAGTAAACCCTAGTTGGTTTCAGAGGGGACTGGGGGTTCTGTCATCCCCATTTCAAGTTTCTGATGAATGAGTAAACATGATGCAACACTCTAATGCATAACTAGCTAGGGTGTGACATTTCCATATCGGTGCAACAAGACCAAGACCACCAGGACGGCAGGACGGAGGTCACCGGAGAGCCCACGACGGCGTCACCACCAGAGCCTTTGGCAGGCGAAGACCACCTTTTGTTAGGATGGCTTGTACTAGTTGTCTCCCTTCGAAATTGGCCGTTGTGGGATCCCTTCCCGCCTAAACATTTGGGAAGAGGACCAGGGCCTCTATAAATAGGACTAGCCACCACCTTAGCAAAGGGGGGCTCATCCACGGATCATTGAGACCATCCTCACACACACAAGCTCACCGACCTAAAGAACACCTCTCCTCAGGAGGCTGTTCATCCTTTGTACTAGTTCATCCTCAGCCTATGAGGCAATCCACCACACCACACTGGAGTAGGGTATTACACCACAATGGTGGCCTGAACCAGTATAAAATCTCGTCTCACTTGTTCCTGGGTTTGGTGAGCTAGGCCTAGAGATCGTTGCGAGAGTGAGCGAGAAAGAGAGATCTTCATGCGCACCCCAGTATTCAAACCTCAAGGGTTTGCCAGAACCCACGATTCGACATTTGGCGCACCAGGTAGGGGTGCGCCGAAGCTTCGCCTCTCCGCTTGCTTCGTCCAGCTCCATGG
>NC_041386.1:275010326-275042963 GCF_002162155.2 Triticum dicoccoides | reverse complement strand
CAATCAGGCCGACGGGCGCCTGCGGATGCGCTGCGGGCGTCCGGGCCTTCACCCACGCTTTGCGGCTGGTGCGGTGGCCGCGCAAGTTCAAGCCGGAGATGCCGCCCCGCTACGACGGTGCGACAGATCCGGCAGCTTTCCTGCAGGCGTATGAGGAGGCCGTCATCGAAGCCGGAGGCGATGACCAGGTCATGGCCAACTGGTTCCCCCTGGCCATGGCTGGCATGCCACACGCCTGGCTGCTCAGCCTGCCAGGATCTTTGGTGGCCTCCTGGGAGGAGCTGCGCCGCCTCTTCGTCACGCGCTTCGCAGCACAGTCGCCTCTCGCCGTTGCAGCCCTCCTTGCTGGCTCACGGGCACCACCCACAAATCGCCATGTCAACCAGTTCTTCCGCCAGGTGGGCGCTGCCCGCGTGCAGCCGGGGGCTCCCTCGGGTTGGGCGGCGCCCCAGGCCGACTACACCTTCAGCTCGGAGGACCACCAGCTATCACTGCGGGCTCGGGCACGCTCCCGATGCTGTGCACACCCACCATCTGCAACATGGCGGTGACCAAGACCCTCGTCGACGACGGAGCAGGCCTCAACGTGCTCTCTGTGGAAGCCTTTGGCTTGCTTCATGTACCATATGGAGGCTCCGCCCCACCAAGCCTTTCTCTGGGGTCGGCATCAGCTCCACCAGCCCCCTAGGGCAAAGACGCCTCCCGGTCACCTTTGGTACCCGCGACAACTACCGCACCGAGCTGATCGACTTCGACATCGCCCACATCGGCCTCCCGTACAACGCCATCCTCAGGTACCCTACCCTGGCTCAGTTCATGGTTGCAACCCATCCAGCCTACAACCTCATGAAGATGCCGGGGAGCAGCGGCGTTCTCACCGTGGCAGGGGACACCAAGGAAGCCCTAACGGCTCTCTAGCTCGCCTTCAGAGCCGCCGTCGCGGCACGTCCAGCAGATGAGGCCGCCCCGGGGGCTAAGGCGGCCGCGCTAGCAAAAAAGAAGCAGTTGTCCACTCAAGATTGGGCTGAAACCAAGCAAGTGCCGGTCGAGGAAGACGGAGCCTCAGGAGCCACTTTCACCATAGGCACCAACCTCGAATCCTGACCAAGAAGAGGAGCTAGTGAGATTCTTGTGTGCGAATAAGGAGCCCAAGGAGCTAGTGGGAGTCCCAAGGGGAGTAATCGAGCATCACTTAAGGGAGTTCCCCAATGTGTGCCCTGTGAAGCAGAAGGCGCGACGGTAGTCCACGGAGAAGCAGTCTTTCATCGTCCACGAAACCCGCAAGCTACAAGCTGCGGGCGTCATCCACGAGGTCCGGTACCCAGAATGGCTGGCGAACCCCGTCGTTGTGCCCAAGAAAGGTGGGAAGGAATGTATGTGCGTCGACTTCACCAACATCAACAAAGCCTACCCTCAAGACCCGTTCCCACTTCCGCGCATCGACCAGATCGTCGACTCCACCGCCGAATGCGACCTGCTGTGTTTTCTAGATGCCTTCTCGGGTTATCACCAGATCAAGATGGTGGTGGAGGACGTGGACAAGATGGCCTTCCTGACCCCGTGCGGGGTATACTACTACACCTACATGCCTTTCGAACTGCGCAACGCTGGGGCAACCTTCCATCGGCTGATGCACATCGCCCTGGGCCAATAGCTCAGGAGGAACGCTGAGGCCTACATCGACGACATCATGGTGATATCTCGAGAGGCGGGGACCCTCATACAAGACTTGGAGGAAACCTTCGCCAGCCTGCGACAGGTGGACCTTTGGCTCAATCTAGAGAAGTGCTTGTTCGGCGTCCCTTTGGGCAAGCTGCTGGGTTTCCTCGTGTCGCACAGGGGGATCGAGGCAAATCCGGAGAAGGTCAAGGCAATAGAAGACATGAGCCTGCCCCAAACTCTCAAGGAAATGCAGAAGCTCGCGGGTTGCGTGACCTTGTTGGGGCGCTTCATTTCCAAGCTGGGAGAACGTGCCCTATTGTTCTTCAACCTGATGAAGAAGAAGAGCTCGTTCGAGTGGATCCTAGAGGCCGACCTGGTGTTTCAAGACCTCAAGAGATATTTGACCAGGCCCCGGTGATGGTCGCGCCTCGACCCCTCGAGCCCCTGGTGCTCTACCTGGCCGCCACCCCCCATTCAGCCAGCGCGACATTGGTGGCAGTCCGGGAAGAGCGTCGGGCCAAGGAAACATCACGTAACACCGAACCTCGAGCCGGGACGGAGTGGCATCAGGACGGTGCCGCTAAACCCACAATGACGCATGCGGACGATCGGACCCCACAAGATGGCATCTCTGGGCCTGCGGAGGCCGTGGTGAGCAACCAAGCTCCTGTGGTCCCCGTACCTCGGGAGGCGCCACAACCTTCGGAGGCCGCAAGCTCCACCGACGCACCCGTCCTCATCGAGCACCCAGTCTACTTCATCAGCACGATACTACGAGACGCAAGGGCACGGTACCCCATGCCATAGAAGCTCCTGCTCACGCTCCTGGTGGCCTCACGCAAGCTGCGCCATTACTTCCAAGGCCACCAAATTAAGGTTGTCTCAGCCTACCCACTGGAGAGGGTGCTCCAGAGCCCCAACGCAGTGGGAATGGTCGCCGAGTGGAACATTGAGCTGCAAGCGTTTCACCTGGAGTTCAGCACAACCAGGGTCATCAAGGGAGCTGCACTCGCCGACTTCATGGCAGAATGGACCGACGCTCCAGAACCCGAAGCGGGTGAGAACCGATCCCTTTCACCAGGAAGTGAAGCGCCAGACGGCTGGGTCATGTACTTCGATGGCACTTTCGCATGCCAGGGCGCGGGGGATGGAGTCGTGTTCATCTCGCCCACTCGGGACAAACTCTACTACGCCGTGCAACTATGGTTCCAGCGGGGTGAGAAGGTCTCCAACAACATTGCGGAGTACGAAGGTTTGATCGTCGGCCTCAAGGTCGCGGCGGCCTTGGGGGTGAAGCGCCTCACCATCAAGGGTGACTCCCAGCTCCTCGTCAACTTATCCAACAAGGTATATGAGCCAAAGGACGAGAACATGGAGGCATACCTCGCAGAGGTATGCAAAATGGAGAAGCAATTCCTAGGCCTAGAACTGTAGCATGTGCCCCATGACACAAACAAGCAAGCGGACGATATCGCCAAGCGGGCATCAAGGCGATGGCCCCAAGAGCCTGGCATACTCGAGGAGCGGCTCTTTAAGCCTTCAGCGGCCCCTCCGGCTGCAGAGCCTACGCTGTCTCAAGAGGAGCTCCCACCACCACCAACCTCAGGAGCATGCCTGCTCCTTGTGCTTGAAACTCGGGAGGGGAGCTGGATTGTGATACGTCTCCAATGTATCTATAAGTTTTGATTGTTCCATGCTATTATATTATCAGTTTTGGATGTTTAATGGGGTTTTTTATGCACTTTTATATTATTTTTGGGACTAACCTACTAACCAAAGGCCCAGTGCAAATTGCTGTTTTTTTGCCTATTTCAGTGTTTCACAGAAAAGGAATATCAAACGGAATGAAACCTCGGGACAGTTATTTTTGGAACAAACGCAATCCAAGAGACTTGGAGTGGACGTCAAGGAAGCAACGAGGCGGCCACGAGGTAGGAGGGCACACCCAGGGGGTAGGCGCGCCCCCACCCTCATGGGCCCCTCGTGGCTCCACCAACCTACCTCTTTCGCCTATATATACTCGTATACCCCAAAAACATCCGAGAGCACCACTAAACCATATTTCCACTGCCGCAACCTTCTGTACCCGTGAGATCCCATCTTGGGGCCTTTTCCAGTGCTCCGCCGGAGGGGGAATGGATCACGGAGGGCTTCTACATCAACACCATAGCCTCTCCAATGATGTGTGAGTAGTCTACCACGGACCTTCGGGTCCATAATTATAATCTAGATGGCTTCTTCTCTCTCTTTGGATATAAATACAAAGTTCTCCTCGATTCTCTTGGAGATCTATTTGATGTAATTCTTTTTGCGGTGTGTTTGTCAAGATCCGATGAATTGTGGTTTTATGATCAAGATTATCTATGAACAATATTTGATTCTTCTCTGAATTCTTTTATGCATGATTTAATATCTTTGCAAGTCTCTTCAAATTATCAGTTTGGTTTGGCCTACTAGATTGATCTTTCTTGCAATGGGAGAAGTGCTTAGCTTTGGGTTCAATCTTGCGGTGTCCTTTCCCAGTGACAGCAGGGGCAGCAAGGCACGTATTGTATTGTTGCCATCGAGGATAAAAAGATGGGGTTTATATCATATTGCTTGAGTTTATCCCTCTACATCATGTCATCTTGCCTAATGCATTACTCTGTTCTTATGAACTTAATACTCTAGATGCATGTTGGATAGTGGTCAATGTGTGGAGTAATGGTAGTAGATGCAGAATCGTTTCGGTCTACTTGTCGCGGGCGTGATGCTTATATACATGATCATACCTAGATATTCTCATAACTATGCGCTTTTCTATCAATTGCTCGACAGTAATTTGTTCACCCACCGTAGAATTTGTTATCTTGAGAGAAGCCACTAGTGAAACCTATGGCCCCCGGGTCTATCTTCCATCATATTATTTTCCTATCAACGTGCTATTTCTATCATTGTTTATTTTGCAATCTTTATTTTCCAATCTATACAATAAAAATACCAAAAATATTTATCTTATTATCTCTATCAGATCTCACTTTCGTAAGTGACCGTGAAGGGATTGACAACCCCTTTATCGTGTTGGTTGCGAGCTTCTTGTTTGTTTGTGCAGGTACTAGGGACTTGCGTGTTACCTCCTACTGGATTGATACCTTGGTTCTCAAAAACTGAGGTAAATACTTACGCTACTTTGCTGCATCACCCTTTCCTCTTCAAGGGAAAACCAACGCATGCTCAAGAGGTAGCAAGAAGGATTTCTAGCACCGTTGCCGGGGAGGTTTCACCATGTCAAGTCAAGATTTGATCTCCCATCAACAAGCCATTTCTGGCGCCCTTGCCGAGGAGATCTACGCACAAGTCAAAACATACCCAAGTACCCATCACAAACTCTTATCCCTTGCATTACATTATTTGCCATTTGCGTCTGGTTTTCCTCTCCCCCACTTCACCCTTGTCGTTTTATTTGCCCTCTTTTCCGTTTGCCTCTTTCCCGTTTGTCTCTTTTCGCTTGCTTCTTGTGTGCTTTGGTGTTGGATTGTTTGTCTAGATGGCTCAAGACAATACTAATTGTGTGACTTTTCCAATACCAACAATAATGATTTTATTACCACTCCGATTGCTCCTCTTACCGATGCTGAATCTTGTGAAATTAATAGTGCTTTGCTAGACCTTGTTATGAAAGATCCGTTTTCTGGCCTTCCTAGTGAAGATTCCGCTACCCATCTAAACGGCTTTGTTGACTTGTGTGATATGCAAAATAAGAAAGAGGTGGATAATGATATTGTTAAATTGAAGCTATTTCCGTTTTCTCTTAGAGATCGTGCTAAAACTTGGTTTTCGTCTTTGCCTAAAAATAGTATTGATTCATGGAGTAAGTGCAAAGATGCTTTTATCTCTAAGTATTTTCCTCCCGCTAAGATCATCTCTCTTAGAAACGATATTATGAATTTTAAGCAACTTGATCATGAGCATGTTGCACAATCTTGGGAGAGGATGAAATTAATGATACGTAATTGCCCTACTCATGGATTAAACTTATGGATGATCATACAATTTTTTTATGTTGGATTGAATTTTGCCTCTAGAAATCTTTTAGATTCGGCCACGGGAGGCACTTTTATGGAAATCACTTTAGGAGAAGCTACTAAACTCCTAGATAATATTATGGTTAATTATTCTCAATGGCACACCCAAAGATCTACAAGTAAAAAGGTTCATGCTATAGAAGAAATTAATGTTTTAAGTGGAAAGATGGATGAACTTATGAAATTGTTTACTAATAAGAGTGTTTCTTCTGATCCTAATGATATGCCTTTCCCTACTTTGATCGAGAACAATAATGAATCTATGGATGTGAATTTTGTTGGTAAGAACAATTTTGGTAACAACGTGTATAGAGGAAACTTTCCTAGGCCGTTTCCTAGTAATTCCTCTAATAATTATGGTAATTCCTACAACAACTCTTATGGAAATTTTAATAAGATTCCCTCTGATTTTGAGACTAGTGTTAAAGAATTTATGATTTCGCAAAAGAATTTCAATGCTTTGCTTGAAGAAAAATTGCATAAGATTGATGAGTTGGCTAGGAACATGGATAGAATTTCTCTTGATGTTTAATCTTTGAAACTTAGGTCTATTTCACCTAAGCATGATATCAATGAGTCTCTCAAATCTATGAGAATTTCCATTGACGAGTGCAAAGAAAGAACCGCTAGGATGGGTGCTAAAAAAGATTGCTTTATAAAAGCGTGTTCTTCTAGTTTTCACGATAATAAGGGTGAAGATCTAAAAGTTATTGATGTGTCTCCTATTAAATCTTTATGTTGCAATATGAATCTTGATAATGATGGGACTCGAGATGAGTCAACTTTAGCTAAAAGGCGTCCCAATGATTCGGAGTTTTTAGATCTTGATGCAAAAATTGGTAAAAGTGGGATTGAAGAGGTCAAAACTTTACGTAGCAATGAACACACTATTTTGGATTCCAAGGAATTTAATTATGATAATTTCTCTTTGATAGATTGTATTTCCTTGTTGCAATCTATGCCAAATTCTCATCATGCTTATGATCAAAATAAAGCTTTTACCAAACATATTGTTGATGCCTTAATGCAATCCTATGAAGAAAAGCTTGAATTAGAAGTTTCTATCCCTAGAAAACTTTATGATGAGTGGGAAACTCCTATTAAAATTAAAATTAGAGATCATGAATTCTATGCTTTATGTTATTTGGGTGCTAGTGTTTCCACGATTCCAAAAACTTTGTGTGATGTGTTAGGTTTCCGTGAATTTGATGATTGTTCTTTAAATTTGCATCTTGCGGATTCCGCTATTAAGAAACCTAAGGATTAATGATGTTCTTATTGCTGAAAATAGGAATTATGTGTCCGTATATTTCATTGTTCTTGATGTAGATTGCAATCCTACATGTCCTATTATTCTTGGTAGACCTTTCCTTAGAACGATTGGTGCAATTATTGATATGAAAGGAGGAAATATTAGATTCCAATTTCCATTAATTAAAGGCATTGAACACTTCCTAGGAAGAAAATTAAATTACCTTATGAATCTATAATGAGAGCCACTTATGGATTTCATACCAAAGATGGCAATACCTAGATCTATTCTTGTTTTATGCCTAGCTAGGGGCGTTAAACGATAGCGCTTGTTGGGAGGAAACCCAATTTATTTGTGTTTATTGTTTTTTGTTCCTGTTTAGTAATAAATAATTAATATAGCTTCTGTTTAGATGTGTTATTATGTTTTTAATTAGTGTTTGTGCCAAGTAGAACCTTTGGGAAGACTTGGGGGAAGTCTTTGCGATCTTGCTGTAAAAAACAGAAACTTTAGCGCTCACGAGATTTGCTGCCATTTTTTACTGGAGAGTGCAATTTGGTTGATTCTTTTTGAAGATGATTAATAGACAAATTACTCACGTCCACCAATTTATTTCAGAATTTTTGAGGTTACATAAGTATTCTAAACTTACAGATTACTACAGACTGTTATGTTTTTGACAGATTCTATTTTTCGTGTGTTGTTTGTTTATTTTGATGAATCTATGGCTAGTATCGGGGGGTATGAACCATAGAGAAGTTGGAATACAGTAGGTTTAACACAAATATAAATAAATAATGAGTTCATTATAGTACCTTGAAGTGGTTGTTTGTTTTCTCATACTAACGGAGCTCATGAGATTTTCTGTTGAGTTTTGTGTTGTGAAATTTTCAAGTCTTGGGTAAAGATTTGATGGATTTTGGAATAAGGAGTGGAAAGAGCCTAAGATTGGGGATGACAAAGGCACCCCAAGGTAAAATTCAAGGACAACCAAAAGCCTAAGCGTGGGGATGCCCCGGAAGGCATCCCCTCTTTCGTCTTCGTCCATCGGTAACTTTACTTGAGGCTATATTTTTATTCACCACATGATATGTGTTTTGCTTGGAGCGTCTTGTATGATTTGAGTCTTTGTTTTTTAGTTTACCACAATCATCCTTGCTGTACACACCTTTTGGAGATACACACATAAATCAGAATTTATTAGAATACTCTATGTGCTTCACTTATATCTTTTGAGCTAGATAATTTTGCTCTAGTGCTTCACTTATATCTTTAAGAGCACGGTGGTGGTTTTATTTTATAGAAAATATTGATATCTCATGCTTCACTTATATTATTTTGAGAGTCTTTTAGAACAGCATGTTAATTTGCTTTGGCTATAAAATTAGTCCTAATATGATAGGCATCCAAGATGGGTATAATAAAAACTATCATAAAAAGTGCATTGAATACTATGAGAAGTTTGATACTTGATGATTGTTTTGAGATATGAAGATGGTGATATTAGAGTCATGCTAGTTGAGTAGTTGTGTATTTGAGAAATACTTGTTCTAAAGTTTGTGATTCCCGTAGCATGCACGTATGGTGAATCGTTATGTGATGAAGTCGGAGCATGATTTATTTATTGATTGTCTTCCTTATGAGTGGTGCTCGGGGATGACCGATGGTCTTTTCCTACCAATCTATCCCCCTAGGAGCATGCGTGTAGTACTTTGTTTCAATAACTAATAGATTTTTGCAATAAGTATGTGAGTTCTTTATGACTAATGTTGAGTCCATGGATTATACGCACTCTCACCCTTCCACCATTACTAGCCTCTCTAGTACCGTGCAACTTTCACCGGTACCATACACCCGCCATATACTTTCCTCAAAACAGCCACCATACCTACCTATTATGGCATTTCCATAGCCATTCCGAGATATATTGTCATGCAACTTACCACCGTTCCGTTTGTTATGACATGTTACATCATTGTCATATTGCTTTGCATGATCATGTAGTTGAGATCATATTTGTGGCAAACCCACCTTTATAAATCTTTCATACATGTCACTCTTGATTCATTGCATATCCCGGTACACCGCCGGAGGCATTCACATAGAGTCATATTTTGTTCTAAGTATCGAGTTGTAATTTTTGAGTTGTAAGTAAATAAAAGTGTGATGATCATCATTATTAGAGCATTGTCCCAAGTGAGGAAAGGATGATGAAGACTATGATTCTCCCACAAGTCGGGATGAGACTCCGGACGAAAAAATAAAAAAAAAAGAGAAAAAAGAGGCCATAAAAAAGAGAAAAGGCCCAAATAAAAAAAGAGAAATAAGAGAAAAAGAGAGAAGGGACAATGTTACTATCCTTTTACCACACTTGTGCTTCAAAGTAGCACCATGATATTCATGATAGAGAGTCTCCTATGTTGTCACTTTCATATGCTAGTGGGAATTTTACATTGTAGAACTTGGCTTGTATATTCCAATGATGGGCTTCCTCAAAATGCCCTAGGTCTTCGTGAGCAAGCGAGTTGGATGCACACCCACTTAGTTTGTCTTGTTGAGCTTTCATACACTTATAGCTCTAGTGCATCTGTTGCATGGCAATCCCTACTCACTCACATTGGTATCTATTGATGGGCATCTGTTGCCTAGTTGATGTGTGACTATCTTCTCCTTTTTTCTCTTCTCCACAACCACCATTCTATTCCACATATAGTGCTATGTCCATGGCTCACGCTCATATATTGCATGAAGATTGAAAAATTTTGAGAACATCAAAAGTATGAAACAATTGCTTGGCTTGTCATCGGAGTTGCGCATGATTAAATACTTTGTGTGATGAAGATAGAGCAAAGCCAGACTATATGATTTTGTAGGGATAACTTTCTTTGGCCATGTTATTTTGAGAAGACATGATTGCTTTGTTAGTATGCTTGAAATATTAGTATTTTATGTCAATATTAAACTTTTGTCGTGAATCTTTCGGATCTAAACATTCATGCCACAATAAAGAAAATTACATTGAGAATTATACTAGGTAGCATTTACCTACTCGAGGACGAGCAGGAATTAAGCTTGGGGATGCTTGATACGTCTCCAACGTATCTATAATTTTTGATTGTTCCATGCTATTATATTATCTGTTTTGGATGTTTAATGGGCTTTGTTATGCACTTTTATATTATTTTTGGGACTAACCTACTAACCAAAGGCCAGGTGCAAATTTTTGTTTTTTTGGCTATTTCAGTGTTTCGCAGGAAAAGGAATATCAAACGGAATCAAAACGGAATCAAACCTTTGGGAGAGTTATTTTTGGAACAAACGCAATCCAGGAGACTTGGAGTGGACGTCAAGGAAGCAACAAGGCGGCCACGAGGTAGGAGGGCGCGCCCAGGGGGTAGGTGCGCCCCCCACCCTCGTGGGCCCCTCGTGGCTCCGCCGACCTACTTCTTTCGCCTATATATACTAATATACCCTGAAAACATCCGAGAGCACCACGAAACCCTATTTCCACCGCCGCAACCTTTTGTACCCGTGAGATTCCATCTTGGGGCCTTTTCCGGCGCTCCGCCGGAGGGGGAATCGATCACGAAGGGCTTCTGCATCAACACCATAGCCTCTCCGATGAAGTGTGAGTAGTTTACCATAGACCTTCGGGTCCATAGTTATTAGCTAGATGGCTTCTTCTCTCTCTTTGGATCTCAATACAAAGTTCTCCTCGATTCTCTTGGATATCTATTCGATGTAATTATTTTTGCGGTGTGTTTGTAGAGATCCGATGAATTGTCGGTTTATGATCAAGATTATGTATGAACAATATTTGATTCTTCTCTGAATTCTTTTATGCATGATTTAATATCTTTGCAAGTCTCTTCGAATTATCAGTTTGGTTTGGCCTACTAGATTGATCTTTCTTGCAATGGGAGAAGTGCTTAGCTTTGGGTTCAATCTTGCGGTGTCCTTTCCCAATGACAGCATGGGCAGCAAGGCATGTATTGTATTGTTGACATCGAGGATTTAAAGGTGGGGTTTATATCATACTGCTTGAGTTTATCCCTCTACATCATGTCATCTTGCCTAATGCGTTACTCTGTTCTTATGAACTTAAAACTCTAGATGCATGCTGGATAGCGGTCGATGTGTGGAGTAATAGTAATAGATGCAGAATCGTTTCGGTCTAATTGTCGCGGACGTGATGCCTATATACATGATCATGCCTAGATATTCACATAACTATGCGCTTTTCTATCAATTGCTTGATAGTAATTTGTTCACCCACCATAGAATTTGCTATCTTGAGAGAAGCCACTAGTGAAACCTATGGCCCCCGGGTCTATCTTCCATCATATTATTTTCCTATCAACTTGCCATTTCTATCATTCTTTATTTTGAAATTTTTATTTTCCAATCTATAGAATAAAAATACAAAAAATATTTATCTTATTATCTCTATCAGATACCACTTTCGTGAGTGTCCGTGAAGGGATTGACAACCCCTTTATCGCGTTGGTTGCGAGGTTCTTGTTTGTTTGTGCAGGTATGCTACCTCTTGAGCACTGCGTTGGTTTTCCCTTGAAGAGGAAAGGGTGATGCAGCAAAGTAGCGTAAGTATTTCCCTCCGTTTTTGAGAACCAAGGTATCAATCCAGTAGGAGGCCGCGCACAAGTCCCTCGCACCTAAACAAACAAATAAATCCTCGCAACCAACGCGATAAGGGGTTGTCAATCCCTACACGGTCACTTACGAGAGTGAGATCTGATAGATATGATAGGATAATATTTTTGTATTTTTATGATAAAGGGAAATAAAATATGCAAAATAAAATAAATGGCAAAGGAAATAACTAAGTATTGGAAGATTAATATGATGGAAGATAGACCCGGGGGCCATAGGTTTCACTAGTGGCTTCTCTCAAGAGCATAAGTATTTACGGTGGGTGAACAAATTACTGTTGAGCAATTGACAGAATTGAGCATAGTTATGAGAATATGTAGGTATGATCATGTATATAGGCATCACGTCCGAGACAAGTAGACCGACTCCTGCCTGCATCTACTACTATTACTCCACACATCGACCGCTATCCAGCATGCATCTAGAGTATTAAGTTCATAAGAACAGAGTTACGCTTTAAGTAAGATGACATGATGTAGAGGGATAAACTCATGCAATATGATATAAACCCCATCTTGTTATCCTCGATGGCAACAATACAATATGTGCCTTGCTTCCCCTACTGTCACTGGGAAAGGACACTGCAAGATTGAACCCAATGCTAAGCACTTCTCCCATTGCAAGAAAGATCAATCTAGTAGGCCAAACCAAATTGATAATTCGAAGAGACTTGCAAAGATAACCAATCATACATAAAAGAATTTAGAGAAGATTCAAATATTGTTCATAGATAAACTTGATCATAAACCCACAATTCATCGGTCTCAACAAACACACTGCAAAAGAAGATTACATCGAATAGATCTCCACAAGAGAGTGGGAGAACTTTGTATTGATATCCAAAAAGAGAGAAGAAGCCATCTAGCTAATAACTATGGACCTGTAGGTCTGAGGTAAACTACTCACACTTCATCAGAGAGGTTATGGTGTTGATGTAGAAGCCCTCCGTGATTGATGCCCCCTCCGGCGGAGCTCCGAAAAAGGCCCCAAGATGGGATCTCGTGGATACAGAAAGTTACGGTGGTGGAATTAGGGTTTTGGCTCTGTATCTGGTAGTTTGGGGGTACGTAGGTATATATAGGAGGAAGGAGTACGTCGGTGGAGCAATTGGGGGCCCATGAGGGTGGAGGGCGCGCCCCCCTACCTTGTGGCCTCCTGATTGATGTATTGACGTAGGGTCCAAGTCCTCTGGATCATGTTCGTTCCGAAAATCACGTTCCCGAAGGTTTCATTCCGTTTGGACTCCGTTTGATATTCTTTTTCTGCGAAACTCTGACATGGGCAAAAAAACAGCAATTCTGGGTTGGGCCTCCGGTTAATAGGTTAGTCCCAAAAATAATATAAAAGTGTATAATAAAGCCCAATAATGTCCAAAACAGAATATAATATAGCATGGAACAATCAAAAATTATAGATACGTTGGAGACGTATCAAGCATCCGCAAGCTTAATTCATGGTTGTCCTCGAGTAGGTAAATGATAAAAACAGAATTTTTGATGTGGAATGCTACTTTGCATAATTTCAATGTAATTCTTCTTAATTGTGGTATGAATATTCAGATCCGAAAGATTCAAGATAAAAGTTCAATATTGACATAAAAATAATAATACTTCAAGCATACTAACTAGGCAATTATGTCCTCTCAAAATAACATGGCCAAAAAATGTTCATCCCTACAAAATCATATAGTTTAGTCATGCTCCATTTTCGTCACACAAGAATGCTCTCATCATGCACAACCCCAATGACAAGCCAAGCAATTGTTTCATACTTTAGTAATCTCAAACTTTTTCAATCTTCACGTAATACATGAGCGTGAGCCATTGATATAGCACTATGGGTGGAATAGAATATAATGATGGGGGTTATGTGGAGAAGACAAAAAAGGGAGAAAGTCTCACATCAACAAGGCTAATCAATGAGCTATGGAGATGCCCATCAATTGATGTTAATGCAAGGAGTAGGGATTGCCATGCAACAGATGCACTAGAGCTTTAAATATATGAAAGCTCTACAAAAGAAAGTAAGTGGGTGTGCATCCAACTTACTTGCTCACGAAGACCTAGGGCATTTGTGGAAGCCCATTGTTGGAATATACAATCCAAGTTCTATAATGAAAAGTTCCCACTAGTATATGAAAGTGACAAAACAAAAGACTCTTTATCATGAAGATTATGGTGCTACTTTGAAGCACAAGTGTGGTAAAAAGGATAGTAACATTGTCACTTCTCTCTTTTTCTCTCCTTTTTTTGGGGCCTTCTCTTTTTTTATGGCATTTCTCTTTTTTTCCTCACTTGGGACAATGCTCTAGAAAATGATGATCATCACACTTCTATTTATTTACAACTCAATGATTACAACTCGATACTAGAACAAAGTATGACTCTATATGAATGCCTCCGGCGGTGTTCCGGGATATGCATTGAACCAAGAGTGACATGTATTAAAGGATTATGAATGGTGGCTTTGCCACAAATACTATGTCAACTACATGATCATGCAAAGCAATATGACAATGATGAACGTGTCATGATAAATGGAACGGTGGAAAGTTGCATGGCAATATATCTCGGAATGGCTATGGGAATGCCATAATAGGTAGGTATGGTGGCTATTTTGAGGAAGATATAAGGAGTTTTATGTGTGAAAGAGCGTATCATATCACGGGATTTGGATGCACCGGCGAAGTTTGCACCAACTCTCAATGTGAGAAAGGGCAATGCATGGTACCGAAGAGGCTAGCAATGATGGAAAGGTCAGAGTGCGTATAATCCATGAACTCAACATTAGTCATAAAGAACCCACATACTTATTGCAAAAATCTACAAGTCATCAAAAACCAAGCACTACGCGCATGCTCCTAGGGGGATAGATTGGTAGGAAAAGACCATCGCTCATCCCCGACCGCCACTCATAAGGAGGACAATCAAAGAACACCTCATGTTTCAAATTTGTTACATAACGTTTACCATACGTGCATGCTACGGGACTTCCAAACTTCAACACAAGTATTTTTCAAATTCACAACTACTCAACTAGCACAACTTTTATATCACTACCTCCATGTCTCAAAACAATCATCAAGCATCAAACTTCTCTTAGTATTCAACACACTCCTAAGAAAGTTCTTACTAGTCTTGAATACCTAGTATATTAGGATTATTTAAGTAAATTACCATGCTATTTAAGACTCTAAAAATAATCTAAGTGAATCATGAGAGAATAATAGTTTCTATAAAACAGAACCACCACCGTGCTCTAAAAGATATAAGTGAAGTACTAGAGAAAAACTATATAACTCAAACAATATAAGTGAAGCACATAGAGTATTCTAATAATTTCCGAATCATGTGTGTCTCTCTCAAAAGGTGTGTACAGCAAGGATGATTGTGGTAAACTAAAAATCAAAGACTCAAATCATACAAGACACTCCAGGAAAAACACATATCATGTGGTGAATAAAAATATAGCTCCAAGTAAAGTTACCGATGGAAGTAGACGAAAGAGGGGATGCCTTCCGGGGCATCCCCAAGATTTGGCTTTTAGGTGTCCTTAGGTTATCTTGGGGTGCCATGGGCATCCCCAAGATTAGATTCTTTCCACTCCTTGTTCCATAATCCATCTAATATTTCACCCAAAACTTGAAAACTTCACAACACAAAACTTAAAGTAGAAAATCTCGTGAGCTCCGTTAGGGAAAGAAAACAAAACACCACTTCAAGGGTACTGTAATTAACTCATTATTTATTTACATTGGTGTTAAACCTACTGTATCCCAACTTCTCTATGGTTTATAAACAATTTTACTAGCCATAGATTCATCAAAATAAGCAAACAACACACGAAAAATAGAATCTGTCAAAAACAGAACAGTCTGTAGTAATCTGTAGCTAACACAAGATCTTGAACCCCAAAAATTCAAAAATAAATTTCTGGACATGAGGAATTTATCTATTAATCATCTGCAAAAATAATTAACTAAATAGCACTTCCCAAATAAAAATGGCAGCAATTCTCGTGAGCCCTAAAGTTTCTGTTTTTACAGCAAGATTAAAAAGACTTTCCCCAAGTCTTCCCAACGGTTCTACTTGGCACAAACACTAATTAAACACGGAAAACACAACCAAAACAGAGGCTAGATAAATTATTTATTGAATAACGGCAATGAAAAATATTGGGTTGTCTCCCAACAAGCGCCTTTCTTTAAAGCCTTATAGCTAGGCATTGATAATTTTAATGATGCTCACATGAAAGACAAGAATTGAAGCACAAAGAGAGCATCATAAAACACGTGACAAACACATCTAAGTCTAACATACTTTCTATGCATAGGAATCTTATAGGCAAAAAAATTATCAAGGCAAGCAAAAACTAGCATATGCAAGGAAGCGGAAAGAAACAATAGCAATCTCAACATAACGATACGTAATTTAGTAACATGAAAATTTCTACCACCATATTTTCCTCTCTCATAAAAATTGCATGTGGAATCATAAGCAAATTCAACAAAATAGCTATCACATAAAATATTTTCAACATGATCCACATGCATGCAAAGTTGACACTCTTCCAAAATAGTGGGATTAACATTAACTAAAGTCATGACCTCTCCAAACCCACTTTTATCAAAAATTTCATAAGATTGAACGTTCTCCAAATATGTGGGATCTAAAGTTGACACTCTTCCAAACCCGCTTTCAATAATATTGCAAACACTATTATCAATCTCATATTCATCATGGGGCTTAAATAAATTTTGAAGATCAAAAGAAGAATCACCCCAATCATGATCATTGCAACAAGTAGAGGACTTAGCAAAACCAGCATCCCCAAGCTTAGGGTTTTGCATATTATTAGCACAATTGACATTAATATAATTTAAAATGACATCATTGCAATCATGCTTTTTACTCAAAGATTCATCGTGAATTACTCCATAAAGTACTTCATCACAATTTTCAGATTCACAAATTTCATGCAAAACTTCATAAAGATAATCTAGTGCACAAAACTCACTAGCAATTGGTTCATCATAATTGGATCTCTTAAAAAGATTAGCAAGCGGATGAGGATCCATAGATCTTAGGTTCTCTGTTTAGTAATAAATAAACAACTATTCCAACCATACGAGCAAACAAGAAACGGGCAAAAGAGGCAAATAGAGAAAGAGAGGGAGATGGAGAGAGAGGGCGAATAAAACGGCAAGGGTGAAGTGGGGGAGAATAAAACGAGAGGCAAATGGCAAATAATGTAATACGGGAGATAAGGGTTTGTGATGGGTACTTGGTGTGTTGACTTTTGCGTAGACCTCCCCGGCAACGGCGCTAGAAATCCTTCTTGCTACCTCTTGAGCACTGCGTTGGTTTTCCCTTGAAGAGGAAAGGGTGATGCAGCAAAGTAGCATATGTATTTCCCTTAGTTTTTGAGAACCAAGGTATCAATCCAGTAGGAGGCCGTGCATAAGTCCCTCTCACCTACACAAACAAATAAATACTCGCAACCAACGTGATAAGGGGTTGTCAATCCCTACACGGTCACTTACGGGAGTGAGATCTGATAGATATGATAGGATAATATTTTTGGTATTTTTCTGATAAATAGAAATAAAAGATGCAAAATAAAATAAATGGGAAAGGAAGTAACTAAGTATTGGAAGATTAATATGATGGAAGATAGACCCGGGGGCCATAGGTTTCACTAGTGTCTTCTCTCAAGAGCATAAGTATTTACGATGGGTGAACAAATTACTGTTGAGCAATTGACAAAATTGAGCATAGTTATGAGAATATCTAGGTATGATCATGTACATAGGCATCACGTCCGAGACAAGTAGACCGACTCCTGCCTACATCTACTACTATTACTCCACACATCGACCGATATCCAGCATGCATCCAGAGTATTAAGTTCATAAGAACAGAGTGATGCTTTAAGCAAGATGACATGATGTAGAGGGATAAACTCATGCAATATGATATAAACACCATCTTGTTATCCTTGATGGCAACAATACAATACGTGCCTTGCTGCCCCTACTGTCACTGGGAAAGGACACTTCAAGATTGAACCCAAAGCTAAGCACTTCTCCCATTGCAAGAAAGATCAATCTAGTAGGACAAACCAAACTGATAATTCGAAGAGACTTGCAAAGATAACCAATCATGCATAAAAGAATTCAGAGAAGATTCAAATATTGTTCATAGATAAACTTGATCATAAACCCACAATTCATCGGTCTCAACAAACACACCGCAAAAGAAGATTACATCGAATAGATCTGCACAAGAGAGGGGGAGAACTTTGTATTGAGATCCAAAAAGAGAGAAGAAGCCATCTAGATAATAACTATGGACCCGTAGGTCTGAGGTAAACTACTCACACTTCATCTGAGAGGCTATGGTGTTGATGTAGAAGCCCTCCGTGATCGATGCCCCCTCTGGCAGAGCTCCGGAAAAGGCCCCAAGATGGGATCTCGTGGATACAGAAAGTTACGGCGGTGGAATTAGGGTTTTGGCTCCGTATCTTGTAGTTTGGGGGTACGTAGGTGTACATAGGAGGAAGGAGTACATCGGTGGAGCAACAGGGGGCCCACGAGGGTGGAGGGCGCGCCCAGGGGGGTAGGCGGGCCCCCTACCTCGTGGCCTCCTGATTGATGTCTTGACGTAATGTCCAAGTCCTCTGGATCACGTTCATTCCGAAAATCACGTTCCCGAAGGTTTCATTCTGTTTCGACTCCGTTTGATATTCTTTTTCTGCGAAACTCTGAAATAGGCAAAAACAGCAATTCTGGGCTAGGCCTCCGGTTAATAGGTTAGTCCCAAAAATAATATAAAAGTGTATAATAAAGCCCAATAATGTCCAAAACAGAATATAATATAGCATGGAACAATCAAAAATTATAGATACGTTGGAGACGTATCAAGGTACTGGGGACTTACATCTTACCTCCTACTAGATTGATACCTTGGTTCTCAAAAACTGAGGGAAATACTTACGCTACTTTACTGCATCACCCTTTCCTCTTCAAGGGAAAACCAACGCATGCTCAAGAGGTAATAAGGAGGATTTATGGCGCCATTGTCGGGGAGGTTGCACCAAGTCAAGTCAGGATTTGATCTCCCATCAACAAGCCATTTCTGGCGCCGTTGCCGGGGAGATCTATGCACAAGTCAAGAAATACCAAGTACCCATCACAAAATCTTATCCCTCGCATTACATTATTTGCCCTTTGCCTCTTGTTTTCCTCTACCCCACTTCACCCTTGCCGTTTTATTCGCCCTATTTTCCGTTTGCCTCTTTTCTGTCCGTCTCTTTTTGCTTGCTTCTTGTGTTCTTGTGTGTTGGATTGTTTGTCACGATGGCTCAAGACAATACTAAATTGTGTGACTTTTCCAATACCAGCAATAATGATTTTATTAGCACTACGATTGCTCCTCTTACCGATGCTGAATCTTGTGAAATTAATACTGCTTTGCTGAACCTTGTTATGAAAGATCTGTTTTCTAGCCTTCCTAGTGAAGATGTCGCTACCCATCTAAACAACTTTGTTGATTTGTGTGATATGCGAAAGAAGAAATATGTGGATAATGATATTGTTAAATTGAAGCTATTTCCGTTTTCGCTTAGAGATCGTGCTAAAACTTGGTTTTCGTCTTTGCCTAAAAATAGTATTGATTCATGGAATAAGTGGAAAGATGCTTTTATCTCAAAGTATTTTCCTCCCGCTAAGATCATCTCTCTTAGAAACGATATTATGAATTTTAAGCAACTTGATCATGAGCATGTTGCACAATCTTGGGAGAGGATGAAATTAATGATACGTAATTGCCCTACTCATGGATTAAACTTATGGATGATCGTACAAAAGTTTATGCTGGATTGAATTTGCTTCTAGAAATCTTTTAGATTCGGTTGTGGGAGGCACTTTTATGGAAATCACTTTAGGATAAGCTACTAAACTCCTAGATAATATTATGGTTAATTATTATCAATGGCACACCAAAAGATCTACAAGTAAAAAAGGTTCTTGCTATAGAAGAAATTAATGTTTTAAGTGGAAAGATGGATGGACTTATGAAATTGTTTGCTAATAAGAGTGTTTCTTCTGATCCTAATGATATGCCTTTGTCTACTTTGATTGAGAATAATAATGAATCTATGGATGTGAATTTTATTGGTAAAAACAATTTTGGTAACAACGCGTATAGAGGAAACTTTCCTAGGCCGTTTCCTAGTAATTCCTCTAATCATTATGGTAATTCCTACAACAACTCTTATGAAAATTTTAATAAGATGCCCTCTGATTTTGAGGTTAGTGTTAAAGAATTTATGATTTCGCAAAATAATTTCAATGCTTTGGTTGAAGAAAAATTACCTAAGATTGATGAGTTGGCTAGGAACATGGATAGAATTTCACTTGATGTTGATTCTTTGAAACTTAGATCTATTCCACCTAAGCATGATATCAATGAGTCTCTCAAATCTATGAGAATTTCCGTTGACGAGTGCAAAGAAAGAACTGCTAGGATGCGTGCTAAAAAAGATTGCTTTATAAAAGCGTGTTCTTCTAGTTTTCATGATAATAAGGATGAAGATCTAAAAGTGATTGATGAAGCAGGGGGCGAGCTGCTAGCTGACATACACGATGGGGACTGCGGGCATCACTCATCATCACGCACCCTGGTTGGTAAGGTGTTCCGCAGCGGATTCTACTGGCCCAGGGCACTCAGGGGTGCAACCGGGCTGGCGAGATCCTGCGAGGCTTGCCAGTTCGATGCCAAGCAAATCCACCAGCCTGCTCAGGGCCTCCAGACCATCCCACTCATGTGGTTGTTTGCCGTCTGGGGGCTGGATATCCTGGGTCCATTCCCTCGGGTGCCAGGGGCTACCGCTACCTCTACATCGCCATCGACAAGTTCACCAAATGGGCGGAGATGGAAGCTGTCCGCACCATCCCAGCTGGGTCGGCAATTAAGTTTATCAAGGGCCTAGTGAGCCGGTTTGGGGTCCCTAACCGCATCATCACCGATAACGGCTCGCAGTTTACTAGCAATCTCTTCAAGACATATTGTGCTAACCTTGGAGCGCAGATTTGCTACGCTTCGGTAGCACACCCCAGGAGCAACGGCCAAGCCGAGCGCGCCAATGCGGAGGTCTTGAGAGGCCTCAAGACTAGGACCTTCAAGAAGAAGCTCGAGGCATGCGGCAGGGGCTGGCACGACGAGCTCCAGTCTGTGTTGTGATCCATCCGCACCACCGCCACCAAGCCAACAGACGAGACCCCATTCTTCCTCGTCTACGGAGCAGAAGCGGTTCTCCCACACGAGGTTAGGCGTCGCTCCGCGCGGGTCCTGGCGTTTGATGAGACGCGGCAGGATGCCATGCGGGGGATGAACCTTGTGCAGGGGGAGGAACACCGCCGTGAAGCCTCGGTCCGGGTGGCAAGGTACTAGTAGGCGCTGCAACGGTACCACTGCCGCAGCGTCCGCTCCAGGATGCTCGAGGTGGGTGATCTCGTCCTGAGGCGGGTGCTCACCAGGGAAGGGATGCACAAGCTCTCACCCATGTGGGAGGGCCCGTTTAGGATTGCCCGTGTCTCTAGGCCTGACACCGCGCGCCTGGAGACACAGGACGAGATCCCCATCCAGAACTCCTGGAACATCCAGCACCTTCGGAAGTTCTACACATGAAGCAAGGCCTAGTGCATGTGAAGGTCTCTGCTCGTGACACTCTGTCGACGTTCTAGGAAAGGGGGTCCCCAGACTTGCCTGCCTGCGGCCCATGGCATGGCTTTGCTAGCAGGTCTATACGGCCCATCTTCATCAACAAGGCACTCAAGACCCTCGTGAGGGGCCAAGCCTTGCGAGGCGGACGACACAAGACCTCCTCAGGAGCGGCCTCACCAGGCTGGCTCATGAGGGGCGGAGAGTTCAAGGCCAGGCAACCCTCGTGAGGTTCTCGTGACGTGAGCCATGACAATCGAGACCAGGCGGGCTCCAGGCGGGCACCAGCGCACGCAGCGTCCTTGTTTCCTCTTTGGTGCTAAGGGGGCAAGTGCAGGCGCGGAGTACCGAGGCATCAAGCAAAGGTTTCCATATTGGTGCAACGAGACCAAGACCAGAAGGACGATGAAAGCACAAGTGCTCCCTGGGTGAATTCGATAATTAATGACAACATATCTCTTGTTGGACTAATACTTTTACCTAGTATGTTTCAGACAAGTTCAACAAATTAAGTGGCATGGACTAAAGGATGTGGAACCCCTTCAAGATGCTAAGGACAAAGGATTAGCTCAAGCTTCAAGATCAAGACTCTACATTTTCTATTTATTGATCCAAGATCACATTGAGTCTATAGGAAAAGCCAATACTATCAAGAGGGGATGAGGTGTTGCGTAATGGCTTGCTTGCTCAAAGTGCTTAGTGATATGCTCCAAAACCCTCAACTACCTTACCCACATCCACATATGACCTAAACCGAAAGTCAAACTCAGCCCCACCGATTCTTTCTATCCGGCGCCACCGAGTTCAGATGTCATAGCCACTGCCACGAACCCTAGGCAAATCGATTTCACCGGTAGGGATCTCGGTCTCACCGAGATGGGATTGTAATCTCTCTGTGTATGTCCATTACCAAAATCAGTCCCACCGAGATTGAGCAATCGGTACTACAGAGATTACAATGCAAACTCTCTGGTTAGCTTATTACTAAAATCGGTCCCACCGAGTTTGTGTAATCGGTCTCACCGAGATTACGTTATGCCCTAACCCTAACCATATCGGTCCTACCGAGTTGCATCTCAGTCCCACCGAAAATCCTAACGGTCACTAGGTTTGCTAAATCGGTCCGACCGATCTCAATTCGGTCTCACCAAGATTGGTAAATTGTGTGTAACAGTTAGTTTTTGAGTGGAGGCTATATATACCCCTCCACCCACTCTTCATTCGAGGAGAGAGCCATCAGAACATACCTACACTTCCAATACACATTTTCTGAGAGAGAACCACCTACTCATGTGTTGAGGCCAACATATTCCATTCCCACCATATGAATCCTGATCTCTAGCCTTCCTCAAGTTGCTTTCCACTCAAATCTTCTTTCCACCAAATCCATATCCTGTGAGAGAGAATTGAGTGTTGGGGAGACTATCATTTGAAGCATAAGAGCAAGGAGTTCATCATCAACACACCATTTGTTACTTCTTGGAGAGTGGTGTCTCCTAGATTGGCTAGGTGTCACTTGGGAGCCTCCGACAAGATTGTGGGATTGAACCAAGGAGTTTGTAAGGGCAAGGAGATCGCCTACTTCATGAAGATCTACCGCTAGTGAGGCAAGTCCTTCATGGGCGATGGCCATGATGGATAGACAAGGTTGCTTCTTCTTGGACCCTTCGTGGGTGGAGCCCTCCGTGGACTGGCGCAACCGTTACCCTTCGTGGGTTGAAGTCTCCATCAATGTGGATGTACGATAGCACCACCTATCGGAACCACGACAAAAACATCCCTGTCTCCAATTGCGTTTGAATTCTCCAAACCCTTCCCCTTACATTCTTGCAAGTTGCATGCTTTACTTTCCGCTTCTCATATACTCTTTGCATGCTTGCTTCATATGTATTTTGTTTGTTAAACTTGTGCCAAAACTCCACTTCAACTTAAAGAAATTAAAAACTGCAACTTTTGGTACTTAGTGTCTAATAACCCCCCCCCCCTCTAGACACCTCTTCTCAATCCTTTCAGACGACAAGACAGAGGTCACCGTGGAGCCCAGGAAGGCGTCACCACCAGAGCCTTTGGTAGGCGAAGACCACTTTTGTCAGGATAGCTTGTACTAGTTTTCCCCCTTCGATTTGGCCGTTGTTGGCTCCCTTCCCGCTCAATATTTGGGGAGAGGACCAGGGCCTCTATAAATAGGACTAGCCACCACCATAGCTGAAGGAGAGACCGAATCTCAGATTGGAGCCACCACATCCTTGGCCACACATCCACCGAGCACAAGAACACCTCAACCTCAGGAGGTTATTCTTCCCCTTGTATTGTTCATCAGCCGCCCAAGAGGCTATCCACCACCACCACACTGGAGTAGGGTATTACACCACAATGGTGGCCCGAACCAGTATAAATCTTGTGTCCCTTGTGTTGCGTGTTCGTCGAGTTAGTTCGTGAGATCTTAGCCGAGCTAGGATGTGGATTGGTAGGGGGAAATCTTCGTGCGCACCCCAGTGTTTGAACCTTAAGGGTTTTGCTGGAACCCATGATCCGACATTTGGCGCGCTGGGTAGGGGTGCGCCGGAGTCTTCCTTCCGTTGACTCGCGCTCCGCCATCTCCACGCCCGCTCCCCATGGCGGGCGCCCCTCCAGCTGGATCTACCGGTGCCCACGCGGCGCTCGGGGGCTCCGAGCCCTTGCCCTCGCCTTGCGGCAGGTGCAGTGGCCACCCAAGTTCAAGCCGGAGATGTCGTCGCGCTACGACGGTGCGGCGGACCCGTCGGCTTTCCTGCTAGCGTACGAGGAGGCCCTCCTGGAAGCCGGGGGTGAGGACAAGACCATGGCCAACTGGTTCCCAATGGCCCTTGTAGGCGCGCCGCGCGCCTGGCTCCTCCATTTGCCGGAGTCTTCTGTCGCCACCTGGGAGGAGCTGTGCAACCTCTTCCTCACTCTCTTTGGGGAACCGGCGGCCCCCATCGTCGCAGCCCTTCTCGGCGGTTCACAAGCACCATCCTTGGATCGGCATGTCAAGCCGTACTTTCGCCAGATCGGTGCCGTTCCAAGCGCCTGGGGGCTCCGCTCGGCTAGGCCGCCCCTGAGGCCAACCTCACCTTCAACTCGGAGGATCATCCCGCCTCCACCATCGGCTCGAGTGCGCTCCCGATGCTGTGCGCACCCACCATCTGCCACGTATCCATCACCAAGACGCTCGTCGACGGCCACGCCGACCTCAATGTGCTCTCCGTCGAGGCCTTCAGCCTCCTTCGCGTGCCGTTTGAGTGGCTCCGCCCTAGCAAGCCCTTCTCGGGGGTTGGCGGAGGCCCCGCCCGCTCCCTGGGGCAGATCCGCCTCCCCGTGACCTTCAGCATGTGCGACAAGTACCGCACCGAGCTCATCGACTTCGACATCGCCCGCATTGGCCTCCCGTACAACGCCATCCTCGGGTACCCAGCTCTGGCCCAGTTCATGGCAGCAACCCATCCTGCTTACAATCTCATGAAGATGCCGGGGAGCCAGGGTGTCCTCACCATCAAGGGGGGCGCCAAGGAGGCCCTGGCGGCGCTCAAGCTTGCTCTCAAGGCCGCCGCGACAGCACGACCCGCCGACGCGGATACCTCCAAGGCCAAGGGAGCTGCACCAACCAAGAAGAAGCAGTTCTTCACTCAGGACAAGGCAGAAACCAAGCAAGTGTTGGTCGAGGAGGACGGGTCCTCAGGGGCAACCTTTACCATAGGCGCCAACCTCGAGCCTGCTTAGGAGGAGGCGCTAGTGAAGTTTTTGTGTGCAAACAAGGGAGTGTTCGCCTGGGAGCCCGATCAGCTGGTAGGGGTCCCAAAAGAGGTAATAGAGCACCACCTGAAGGTGTGCCCCAACGTACGCCCGTTGAAGCAAAAGGCAAGGCGGCAGTCCATGGAGAAGCAAGCTTTCATCGTCCAAGAAACCCACAAGTTGGAGGCTGCGGGTGTCATTCCCGAGGTTCAATACCCCGAATGGGTGGTGATCGATTGTAGGTACAGTGGGATATTTCGCCCGAACTGCGAGTGGCGTGTTCTCCACAGGGACTAGACGATCAGCGATGCTGCTTGGCTAAAGCTAGGCTAGACAATTTAAGTGACAATTACTGGGAAAATAAACCTAAAGTATCTAAGATAGTTTCGAAAATCGGTGACAAAGTAAACAAAAAGAAGCAAAGGGAGATTCAGATTATACTCTCAGTCTTTTTGGTATTATCGTTTTACTTGAGAAAGTAGACACTGACACAAGCGTACAAATATGACCAAATGGGAAACAACAATACTAGAACACAAGTTTATCTAACATGTATCAGAGAAAAGAGACATGAATATAGGACAAAATTGATATATTTCACATTGCAAACACACACATACATCTCACTTGACAAAGAGCACAAGGGATGAACATCAAATAAATAGAAAATTAACTAGTACAGAGATCTAACTTGGAAAGCAAAATCACATAAACGGAATATTAAACATGCACTATAGCTGCAAGTACGCAACAGAACTAAAATCTGAACCTTACAAAGTATTACACATCTAAATTTTACAGAAATTAGGTGTTGAGAACAGTACACAAGGTCACCTAGCAGTTTTCAGAATTTTGCAAAGTAAAGAGAGAAGAGAAGAAGCAGTAGTTTGGGTTCAGAGAAGAATATAGCAGCAAGAGGGGTTCAGAGCAGAGCTTCAGCGAGTGAGGAGCAGCAAGGGGTCACTGGAGAGGAGCAGCAGCATGTTGAATATTAAAGTAGTAGCGGCAACAGCAGCATCAGGAAGAGAGAAGCAGCAGCATTGGTTGAGGGCGAGCAGCAGTAGGTTGAAGAAGGAGGAGCAGCATCGACTTGGAGTTGGGAGATGGAGAAGAGGGAAGCAGCAGGGAGCGGTGAGAGAAGAGAGGAGCAGTAGCAAGGGGAGATGAAGGGTAGCAGCACAGGGGCGCAAGGAAGAGCAGCAGCAGAGGTAAGGGAAGAAGCAGCAACCGCAGGCAAGGAGAGTCGCGCGGGGCATCAGACACCGCCGACCATCTGTCTGGTGGATTGCGTGAGGTGTGGGGAGGCGCTGTGGTGCAGGTGGCGGTGGCGCTGGTGACGGCGGTGTGGATGGATGATGGTGAATTCGGGGAAGGAGAAGAAGATGGTGGCGCTGGTGGATGGCGCACCACCACGTCGGCCTGGCCGTGGTGGCGGCCGTCGGTGGAGAAGGAGGATGAGGGAAAGAGAGAGATGCCAGGCCTGATTTTGGGAATCAGGGCGTCTAGGGATTTTGACCTCCTCCTATGATCTGCCATTTTTTCCCCTTGGCCCTCCTGCTTCCTTTCTTTCTTCTCAAGATGATCCTCCAACATTAGCTTGACCCTGGATACTTCTTTTCTTCTCGCTCAGGTCCCTCGTTCTCTCGTTCCAGCCCCAAGTCTCATTACGTTTGGCAATCGATCGAATCTTGAAGTTTATAGTGCCTTTGCGCACTTTTCTGCAAAATAAACATTTCACTAGTCAACATTCTCTTTTATGGTTATCATTTGAATATTCAACAATTCATAGCAACAATGGATGGATATATCTCAATTAATGGTATATTTGAGCATCAAATAATATATATGAAATGCGCTTATCAGCTGGCGAACCCCATCGTCGTTCCCAAGAAAGGCGGGAAGGAGCGGATGTGCGTCGACTTCACCAACCTCAACAAGGCCTGCCCCCAAGATCCATTCTCTATTCCACGCATCGACGAGATCGTTGACTCCACCGCCGAGTGCGACTTGCTATGCTTCCTGGATGCGTTCTCAGGATATCACCAGATCAAGATGGCGGTAGAAGATGTGGAGAAGACGGCCTTCCTGACCCCATGTGGGGTGTACTACTACACTTGCATGCCATTCGGGCTGCGCAACGCGAGCGCAACCTTCTAGCGGCTCATGCACATCGCCTTAGGGCAGCAACTCGGGAGAAACGCTGAAGCCTACGTCAACGACATCGTGGTGAAGTATTAGGAGGCGGGAACCTTGATCCAAGACCTAGAGGAGACCTTTGAAAGCCTTCGCCAGGTGGACTTGCGGCTCAACCCAGAGAAATGCGTGTTTGGCGTCCCTTCCGGCAAGTTGCTGGGTTTCCTGGTGCCCCACAGGGGGATCGAGGCCAACCCACAGAAGGTCAATGCCATTGAAGACATGAGTCCACCTAAGACCCTCAAGGAAATGCAGAATTGGCTGGTCGGGTGACTACGTTGGGGCGCTTCATCTCCAAGCTGGGAGAGCGTGCCCTACCCTTCTTCAAGCTGATGAAAAAGAAGGGCCCGTTCGAGTGGATCCCGGAGGCCGACCAAGCTTTTCAATACCTCAAGAGATACCTGACCAGCCCTCAAGTGATGGTGGCGCCGCGACCTCGCGAGCCCCTAGTGCTCTATCTTGCCGCCACCCCATACTCAGCCAGCGCGGCTCTGGTGGCGGTTCGGGAAGAACACCAAGCCAAGGGAGCATCGCGCTGTGCCACACCTCCAGCAGAGACGACGCAAGACCAGAAGGGAGCCACAAGGGCCGCAGCAGCAGCGATAGAGGATCAGGCTCGGCAAGACGATGCCACCAAACTCATGAAGACTTCGGCAAGCGATCAAGCGTCGGGGGCTCTACCCCCTCAGGAGGCACCCCGGCTTCCGGAAGATGCAAACCTCATCAGCACGCCTACCCTCGTCGAGCACCCGTTATACTTCGTCAGCACGGTGTTGCGGGACGCAAGAGTGTGGTACCACATGCCTCAGAAGCTCCTACTCGCGCTCCTAGTGGCCTCGCGAAAGCTGCGACACTACTTCCAGGGCCACCCCATCAAGGTCGTCTCAGCTTACCCATTGGAGAGAGTGCTCAGGAGCCCCAACTCTGCCGAAAGAGTCGCTGAATGGAACATCGAGTTGCAAGCATTCCAGTTGAAGTTCAGTACTACCAGGGTCATCAAGGGAGCCGCGCTCACTGATTTTGTGGCAGAATGGACAGACGCCCCGGCGCTTGAAGGAGGCGAAGACCGATCCCTCTCGACGGGAAGCAAGGTGCTTGAATGTATTTCGATGGTACCTTCGTGTAACACCCATGATGCGGCTATATCTCCCACGTGTCGGAGCACGACTTAGAGGCATAACCGCATTATAGGCCTGGCGCAAGAGGGGTAATCTTTACACATACCATGTACTGAATAAGCAAGAGATAAAGAGTTGGCTTACAATCTCCACTTCACACAGTACATAAATAAAGCATTACATCATCCAGAATACAATCAAGGTCCGACTATGGAACCAAAATAAAAGAAGACTACCACTAATGCAAAAGATCCCTGATTGCCCCGACTGGGCTCCACTACTGATCAACTGGAAATGAAACAACACAATGAACATGATCTTCATCGAGCTCCTCCTTGAGCTCGGTTGCATCACCTGCACGGTATCATCGGCACCTGCAAGCTAGTTTTGGAAATAATCTATGAGTCAGGGGGACTCGGCAATCTCACACCCTCGCGATCAAGACTATTTAAGCTTATGGGTAGGAAAAAGGTAGTGAGGTGGATCTACAGCAAGCACTAGCATATATGGTGGCTAACTTACGCAAATGAGAGCGAGAAGAGAAGCAAAGCACGGTCGTGAACTAGAAGTGATCAAGAAGTGATCCTGAAACTACTTACATTCAAGCATAACACAAGAACCGTGTTCACTTCCTGGACTCCGCCGGAAAGAGACCATCACGGCTACACACGCAGTTGATGCATTTTAATTAAGTTAAGTGTCAAGTTCTCTACAACCGGACATTAACAAATTCTCATCTTCCCATAACCGCGGGCACGGCTTTCGAAAGTTCAAAACCCTGCAGGGGTGTCCCAACTTAGCCCATCACAAGCTCTCACGGTCAACGAAGGATATTCCTTCTCCCAGGAAGACCCGATCAGACTCGGAATCCCGGTTACAAGACATTTCGACAAGGGTAAAACAAGACCAGCAAAGCCGCCCGAATGTGCCTACAAATCCCGATAGGAGCTGCGCATATCTCGTTCTCAGGGCACACAGGATGAGCAATCCGTACAACTAAAACCAACCCTCAAGTTTCCCCGAGGTGGCGCTGCAAGGGGCTCTAGTTTGGACCAACACTCAGATGAGCACTGGCCCGGGGGGGTTAAAATAAAGATGACCCTCGGGAGCACGACTCTGAAGGGAAAAGTAGGTGGTAGTGAGGCAAATGATAAAACCAAGGTTGGGCCTTGCTGGAGGAGTTTTATTCAAAGCGAACTGTCAAGGGGTTCCCATTATAACCCAACCACGTAAGGAACGCAAAATCAAGGAACATAACACCAGTATGACGGAAACTAGGGCGGCAAGAGTGGAACAAAACACCAGGCATAAGGCCGAGCCTTCCACCCTTTACCAAGTATATATATGCATTAATATAAATAAGAGATATTGTGATATCCTAAGTTATCCATGTTCCAAATGTGGAACAAACCTCATCTTCACCTGCAACTAGCAACGCTATAAGAGGGGCTGAGCAAAGCGGTAACATAGACAAACAACGGTTTGCTAGGAATGGAGGGTTAGAGGCTTGACATGGCAATATGGGAGGCATGATATATCAAGTGGTAGGTATTGCGGCATAGCAATAGAGCGAACAACTAGCAAGCAAAGATAGAAGTGATTTCGAGGGTATGGCCATCTTGCCTGCAAAGTTCTCCGAGAAGACGAAAGCTTGATCCTCGTAAGCGCACTCAACGGGTTCCTCGAACACGAACTCTTCTCCCGGCTCTACCCAAAGCAAGAACACAAGCAAAGGGAACAACCATAAACCATGGTGCAATGCGCAAGCAACATGATGCAAAACATGGCATGATATGCGGGATGTGATATGCAATGCATATGCGAGCTCCGGAAGGAAAAGATTGAATCAGGCCTCAAATTGGCAAACTAAGTGTGCCGCTTGAAAGATGAGTTGATTTCAGTCAAAATCGATATAAAGATCACCGGAATCGGATGCACGGTTTGGAAATGGCAAGCAAAACAATAATGGCACAATTCTGCGATTAACAGCACAATGCCATCTAAAATGCAATAAGAAACTAAGTTACCGCACTCTAACATAGCAACAAAGCACATGGCAGTGATCTACGCAAGATGCTTGACAAAATATGAACACTGAGCTACGGCTAAATCACACAAGAGCAGGTTTAAACAAGCATGGCAAAAGTGCAAAAGATAATAGCATCACAGACTTAGTGAAAAAAACAACATGTCAGGAAATTAACATCAGGAAGCAATGTTTAGAGCAAGATAACAACATGCTACAGGATCAGATCATAGCAACACAAGGCATGGAATGAAACTACTCCAAGCATGTAACAAAAGTCCCTTACTGACCATAAGCCAAAAAGGATCAGAAGATATGATGGCACTCATGTAAACATAGCAAGTTTCGTTAACAGATTCAGACTTGGCAGAAAACTGGACATGGCATAAACAGAGTTACGTAGGCATGTTTGCGAGCTCGATGCACTCAACACAAGGCATTGCATGACAAGCTAAGCATACTACTAGCAAGAAGACATGATCATGAAGCTAACCAAAGTAAGAACAAGTTCATAGCATGCATGGATCAACTACAACAACCTTGGCAAAATTGATTAACACGTAAACAATCTGCCATGAACATTTTATAGCAAAAGTAGAGCACGATTGAGTCATGCTAGGTCGCTCCATAAATGCAAGCAAGGGCATGGATGGCTAGAGAATAACAATATCTCAAAATCATCCTTACTAAACATACTCAAAAGATGCATGGATCTCTCTGTAGCAACATGAATACATGGCATAAAAATAACAGTCGGGAAAGGACTTGGTGAAATTCTAAGTCCTTGAAATCAGCAACATCACGAGAGCTACTTTGCATGCTTGTGCTAGTCACCACATTGATCACAAAAATACATGTCATACACCCCTGTAAAGATGGCATGGCATATAACAAAACACATGTAGAACTCATGCTCATATGCAGCACACAATAATCATGGCAAAAATGACAAATGCGCATAAATTGATAAGAATCAGGAACTAACATTATGAAGCACTCTTGCATCAACCATTTAGGCATTAAGATGGACTCAAACAAGCATGGTGCAATGGAATGAAATGAAGAGCACAATCAGATGAACATTTTGATATATCATGCATGCAAACGGAGCAGCAAGCACAAAGTTATGGCATGATCAAGGTAGCCACAAAATATTGGAAACTTCGGGGACTCGGAGAAATTTAGACCTCGTGGGAAAAGTCAACGGGACGAAGACGACCAAGGACGAGGAGATCCACGACGGCGGGGAGGCGTTTGGTACGCGGAACGGGTGGATCTCATCCCACCCATTCGGATCCGAGGCGGGCGGCGTCCAGCGGCTCGCCGGAGCGAGGCGACACCGATGAGCGGCGCAGTAGCGAGGAGGCGGCGGGCGGCTCGGTGGCGGGGCGCGGCGCGACGTGGCAGGTGTAACACCCCGGATGTAATTTACCTTATATGTATCCCAATTCTTGCCGTTTCCGGTGCTAAGTTATTTTATTTCCTCGGGTTTGGGTTTTTGTCTCCGTGTGTTGTTGCCTTTGTCATGCATCTCATATCATGTCATCATGTGCATTGCATTTGCATACGTGTTCGTCTCATGCATCCGAGCATTTTCCCCGTTGTCCGTTTTGTATTCTGGCGCTCCTATCTCCTCCCGTGCCCCTTTCTACCTTCTTTCGTGTGTGGGGGTTAAACATTTCCAGATTTGGCCGAGACTTGCCATGCGGCCTTGGTCTACTACCGGTAGACCGCCTGTCAAGTTTCGTGCCATTTGGACTTCGTTTGATACTCCAACGGTTAACCGAGGGACCGAACAGGCCTCGTGTGTGTTGCAGCCCAACACCCTTCCAATTTGGCCCAAAACCCACCTAAACCCTCTCCATCATCTAGAGCGTTCGATCATGATCGCGTGGCCGAAAACCGCACCTCATTCTGAGCTTCCTAGCTCCTCCTATCCCTATTTATAGGTCTCCCCTCGAAATTTCCGGGTCTTCTCCTACCCTAACCCTAGAAATTCGTCTCCGCCGCCACCGGACACGCCCGCCTCCACCGGACAAATCGCCGCCGCCAACCAGGGCGTGCCACGTGGCAGCACGTGCCCCACTTCGCCGCCGATCCCGCGTGGGCCCGCTCGGCCCGTGGCCAGCCCCCGCGAGCCCATCCGCAGGCGCCGCCCGAGCCGCCTTCGCCCACGCCC
>NC_041386.1:274990766-275010002 GCF_002162155.2 Triticum dicoccoides | reverse complement strand
CCGCCACCGCGACCCGCCGACCGGAGCAGAGCGCCGCCGCCGCCGCCTTGCCGCCCGCACCTCCTCCGACGGCGCCGCACCTCCCCGCCGCCTCTCCGACTCGCCGGTGACCGGATCCGGCGAGATCCGGCCCGGAAGGGCCTTGGGGCCCCTCTTCCTCGAGCTCCGGCACCTTCTTCGGCCGTCTACAGTGCTTGCCAGCGACGAACCTCGATCCACGCGCAAACCCTAGATCCGGATCGGTTGACTTTTCCCCTCTATCTCAGTATTTTTTGCAATCTTTGGCATGTCGTATCTCATCATCCGTAGCTCCGATTCGTGCGTGTAGAATATCAAAATGTTCGTCTCGACGAGTACATCATTTCATCTCATTGCATCATTTGCATTTGAGCTCATCTTGATGCCCGAAAAGCTTTTGGAAGAGGGCTATGTGAGTAATTTGTCAGATCTTTTTCAGCAAATGGCATTTTGTCATTTTTGCCATGATTAATGTGTGCATGCTATGACCCTGAGCTCTACATGTGTTTTGTTATATGCCATGCCATATTTACAATGGTGCTTGCCATGTATTTTTGTGATATTTGTGGTGACTAGCACAAGCTTGCAAAGTAGAGGAATCGGTAATGCTGATTTCAGGGACTTAGTTTTTCACTAAGTCCTTGTTCTGTTTTTGTCGGCACGCCATATGTTCATGTTGTTTACTAGTGATCCGTGCCTCTTTTGAGGATGATCAGTAAGGATGTTTTGTTAATATTGTGGTGCTCTATCCATCCATGCCTTTGTTTGCATTTATGAGGCAACCTAGCTTGAGTCAATCGAGCTCTACTTTTGCTATTTCGTGAATCCTGCCAGATTGTTGACTTGTTAGCGATTTTGCCGACGTTGTTGCTATTGATCCGTGCATGCTATGATGTTGTTCTTGCCATGTCTAGCTTCTATGCCATGTATTGTTGATAGGTATATTCTTAGTTTGTCATTCCATGCTCTGTAGTGAGTGCATCGAGCTCGTAAACATGCCTACTCGTTAACTGATTTGCATGCTCTAGTTTTTCTCCAAGTCCAAATCTGTTTATGTTTTTGCCATGTTCACATGCTTGCAATTGTACTTTCTGATCCCTTTTGGCTCAAGGTCACTAAGGGACTTTTGTTAAGTGCTTTGAGTAGCTTCATTCCCTGCTTTGCTTTACCATGATATGTTCCTGTAGCATGTAGTTTTCATGCTCTAAAGTGTGCTTCCTGATGATAAATTCCAGACTTGTGTTAATTTCACTAAGTCTGAAACCCTGTTATCATTTGCACTTTTGCCATGCTTGTTTCAACCTGTTAATTAGCCGTAGCTCAGTGTTCATCTTTTGTCAAGCATCATGAGTGGATCCCTGCCATGTATCTTGTTGCCATGTTTGAGTGTTTAGCGTATTTATCTTGATGCATTTAGACGGCTACTTGTTGTTTATCGCAGTCCGGTGCCATATTTGTTTTGCTTGCCATTTCCAAACCGTGCATCCGATTCCGGTGATCTTTATATCGATTTCAACTTAAATCATCCCCTCTTTCCAGTGGCACTCTTGGATTTACAAGTTGAGGCCAGGTTCAATCATTCCTTTCCAAATCATGCATATGCATCACATACTGCATCCCGCATATCATACCATGTTCGTGTGTTGGTTGTTTACTATGTTGTGTGTTGGTTGTTTACTATGTTGTGTGCTTCTTTCCGGTGTTGCTTCTTCGGGTTGGTTCCGATACCGTCGCGTTTGTGAGGACCCATGCGTCTACGACCATTTGTCTTCTTCATGGACTCGTTCTTCTTCCTTGCGGGATTTCAGGCAAGATGACCATACCCTCAAAATCACTTCTATCATTGCTTGCTAATTGCTCGCTCTTTTGCTATGCCTATGTTGCGATACCTACCACTTACTTATCATTCCTCCCATATTGTTGAACCAATCCTCTAACCCACCTTGTCCTAGCAAACCATTGTTTGGCTATGTTACCGCTTTGCTCAGCCCCTCTTATAGCGTTGTTAGTTGCAGGTGAAGATTGAAGTTTGTTCCTTGTTAGAACATGGAGATGTTGTTCCTTGTTGGAACATGTTTACTTGTTCGGATATCACAATACATCTTATTTAATTAATGCATCTATATACTTGGTAAAGGGTGAAAGGCTCGGCCTTATGCCTGGTGTTTTGTTCCACTCTTGCCGCCCTAGTTTCCGTCATATTGGTATTATGTTACCGGATTTTGCGTTCCTTACGCGGTTGGGTTATAATGGGAACCCCTTGACAGTTCGCCTTGAATAAAATTCCTGCAGCAATTCCCAACCTTGGTTTTACCATTTGCCACCTAGCCTCTTTTTCCCTTGGGTTTCCGGAGCCCAAGGGTCATCTTATTTAACCCCCCCCCCCCCGGGGTCCAGTGCTCCTCTAAGTGTTGGTCCAAACAGAGCCACTTGCAGCGCCACCTCAGGGAAACTTGAGGGTTGGTTTTAGTTGTACGTAGTGTTCATCTGAGTGTGCCCTGAGAATGAGATATGTGCAGCTCCTATCGGGATTTGTTGGCACATTCGGGCGGTGTTGTTGGACTTGTTTTACCATTGTCGAGGATGTCTTGTAAAACCGGGATGCCGAGTCTGATCGGAATGTCTCGGGAGAAGGAATATCCTTTGTTGACCGTGAGAGCTTGTGATGGGCTAAGTTGGGACTCCCCTGCAGGGATTTGAACTTTCGAAAGCCGTGCCCGCGGTTATGGGCAGATGGGAATTTGTTAATGTCCGGTTGTAGAAAAGCTGAAGTTGACCTTAATTAAAATACATCAAACGCGTGTGTAACCGTGATGGTCTCTTTCCGGCGGAGTCCGGGAAGTGAACACGGTGTTGGAGTAATGCTTGACGTAGGTTGCTCTAGGATCACTTCTTGATCATAGTTCTTTGTTCGTGCTTTGCCTTCTCTTCTCCCTCTCTTTTGCGAACAGGTTAGCCACCATATATGCTAGTCGCTTGATGCAGCTCCACATATTACCTTGCCTTACCTATAAGCTTAAATAGTCTTGATCGCGAGGGTGCGAGATTGCTGAGTCCCCGTGACTCATAGATACTTCCAAAACCAGCTTGCAGGTGCCGTTGAACCATGCAGATGACGCAAGCAAGCTCAAGGAGGAGCTCGTTGAAGATCTTATCCTTTATGTTGTTTCGTTCTAGTTGATCAGTAGTGGAGCCCAGTTGGGGTCGATCGGGGACCTTGTCGCATTTGGGGTTCTTCTTTTATTTTGGTTCTGTAGTCGGACCTTGATTGTATTTGGATGTTGTAATGCTTTATTCATGTATTGTGTGAAGTGGCGATTGTAAGCCAACTATGTATCTCTTTCCCTTATGTATTACATGGGTTGTGTCAAGATTACCTCACTTGCGACATTGCTTTCAATGCGGTCATGCCTCTAAGTCGTGCTTCGACACGTGGGAGATATAGCCGCATCGAGGGCGTTACAAGTTGGTATCAGAGCCTTCCCCGGCCTTAGGAGCCCCCTGCTTGATCGAACCGCTGGCGTTAGTGAGTCTAGAAATGTTTTGAGTCATTTAGGATTATATATATCGGAGAGTTAGGATTTCTTTTTACTCCTCAGTCCCTTCGTCATTCTGGTGAGGCATCCTGATGTAGAGTTTTGACTCTTCTCTTCTAAAATTTCACTAAAAAAATTTAGGATCACGCGGGTATCTTGGAATCGTTCCGATAGTTTTGTGACGAGAACATTGTTCTTGGTGCCTCCTAACATTTAGGGATTGTGGCAGTGTCCCAGGGAGTTGAGCTCCGAGGTGTTGTCGTCACAATTTTATCGTTGCAGTTCTGGAATACCTGAGATTAGTTTCACCGACATCGAAAATCTCTTTTATGCAGTTGTTGGTGAGATAACCTCGACGTCACCCAGTACTTGGGAGGGAGTTTGGGAGTATTGCCATAACTCGTATAACGGATGCTTTTCGAAGGTTGAGGTAGATGATTTCCGAAGGTTTCTTGGTTATGTGTTGAAGGATGGATAAAGCTGGATGTAGGATTTGCTAGCTTTGGGTGAGATATTATGCTTCCCCTGTATCCCCAACACCTGATTGCATAACCGGAAAATTTCGGGAGTTTATAAGTGGGAATTCAAGTACCTCTTAGGATATCTTTCCGACAGATGTATGATATGAAATTGGGGTTCGACGTCTAGTGGTCCGCCTATCCACGGTTGGTTTTACAGTGGTCTCGTTGTGTCTTAAAGAGTCCTTGGCTATGCCGACTCGGGGATGCTTCGTATGTCATGTGCACTGCCTTGTACATGATGGTGTTGTACGATCGAGCCCGTGTTTGCCCCACCACGAAAACTTCGGACGAAATCTCTATCATATGTGTGTTACGGCTTATTCTGCAAGCCAATCCTTTGTTTTGTTTTGAGTTGTGGTATTCGAGTTGCTTCAGAGACAAATGTGGATTCCATCCCTTTCCTAAACGGTGTTCTCATATTTCTATGTGAATACTAATCCTTCATGATAATCGAGATTGTCATGTTAATCCTTTTCAACCGGTGTGCTTCTCTTCAAGTGGATTCGATCATTTTAACATCGCAAGATCACCTCTCGGTTTTCTCAACGGTGTTTGTTTCATTCGTCTCCAAGTTGCCTTTGTTTTTCCCGCCCGCCCACCCTTTTTCTTCAAGGATTCAGATTTCTTAATCAAGCATCCATCTTATGGATGTGAAGTCTCTCCATTCTTTTCCGTCAATGTTCTTATCCGGTGATTCTCAGGAAGATTCTAACGGAGCTTCAAGTTTGTCACTCTTCACTCGTTCTCTTCTCCGGTGGATTCAAATCAAGCTTTCAGTGTTTGATCATATTCTTTTCCTTATTTCAAATGTCTTCTCCTGCCGGTGCACCTCTCAATCATTAACTTTTCGTTATTCATTTGTTCCGGAGTGTTGAAGATATCTCGAAGATTCGTGTTTCCACTCTGCTTTCTATCAAGCTATTTCGAGGTCCTATCATATTCAAGCCATTTAATTCAACCGGTGCAATCTCTCCTTCAAATCGTTCAGCGGTGTATCTTTTGAGTGGGCCCTAACCCACAGGTCTTTTCCCAGGATCTCACCTAACTCTTCTAATTTTCCTGGAGCTATCCTCAAATTTCATTTCGAAGTTTGACGTAAGAATGAATTATCATAAGTCTTATGTTTTTCTCCAAGATCGTCCACATTCTTTTCATCGTTGGCTCAATCTCTTCGCTTTTGATTCTTTCGGAGTATCTCAACAATTCACGGTGGTGTTTCTCGTCGTCACTCTCAACATTTGAAGACCGAAGAAGAGTTTTACCTCCATATCGTATCCGTTCTCTCAAAGATTCGTGGTTCTAGTTCGAGGCCATCCTCTCATAATTGTTTGATTGTGAGAATTCTTTTCACCTATCCGGAGCAATTCAAGAGTCTTCTTAGTTTGATTATCCGGAGTCCATCGATTCAGGTGTATTCATTCTCAGCTTTCAGTTGTCATTCTCCAATCTTACCGGTGCATCAAGTGATCTCTAATCAGTTCGTGATCCCTTCGTTCTCATGTATCTAAATTCTCTCAAGCATCTTCGTTCATTTGCTAAATTCTTCCCGGTGTCTTCCTTATCTTTTCTTTGTTCATTTTTAATTCTTACGGTGGTTCGCTCAAGATTCTTCTTCCTTCATTTATCATATCAATTTATTCGTTGTTTCAATTCTTACGGTGGTTCGTTGAAGATCTTCCAAAGTTTGCGCAATATCTATCTTAATCCTTTCTTCGAGAATAAGTAATATGTATAATCCGTTGCTTGTCATCAATCTAAATTGGTGAAGGATACGCATAACGTAATTCTTATTCTTGTTTCATCGAGTAAATTCAATTCCTGCTTTCCGAAGTGGTTTATCATATCACATTCTCGGTTTGAGATGCTTTATCTTTTCCTTTCCAAGAGTTCCAAGCTCTCGTAATTATATCACCACGGAGATTCATCTAAATCACTCCAAGGCGTCACCTTATATTATGAACTTCTCTTTCCTTTCGTGTGATCATCCTTTTTGTTTAATGGAGTTCTTCATGGAGGCTCTACATGATGCTTCAGCAACAATTTAATTTCTTCATGAAGTGTTCTTTGAGATTCTTTTCAGAGGAGCTCAATCATTCTTCTTCTTGCATTCCGGAGTGCAATTCTTTTTAACTTTTCTTTTGAGATGGTGTTCTGTCTTTCTTGACAATTTCCCTTCATGTTTCATGATTCAAAAGTTGTCAGGAATGAGATATTTAAACCCATCAGTTTCTTCTTTGGATTTATCTTGGGTTATATTTCACCTAAAGCTTTCCCTAAGGACTGTTGCTATTTATGGTGCTTATAAATTACCCAAGTTCTTAATTTATCCTCCCGGTGGAATAAGTTTCCCGTCCCCTTGTTGATATCAATCCAATCAATTTTTTCCATTTGTGGTAGAATTCCACCTCATAATTTTGAGATATCTTCCATAAGCCCACAACAAGCTTACCCCTTTTCTTTGTTGGTTTTCCAACAACTCCGTTCAACCCTTCTCCTAAAGATGCCTTTTCAAGCTCTTTTGTGACAAAAGTTAGCTTTTTCCTCTCCATTCTTTTACTTCAATTATCTATCGTCTATTCCTTCATCCGGAGGCATTATGATGTTGCTCTCTTCTACCCTTTTTCTTGTTCTTGTCAGAACCTTGTTCTTTTCATGATTATCCATTTAACCAGAGTGTTGTGCCCTCTGCTCAAGTTCCCTCATCTTATCAAGTTCTTATTCAATCCCTTTCCTTTTCAATCGGAGTTCTGCCCGAAGTTGTTCTTCCTTGTTCATCTTTTCTAATGGAGTGTTTTCAACTTCATTTATCTCCGTTGTATTCTTTTCTCGAGTTCGCTTAACCTTTTCAAGGTTCTTTGGTTTCACTCATTGGTCAAAGAAGCAACTTAGTTTTACCTCGTCTTTTTCTCTTCCGTTTTTCCCTTCGGTGTCATCCTAGATCTCGGGATGAGATCCTTTCGTAGTGGTGGAGTGTTGTAACACCCCGGATGTAATTTACCTTATATGTATCCCAATTCTTGCCGTTTCCGGTGCTAAGTTATTTTATTTCCTCGGGTTCGGGTTTTTGTCTCCGTGTGTTGTTGCCTTTGTCATGCATCTCATATCGTGTCATCATGTGCATTGCATTTGCATACGTGTTCGTCTCATGCATCCGAGCATTTTCCCCGTTGTCCGTTTTGCATTCCGGCGCTCCTATCTCCTCCGGTGCCCCTTTCTACCTCCTTTCGTGTGTGGGGGTTAAACATTTCCGGATTGGACCGAGACTTGCCATGCGGCCTTTGTTTACTACCGGTAGACCGACTGTCAAGTTTCGTGCTATTTGGACTTCGTTTGATACTCCAACGGTTAACCGAGGGACCGAAAAGGCCTCATGTCTGTTGCAGCCCAACACCCCTCCAATTTGGCCCAAAACCCACCTAAACCCTCTCCATCATCTATAGTGTTCGATCACGATCGCATGGCCGAAAACCGCACCTCATTCTGAGCTTCCTAGCTCCTCCTATCCCTATTTATAGGTCTTCCCTCGAAATTTCCGAGTCTTCTCCTACCCTAACCCTAGAAATTCGTCTCTGCCACCACCGGACACGTCCGCCTACACCGGACAAATCGCCGCCGCCAACCGGGGCGTGCCACATGGCAGCACGCGCCCCACTTCGTCGCCGATCCCGCGCGGGCCCGCTCAGCCCGTGGCCGGCCCCCGCGAGCCCATCCGCAAGCGCCACCTGAGCCGCCTTCGCACGCGCCCCGCCTTCTTCTCCTCGCCGCTCGCCGCCGCCGCTCCCCGCCGGCTGGAGCGGAGCGCCGCCGCCAACGCGCCTCGCCACCCGCATCTCCTCCGACGGTGCCGCGCCTCCCCGCCGCCTCTCCGACTCGCTGGTGACCGGATCCGGCGAGATCCGGCCCGGGAGGGCCTCAGGGCCCTTCTTCCTCGAGCTCCGGCACCTTCTCCGGTCGTCTACAGTGCTCGCCAGCGACAAACCTCGATCCGCGCGCAAACCCTAGATCCGGATCAGTTGACTTTTCCCCTCTATCTTAGTATTTTTTGCAATCTTTGGCATGTCGTATCTCATCATCCGTAGCTCCGATTCGTGCGTGTACCATATCAAAATGTTCGCCTCGACGAGTACATCATTTCATCTCATTGCATCATTTTCATTTGAGCTCATCTTGATGCCCAAAAAGCTGTTGGAAGAGGGCTATGTGAGTAATTTGTCAGATCTTTTTCAGCAAATGGCATTTTGTCATTTTTGCCATGATTAATGTGTGCATGCTATGACCCTGAGCTCTACATGTGTTTTGTTATATGCCATGCCATCTTTACAGTGGTTCTTACCATGTATTTTTGTGATCTTTGTGGTGACTAGCACAAGCTTGCAAAGTAGAGTAATCGGTAATGCTGATTTCAGGGACTTCGTTTTTCACTAAGTCCTTGTTCTGTTTTTGTCGGTACGCCATATGTTCATGTTGTTTACTAGTGATCCGTGCCTCTTTTGAGGATGATCAGTAATGATGTTTTGTTAATATTGTGGTGCTCTATCCATCCATGTCTTTGTTTGCATTTATGGAGCACCCTAGATTGTGTCAATCGAGCTCTACTTTTCCTATTTCGTGAATCCTGCCAGATTGTTGACTTGTTAGCGATTTTGCTGAGGTTGTTGCTATTGATCCGTGCATGCTATGATGTTGTTCTTGCCATGTCTAGCTTCTATGTCATGTATTCTTGATGGGTCTATGATTAGTTTTTCATTCCATGCTCTGTAGTGAGTGCATCGAGCTCGTAAACATGCCTACTCGTTAACTGATTTGCATGCTCCAGTTTTTCTCCAAGTCTGAATTTGTTTATGTTTTTGCCATGTTCACATGCTTGCAATTGTACTTTCTGATCCCTTTTGGCTCAAGGTCACTAAGGGACTTTTGTTAAGTGCTTTGAGTAGCTTCATTCCATGCCTTGATTTGCCATGATATGTTCCTGTAGCATGTAGTTTTCATGCTCTAAAGTGTGCTTCCTGATGATAAATTTCAGACTTGTGTTAATTTCACTATCTGAAACCCTGTTATCATTTGCACTTTTGCCATGCTTGTTTGAACCTGTTAATGGTTGAATTAGCCGTAGCTCAGTGTTCATCTTTTGTCAAGCATCATGAGTGGATCCTTGCCATGTATATTTTTTCCATGTTTGAGTGCTTTAGCATATTTATCTGGATGCATTTAGACGGCTACTTGTTGTTTATCGCAGTCCGGTGCCATATTTGTTTTGCTTGCCATTTCCAAACCGTGCATCCGTTTCTGGTGATCTTTATATCAATTTCAACTGAAATCATCTCCTCTTTCCAGTGGCACTCTTGGATTTCCAAGTTGAGGCCATGTTCAATCAATCCTTTCCAAATCATGCATATGCATCACATACCGCATCCCGCATATCATACCATGTTCGTGTGTTGGTTGTTTACTATGTTGTGTGCTTCTTTTCGGTGTTGCTTCTTCGGGTTGGTTCCGATATCGTCGCGTTTGTGAGGACCCGTTCGTCTACGTCCGTTTGTCTTCTTCATGGACTCGTTCTTCTTCCTTGCGGGATTTCAAGCAAGATGACCATACCATCGAAATCACTTCTATCTTTGCTTGCTAGTTGCTCGCTCTTTTGCTATGCCTATGCTGCGATACCTACCACTTGCTTATCATGCCTCCCATATTATTGAACCAAGCCTCCAACCCACCTTGTCCTAGCAAACCATTGTTTGGCTATGTTACTGCTTTGCTCAGCCCCTCTTATAGCGTTGTTAGTTGCAGGTGAAGATTGAAGTTTGTTCCTTGTTGGAACATGGAGATGTTGTTCCTTGTTGGAACATGTTTAGTTGTTGGGATATCACAATATATCTTATTTAATTAATGCACCTATATACTTGGTAAAGGTTGAAAGGCTCGGCCTTATGCCTAGTGTTTTGTTCCACTCTTGCCGCCCTAGTTTCCGTCATATCGGTATTATGTTACCGGATTTTGCGTTCCTTACACGGTTGGGTTATAATGGGAACCCCTTGACAGTTCGCCTTGAATAAAACTCCTGCAGCAATGCCCAACCTTGGTTTTACCATTTTCCACCTAGCCTCTTTTTCCCTTGGGTTTCCGGAGCCCAAGGGTCATCTTATTTAACCACCCCCCCGGGCCAGTGCTCCTTTGAGTGTTGGTCCAAATAGAGCCACTTGCAGCGCCACCTCGGGGAAACTTGAGGGTTGGTTTTAGTTGTACATAGTGTTCATCTGAGTGTGCCCTGAGAACGAGATGTGTGCAGCTCCTATCGGGATTTGTTGGCACATTCGGGCGGTGTTGCTGGACTTGTTTTACCATTGTCGAGGATGTCTTGTAAAACCGGGATGCCGAGTCTGATCGGAATGTCTCGGGAGAAGGAATATCCTTCGTTGACCGTGAGAGCTTGTGATGGGCTAAGTTGGGACTCCCCTGCAGGGATTTGAACTTTCGAAAGCCATGCCTGTGGTTATGGGCAGATGGGAATTTGTTAATGTCCGGTTGTAGAAAACCTGAAGTTGACCTTAATTAAAATACATCAACCACGTGTGTAACCGTGATAGTCTCTTTCCAGCGGAGTCCGGGAAGTGAACACGGTGGTTGAGTAATGCTTGACGTAGGTTGCTCTAGGATCACTTCTTGATCGTAGTTCTTCGTTCGTGCTTTGCCTTCTCTTCTCGCTCTCTTTTGCGAACAGGTTAGCCACCATATATGCTAGTCGCTTGCTGCAGCTCCACATATTACCTTGCCTTACCTATAAGCTTAAATAGTCTTGATCGCGAGGGTGCGAGATTGCTGAGTCCCCGTGACTCAAAGATACTTCCAAAACCAGCTTGCAGGTGCCGTTGAACCGTGCAGATGACGCAACCAAGCTCAAGGAGGAGCTCGTTGAAGATCTTATCCTTTATGTTGTTTCGTTCTAGTTGATCAGTAGTGGAGCCCAGTTGGGGTCGATCGGGGACCTTGTCGCATTTGGGGTTCTTCTTTTATTTTGGTTCTGTAGTCGGACCTTGATTGTATTTGGATGTTGTAATTATTTATTCATGTATTGTGTGAAGTGGCGATTGTAAGCCAACTATGTATCTCTTTCCCTTATGTATTACATGGGTTGTGTGAAGATTACCACACTTGTGACATTGCTTTCAATGCGGTTATGCCTCTAAGTCGTGCTTCGACACGTGGGAGAGATAGCCGCATTGAGGGCGTTACAGCAGGTGACAGCGAGGCGGCGGCTCGGGCGGTCGGCGACGCGGTGCGGTGAGCGGCGGAGGAGGCGGCCGGACGGGCGCGGGACACCGGCGGGGAACGGCGGAGGCGGCGGCCAGCGAGGGGAGGCATGCGGCGGCGGGGCGAAGGGAGGCGAGGAGTCAAGGCGGAGGAGATGGAGGCACCGACGAACGGGCCCGCGCGGGAGGCGGCGGCGGCGGCTCCAGGCCGGGAGGGCCTCGGACGGGCTCGGCGGGCTGCGGCGCGGTGGGGAGGCCGGGGAAGACGCGTGGCGCGCTGTGAGTGGAGGAGGGAGGCGGCGGGGTGACATGGCACGACCTCATTGGTCGGAGCGACGTGTCCAGCGGACATGTCCGGCGCGGATGGACATGTCCGGCGGTGCGAGGAGGGAATAGCCTAGGGTTAGACCGCGAATTTCGGAGAGGGGCACATATATATAGGTACAGGGAGCTAGGAGAGTCCAAATGAGGAGCGGTTTTCGGCCACACGATCGTGATCGAACGACCAAGAGGATGGAGGGGGTTTGGATGGGTTATTGGGCCACTTTGGGGGGTGTTGGGCTGCAACACACACGAGGCCTTTACGGTTCCCCGGTTAACCATTGGAGTATCAAACGAAGTCCAAATGGCACGAAACTTGACAGGCGGTCTACCGGTGGTGAACCAAGGCCGCTTGGCAAATCTTGGTCCAATCCGAGAATGTTTAACACCCGCTCACGAAAATAGGCAAAAGGAGGCGCCGGAGGACATAGGAGTGTCGGATCGCGAAACGGACAACGGGGAAAATGCTCAGATGCATGAGACGAACACGTATGCAAAAGCGATGCACATGATGACATGACATGAAATGCATGACACACAAACAAAAGACAAGGCAACAACAGCAAATAACTGGAAGACACCTGGCGCAGCAGTCTCGGGGCGTTACAACACTCCACCACTACGAGAGGATCTCCTCCCGAGATCTAGAATGGCACCGGAGGGAAAACGGAAGAAGAAGATAAGAGGTAAAACTAAGTTGCTTCTTTGACAAACGAGTGAAACCAAAGAGCCTTGCGAGGTTGAGCAAATTGAAAGAAGGAATACAATGAAGATGAACGAAGTTGAAAGCACTCTGTTATGAAAGAGGAACAAGGAAGAACAAATTCGGACAACACTCCGGTTGAAAAGTGATGCAAGACTTGATAGGATGAAAAGGACTTGAGTAGAGGCCACCACACTCCGGATAAATGGATAAGCACGAAAAGAACACGATCCTCACCATTCGAGATGATGAGAGAAAAGAGCAACATCACAATGCCTCCGGAAGAGAGAATAGAAGATGGATCATTGAAATAAAAGAATGGGGAAGAAAATGCCAACTTCTGCCACAAATGAGCTTGGAAGGCACCCTTACAAGAAGGTTATAACAGAGTTGTTGGAAAACCAGCAACGAAAAGAACAAGGTTGTAGTGGGCTTATGGAGAACATCTCAAAATCTTGAGGTATAATTCTGGCACTAACGAAACAATAGATTGGATTGATATGAACAAGAAGACGAGAAACATATTTCACCGGGAGGATGAATGAAGAACTTGGATCATTTATAAGCACCATAGATAGAAACAATCCTTAGGGAAGGCTTTAGGTGAAATATAACCCAAGATATTTCCAAAGAAGAGATTGATGGATTGAAAAGATGTCTTGAACGAAGAGAAAATGATGGATTTTTAGATATGCCACTCCTGAAAAACTTGTGAATCATGAAACACGAAGGAAAATTATCAAGAATGACATAACACCACCTCAAAAGATAAGGTAAAAAGAATTGCACTCTGGATTGCAAGATGAAGAATACTTGAGCTCCTTAGAAAAGAATCTCGATGAAAACTTAGAGAAGGAATTAAATCCTTTATGAACCATCATGTAGAGCCTTCATGAAGAACTCCGGCAACAAAAGAATGATCAAACGAATTGAAGGATGAAAAGAATAAGGTTGAAGCCTTGCGATGATTTAGATGGAGCTTCGCGATGATATAATTGAGATAGCTTGGAACTCCGGGAAGAAAAGATGAAACAATTGAAACCAAGAATTTTGATGAACCTCTGGAATAAGGAATTAATCATTTGGGTTAATCAAGAATAAGAATTACATTATGCTTATCCTTCACCAATTTAAATTGATGACAAGTAACGGATTTGGCACACTACTTATTCTCATAGAAAAGGATTAAGAGAGATATAGCATAAACTTGAGAAGGTCTTCAACGATCTACCGGTAGGATTGAAACAACGGATAAATTGATATGATAATGAAGGAAAAGAAATCTTGAATGAACCACTGTAAGAATTGAAAACGCTTGAAGAAAAGATAAAGAAACAATGAGAGGAATTAGAGAATGAAATGAAGATACTTGAGGGAATTTAGATACATGAGAACGAATAGATCACGAGCTGGTTAGAGAATACTTGAATGATGCACCGGTAAAATTTGGAGAACAATAACTGAAAGGTGAGAATGAATAATTATGAGATGATGGGATCCAGAGAATCAAACTGAAAAGACTCCTGAATTGCTCCGGATGGGTGAAAAGAATTCGCACAATCAAAAACCATTATGAGAAGATGGCAACAAGGTTGAACTTCGTATCTTGAAGAGAATTTAGCAAGATTGAGAGAAAAATCGTCTTCAGTCTTCAAAATCCGAGAATGACGATGAGAAACACCACCATGAATTGTTTAGACACTCCGGGAGAATCAAAAGCGAAGAGATTGAGCCAACGATGAAAAGGTTTTAACCAATCTTGGAGAAATACATATGACTGATGATAATTCATTCTTACGGCAGACTTTGAAATGAATTTGAGAATAACTCCGGGGAAATTAGAAGAGTCGGGTAAGATCCTGGGAAAAGACCTATGGGTTAGGGCCCACTCAAAAGAAACACCGTTGAATGATTACTTAGGAAGAGACAATGCACCGGTTGATTTAAATGGTTTGAATGAGATAACAATCTCGAAAACTTTTGAACGGATTAGGAGTGAAAACACGAATCTTCTGAGATATCTTCAGCACTCCGGAACAATTGAATAGCGAGAAGTGGAATGATTAAGAGGTGCACCAGCACAAGAAAAGCATTGGGCAAAAATGAAAGGACTATGCTCAATGCCAAGGCTTGAATTGAATCCACCGGAGACGGAAAAGAATGAAGAATGATGAACTAGTAGAGCATCTTCAAGAGAACCACCGGGTAAGAACATTGATTGAAAAGAATGAAGAGAGTTCCCATGAATAAAATAGATACTTGATTAAGAAGTCCGAGTCCTTGAAGCAAAAGGGTGGGAGGGCGGGGAAAACAAAGACAACTTGGGACGGGTGAAACAAACACCGTTGAGAAGACTTAGAGTTGATCCTGCGGATGTTGAAAAAGATCGGATCCACTTGAAGAGAAACACGCTGGTTGAAAAGGATTGACATGACAATCTTGATTATCATGAAGGATTAGTATTCCCATAGAAATATGAGAATACCGCTTAGGCAAGGTATGGAATCAACACATGACATTGAAGCAACTCGAATACCACAAACCAAAACAAAACAAAGGATTGGCTTGCAAAATAAGCCAGAAACAAATATATGATAGAGATTTCATCTGGCGTTTTCGTGGTGGAGCCCACACGGGCTCGATCGTACAGCACCGTCATGTACAAGGCAGTGCACATGACATACGAAGCGTCCCCGAGGCAGCATAGCCAACGACTCTTTAAGACACAACGAGGCCACTGTAAAACCCACTGTGGATAGGCAGACCACTAGACATCGAACCCCAATCTCATATCATGCATCTATCGGAAAGATATCCTAGGAGCTACTTGAATTCCCACTTATAAACTCCCGAAACTTTCTGGTTATGCAATCAGGTGTTGGGGATATAGGGGAAGCATAATATCTCACCCAAAACTAGCAAATCCTACATCCAGTTGTATCCATCCTTCAACACATAACCAAGAAACCTTCGGAAATCGTTTACCTCAACCTTCGAAAAGCATATGTTATACAAGTTATGGCAATACTCCCGAACTCCCACCCCAGTACTAGGTGGCGTCGAGGTTATCTCACCAACAACTGCATAAAAGAGATTTTCGATGTCGGCGAACTCAGGTATTCTAGAACTGCAACGATAAAATTGTGATGACAACACCTAGGAGCTCAACTCCCCGGAACACTGCCACAACCCCTAAATGTCAGGAGGCACCAAGAACAATGTTCTCGTCACAAAACCATCAGAACGATTCCAAGATACCCGCATGATCCTAAAAAAATAGTGAAAATTTGAGAAGAGAAGAGTCAAAACTCTACGTCAGGATGCCTCACCGGAGCGACGAAGGGACTGAGGGGTAAAAATAATCCTACTCTCCGATATATATATAATCCTATAAGACTCAAAACATTTTTCTAGACTCAACAACGCCAGCGATTCGATCAAGCAGGGGGCTCCTAAGTCGGGGATGGCTCTGATTACCAACTTGTAACACCCACGATGCGGCTATATCTCCCAAGTGTCGGAGCACGACTTAGAGGCACAACCGCATTGTAGGCATGACACAAGAGGGGTTATCTTTACACATCCCATGTACTGAATAAGAAAGAGATAAAGAGTTGTCTTACAATCGCCACTTCACACAGTACATAAATAAAGCATTACATCATCCAGAATACAATCAAGGTCTGAGTACGGAAACAAAATAAAAGAAGACTACCCCTAATGCAAAAGATCCCCGATCGCCCCGACTGGGCTCCACTACTGATCAACTGGAAACGAAACAACACAACGAACACGATCTTCATCGAGCTCCTCCTTGAGCTCGGTTGCGTCACCTGCACGGTATCATCGGCACCTGCAAGCTGGTTTTGGAAGTAATATGTGAGTCACGGGGACTCAGCTATCTCACACCCTCGCGATCAAGACTATTTAAGCTTATGGGTAGGAATAAGGTAGTGAGGTGGATCTACAGCAAGCACTAGCATATATGGTGGCTAACTTACGCAAATGAGAGCAAGAAGAGAAGAAAAGCACGATCGTGAACTAGAAGTGATCAAGAAGTGATCCTGAAACTACTTACGTTCAAGCATAACACAAGAACCGTGTTCACTTCCCGGACTCCGCCGAAAAGAGACCATCACGGCTACACACGCGGTTGATGCATTTTAATTAAGTTAAGTATCAAGTTCTCTACAACTGGACATTAACAAATTCCCATCTGCCCATAACCATGGGCACGGCTTTCAAAAGTTCAAAACCCTGCAGGGGTGTCCCAACTTAGCCCATCACAAGCTCTAACGATCAACGAAGGATGCTCCTTCTCCCAGGAAGACCCGATCAGACTCGGAATATCAGTTACAAGACATTTCCACAATGGTAAAACAAGACCAGCAAAGCCGCCCGAATCTGCCGACAAATCCCGATAGGAGCTGCACATATCTCGTTCTCAGGGCACACCGGATGAGCAATCCGTAAAACTAAAACCAACCCTCAAGTTTCCCCGAGGTGGCGCTGCAAGGGGCTCTAGTTTGGACCAACACTCAGAGGAGCACTGGCCCAGGGGGGTTAAAATAAAGATGACCCTCGGGAGCGCGACTCCCAAGGGAAAAGTAGGTGGTGATGAGGCAAATGGTAAAACCAAGGTTGGGCCTTGCTGGAGGAGTTTTATTCAAAGCGAACTGTCAAGGGGTTCCCATTATAACGCAACCGCGTAAGGAACGCAAAATCAAGGAACATAACACCGGTATGACGGAAACTAGGGCGGCAAGAGTGGAACAAAACACCAGGCATAAGGCCGAGCCTTCCACCCGTTACCAAGTATATAGATGCATTAGTATAAATAAGAGATATTGTGATATCCCAACATATCCATGTTCCAAACATGGAACAAACTTCATCTTCACCTACAACTAGCAACGCTATAAGAGGGGCTGAGCAAAGCGGTAACATAGCCAAACAACGGTTTGCTAGGAAAGGAGGGTTAGAGGCTTGACATGGCAATATGGGAGGCATGATATATCAATTGGTAGGTATCGCGGCATAGCAATAGAGCGAACAACTACAAAGCAAAGATAGAAGTGATTTCGACGGTATGGTCATCTTGCCTGCAAAGTTCTCTGAGAAGACGAAAGCTTGATCCTCGTAAGTGTACTCAACGGGTTCCTCGAACACGAACTCGTCTCCCGGCTATACCCAAAGCAAGAACACCAGAAAAGGGAACAACCATAAACCACGGTGCAATGCGCAAGCAACATGATGCAAAACATGGCATGATATGCGGGATGTGATATGCAATGCATATGCGAGCTCCGGAAGGAAAAGATTGAATCAGGCCTCAACTTGGCAAACCAAGCATACCACTGGAAAGATGAGTTGATTTCGGTCGAAATCGATATAAAGATCACCTGAATCGGATGCACGGTTTGGAAATGGCAAGCAAAACAATAATGGCACAATTCTGTGATTAACAGCATGATGCCATCTAGAATGCAACAAGAGACTAAGCTACTGCACTCCAACATAACAACAAAGCACATGGAAGTGATCTACTCAAGATGCTTGACAAAAGATGAACACTGAGCTACGGCTAAATCACACAAGAGCAGGTTCAAACAAGACAAAAGTGCAAAAGATAACAGCATCACAGACTTAGTGAAAACAACATGTCAGGAAATTAACATCAGGAAGCAATGTTTAGAGCAAGATAACAACATGCTACAGGATCCGATCATAGCCACACAAGGCATGGCATGAAACTACTCCGAGCATATAACAAAAGTCCCTTCGTGACCATAAGCCAAAAAGGATCAGAAGATATGATGGCACCCATGTAAACATAGCAAGTTTCGTTAACAGATTCAGACTTAGCAGAAAACTGGACATGGCATAAACAGAGTTACGTAGGCATGTTAGCGAGCTCGATGCACTCAACGCAAGGCATTGCATGACAAGCTAAGCATACTACCAGCAAGAAGACATGATCATGAAGCTAACCAAAGTAAGAACAAGTTCATAGCATGCATGGATCAACTACGACAACCTTGGCAAAATTGATTAACACGTAAACAATCTGCCAGGAACATTTTATAGCAAAAGTAAGCAAGATTGAGTCATGCTAGGGCACTCCATAAATGCAAGCAAGGACATGGATGGATAGAGAATAACATTATCTCAAAATCATCCTTAATGAACATACTCAAAAGAGGCATGGATCTCTCTGTAGCAACATGAATACATGGCATAAAAAGAACATCATGGAAAGGACTTAGTGAAATTCTAAGTCCCTGAAATCAGCAACATCATGAGAGCTACTTTTCATGTTTGTGCTAGTTACCACATTGATCACAAAAATACATGGCATACACCCCTGTAAAGATGGCATGTCATATAACAAAACACATGTAGAACTCATGCTCATATGCAGCACATAATAATCATGGAAAAAATGACAAATGCTCATAAACTGATAAGAATCAGGAACTAACATTATGAAGCACTCTTGCATCAACCATTTAGGAATCAAGATGGACTCAAACAAGCATGGTGCAATGGAATGAAATGAAGAGTACAATCAGATGAACATTTTGATATATCATGCATGCAAAACGGAGCAGCAAGCACAAAGTTATGGCATGATGAAGGTAGCCACAAAATATTGGAAACTTCGGGGACTCAAAGAAATTTAGACCTCGCGGGAAAATTCAACGGGACGAAGACGACCAAGGACGAGGAGATCCAGGACGGCGGGGAGGCGTTTGGTACGCGGAACGGGTGGATCTCATCCCACCTGTTCGGATCCGAGGCGGGCGGCGTCCGGCGGCTCGCCGGAGCGAGGCGACACCGGCGAGCGGCGCAGCAGCAAGGAGGCGGCGGGCGGCTCAGTGGCGGGGCGC
>NC_041386.1:274964831-274990350 GCF_002162155.2 Triticum dicoccoides | reverse complement strand
CGACGCGGTGCGGTGAGCGGCGGAGGCCGGATGGGCGCGGGACGCCGGCGGGGAACGACGAAGGCGGCGGCCGGCGAGAAGAGGCATGCGGTGCCGGGGCGAAGGGTAGCAAGGAGTCAAGGCGGCAGAGATGGTGGCGCCGGTGAACGGGCCCGCGCGGGAGGCAGCGGCGGCTCCGGGGCGGGAGGGCCTCGGACGGGCTCGGTGGGCCGCGGCGCGGTGGGGAGGCCGGGGAAGACGCGTGGCACGCTGTGAGTGGAGGAGGGAGGCGGCGGGGTGACATGGCACGACCTCATTGGTCGGAGCGACGTGTCCGGTGGACATGTCCGGCGCGGATGGACATGTCCGGTGGCGCGAGGAGGGAAAAGCCTAGGGTTAGACCGCGAATTTCGGAGAGGGGCACACACACACACACACACACACACACACACATATATATATATATATATATATATATATAGGTAGAGGGAGCTAGTTGAGTCCAAATGAGGAGCGGTTTTCGTCCATGCGATCGTGATCGAACGACCGAAAGGATGGAGGGGTTTGGATGGGTTATTGGGCCACTTTGGGGGGTGTTGGGATGCAACACACACGAGGCCTTTACGGTTCCCCGGTTAACCGTTGGAGTATCAAACGAAGTCCAAATGGCACGAAACTTGACATGCGGTCTACCGGTGGTGAACCAAGGCGCTTGGCAAATCTCGGTCCAATCCGAGAATGTTTAACACCCGCTCACGAAAAGAGGCAAAAGGAGGCGCCGGAGGACATAGGAGTGTCGAATCGCGAAACGGACAACGGGGAAAATGCCCAGATGCATGAGACGAACACGTATACAAAAGCGATGCACATGATGACATGATATGAAATGCATGACACGCAAACAAAAGACAAGGCAACAGCAGCGAATAACTGGAAGACATGTGACGCAGCGGTCTTGGGGCATTACACTTCGTGCGCCAGGGCGCGGGGTCTGGAGCAGTACTCATCTCGCCCACTCGGGACAAGCTCTACTCGTCGTGCATCTCTGCTTCCAGCAGGGCGAGAAGGTCTCCAACAACATTGCAGAATACGAAGGCCTCATAGCCGGCCTGAAGGCTGCGGCGGCGCTGGGGGTGAAGCGTCTCACTATCAGGGGTGACTCATAGCTCCTCCTCAACTTCTCCAACAAGGTATACGAGCCGAAGGAAGAGAACATGGAAGCATACCTCGCGGAGGTGCGCATGATGGAGAAGCAATTTCTGGGCCTGGAGTTGCAGCACGTGCCCCGTGGCACCAACAAGGAAGCTGACGACATCGCCAGAAGGGCATCCAAGCGACAGCCCCAGGAGCCTGGCATCTTCGAGGAATGGCTCTTCAAGCCATCAGCAACGCCACCGCTTTCAAGAACAGCTCAGCCTCGGGAGGAACTCCCGCAGCCGCCTTCCACAGGAGCCCCGGCCTGTGGCCTGACCTCGGGAGCGCACCTACTCCTGGAACTCGAGCCCCAGGAGGGATGCTGGACCAAGGAATTCAAGGAATACCTGATGCAAGGGACGTTTTCAGAGAAGGAGGAGGATGCGGAGCGCGTGGCCCGTCAGGCCACAGCATACTGCATCCAGGACGATGAGTTATACAGGAAGCGATCAAATGGCGTTTCACTGTGTTGTATCTCCAGGGAACAGGGAAAGAGCTGATAACCGACATACACGGCGGAGACTGCGGGACCACTCATCGTCGCGAACCCTCGTCGGCAAGGCATTCCGAAGTGGATTCTACTGGCCTACAGCGCTCAACGACGCGGCTGAGCTGGTGAAGTGTAACATCCATGATGCGGCTATATCTCCCACGTGTCGGAGCACGACTTAGAGGCATAACAACATAGTAGGCATGTCGCAAGAGGGGTAACCTTTACACATCCCATGTACTGAATATGAAAGGGATAAAGGGTTGGCTTACAATCGCCACTTCACACAATAGATAAATATAGCATTACATCATCTAGAATACAATCAAGGTCTGACTACGGAACCAAAATAAAAGAAGGCCACCCCTAATGCTAGATCCCTGATCGCCCCAACTGGGCTCCACTACTGATCGAAAGGAAACGAAACAACACAACGAACAAGATCTTCATCGAGCTCCCACTCGAGCTGGGTTGCGTCACCTGCACTGGTATCATCGGCACCTGCAACTGTTTTGGAAGTAATCTGTGAGTCACGGGGACTCAGCAATCTCACACCCTCGCAATCAAGACTATTTAAGCTTATGGGTAGGAAAAGGTAGTGAGGTGGAGCTGCAGCAAGCACTAGCATATATGGTGGCTAACTTACGCAAATGAGAGCGAGAAGAGAAGCAAAGCACGGTCGTGCACTAGAAGTGATCAAGAAGTGATCCTGAAACTACATACGGTCAAACATAACTCCAAAACCGTGTTCACTTCCCAGACTTCGCCGGAAAGAGACCATCATGGCTACACACGCGGTTGATGCATTTTATTTAAGTTAAGTGTCAAGTTCTCTACAACCGGATATTAACAAATTCCCATCTGCCCATAACCGCGAGCACGGCTTTTGAAAGTTCAAAACCCTGCAGGGGTGTCCCAACTTAGCTCATCACAAGCTCCCACAGTCAATGAAGGATATTCCTTCTCCCAGGACGACCCGATCAGACTCAGAATCCCGGTTACAAGACATTTCGATTATGGTAAAACAAGACCAGCAAAGCCACCCGAATGTGCCGACAAATCCCGATAGGAGCTGCACATATCTCATTCTCAGGGCACACCGGATGAGCAAGACGTCGGGTTGGCATAGACCCTGGTTGCCCAGGGGGCGCCGGACATCGCTCAGGTTGAACCAACACTTAGAGAAGCACTGTCCCGGGGGGTTAAAATAAAGATGACCCTTGAGTCTGCAGAACCCAAGGTAAGGTGATAGGTTGTTAGTGCAAATGTAAAACCAAGGTTGGGCCTTGCTGGAGGAGTTTTATTCAAAGCAAACTGTCAAGGGGTTCCCATAACACCCAACCGCGTAAGGAACGCAAAATCAAGGAACATAACACCGGTATGACAGAAACTAGGGCGGCAAGAGTGGAACAAAACACCAGGCATAAGGCCGAGCCTTCCACCCATTACCAAGTATATAGATGCATTAATTAAATAAGAGATATTGTGATATCCCAACATATCCATGTTCCAACATGGAACAAACTTCATCTTCACCTGCAACTAACAACACTATAAGAGGGGCTGAGCAATGCGGTAACATAGCCAAACAACGGTTTGCTAGGACAAGCTGGGTTAGAGGCTTGGCATGGAAATACGGGAGGCACGATATAGCAAGTGGTAGGTATCGTGGCATAGCAAAAGAGCGAGCAACTAGCAAGCAAAGATAGAAGTGATTTCGAGGGTATGTTCATCTTGCCTACAAAGTTCTCAGAGTTGACGAAAGCTTGATCCTCGTAAGCATACTAAACGGGTTCCTCGATCATGAACTCGTCTCCCGGCTCTACCCAAAGCAAGAACACAAGCAAAGGAACCACAATCAACCACGGTGCAATGCGTAAGCAACATGATGCAAAGCATGGCATGATATGCGGGATGTGATATGCAATGCATATGCGTGCCTCGGAAAGGAAAGATTGAACCAGGCATCAACATGGAAAACCAAGAGTGCCGCTAGAAAGATGAGTTGATTTTGGTCGAAATCAATATAAAGATCACCGGAATCAGATGCATGGTTTGCAAATGGCAAGCAAAACAATAATGGCACAATTCTGCGATTAACAGCACGATGCCATCTAGAATGCAACAAGAAACTAAGCTACTGCACTCCAACATAACAACAAAGCATATGGCAGTGATCTACTCAAGATGATTGACAAAATATGAACACTGAGCTACGGCTAAATCACACAATAGCAGGCTCAAACAAGCATGGCAAAAGTGCAAAAGATATCAGCTTCACAGACTTAGTGAAAATAACATGTCAGGATTTAACATCAGGAAGCAATGTTTACAGCAAGATAACAACATGTTAGAGGAACAGAACATAGCAATACAAGGAATTGCATGAATCTACTCAAAGCTTGTAACAAAAGTACCTTACTGACCATAAGCCAAAAGGGCATAGAAAATATGATGGCACCCACGTAAACATAGCAAGTTTCGTTAACAGATTCAGACTTGGCAGAAAACTGGACATGGCATAAACAGAATAAAGGCATGTTTGCGAGCTTGATGCACTCAACACAAGGCATTGCATGACAAGCTAAGCATACTACCAGCAACAAGACATGTTCAAGAAGCTAAACAAAGCAAGAACAATCTCATAGCATGCATGGATCAACTACAACAACCTTGGCAAAATTGATTAACACGTAAATAATCTGCCAGGAACATTTTATAGCAAAAGTAGAGCATGATTGAGTCATGCTAGGGCACTCCATAAATGCAAACAGGAGCATGGATGGATAGAGAACAACCATATGTCAAAATCATCCTTACTGAGCATACTCAAAAGAAGCATGGATCACTCTGTAGCAACATGAATACATGGCATAAATATAACAGCAGAGAAAAGACTTAGTGGAATTCTTAGTCCCTGAAATTAGCAATATCACGAGAGCTACTTTGCATGCTTGTGCTAGTTACCACATTTATCACAAAAATACATGGCATACACCCCTGTAAAGATGGCATGGCATAGCCCAAAACACATGTAGAGCTCATGCCCATATGCAGCACACAATAATCATGGCAAAAATGACAAATGCTCATAATCTGATAAAAATCGGCACCAAACATTTTATAGCACTCTTTCATCGACAATTTTGGCATCAAGATGGACTCAAACAAGCATGGTGCAATGGAACAAAATGAAGAGCACATCCAGATGAACATTTTGATATATTATGCGCATGAAACGGAGCTACGATGACAGAGTTATAACATGTAGAACAGGGCTAGAAAATATAACAGAAAGGGACTTAGGCAAAATTTCAACCTCCAGATCTACGGTTGACTTTTGCACACGAACCGAGGTGGTGCCGGAACTTCGCCGGATCTTCGTCGGAGTGGAGGGAGAGGCCGGAGTGGAGGGAGATGGGGTCAGGGCCGCCGGATCTGGGCGGGGACGGGCCGGATCCGGGCGGCGGTCTGCAGTGGCGCCCGCGGAGCTTCAGGAGCGAAGGAGGCGCAGCTCGCGGCGAGCTCGGGGAGGCGGGGCGACGGCGGCGAGGAGGGACGGCGGAGCTTGGCGGCCGGCGGGCGCGGAGCTTCGGGCGCGGGGTCGGCGACTGTGCGGCCTTGGAGGAGAGGCGGGGGGAGACCGGACCTCGGGGGACGGCCACGGGCCAGGCGGAGCGGCAGGCGCGCCACGTGGTGGCTCCGGAGTGGCTGGGTGCGGCGGCGGACGCGTCCGGCACCGTCCGGACGTGTCCAGCACGGAGGGAGAGGTTAGGGTAGGGTTTTTGACCATGAATTTTCGGGGGAGGGAGCTAGGAGAGTCCAATTGGAGTGCAGTTTTCAGCCACGCAATTGTGATCGAACGACTGAGAGGATGGAGCGGGTTTGGATGGGTTTGGGCCACTATGGAGGGGTGTTGGGCTGCAACACACACGAGGCCTTTACGGTTCCCCGGTTAACCGTTGGAGTATCAAACGGACTCCAAATGACACGAAACTTGACAGGCGGTCTACCGGTGGTGTACCAAGGCCGCTTGGCAAATCTCGGTCCATTCCGAGAAAGTTTAACACCCGCACACGAAAAGAGACAAAAGGGGCGCCGAAGGACATAGGAGTGTCGGATTGCAAAACGGACAACGGGGAAAATGGTCGGATGCATGAGACGAACGCATATGCAAATGAGATGCACATGATGACATGATAGAAATGCATGACAAGAACCAAAGCAAAACGAAGAAAAAACCCAACCATGGGGAAATCTCACAACACCTCTTCGGAAAAGGCAAGAGTCGGAGTTACAAATGTGGAAAGTTGCATCCGGGGCGTTACCACACTCCACCACTACGAGAGGATCTCGTCCCGAGATCTAGGATGGCACCGGAGGGAAAAGGAAGAGGAAGATAAGAGGTAAAACAAAGTTGCTTCTTTGAGAAACGAGTGAAACCACAAACCTTGAGATGTTAAATAATTTGAAAGGAAGAATACAACGGAGATGAGCAAAGTTGAAAACACCCCGTTAGAAAAAGTGGAATAAAGGAGAACAAATTCGGACAGCACTCCGGTTGAAAAGAGATGCAAGACTTGATAAGGTGAAAAGAACTTGAGCAGAGGAGACAACACTCTGGTTAAATGGATAAGCACGAAAAGAACACGAACCTCGCCATTTGAGATGATGAGAGAAAAGAGCAACAACAAAAAGCCCCGGAAGAAATGTAAGAAAGGAATTAAAAGAACAATGGAGAAAACAACATCTTCTACCTCAAATGAGCTTGCAAAGGCATCCTTAGGCAAAGGGTCGAACGGAGTTGTTGGAAAACCAACAACGAAAAGAGTAAGCTTGTTGTGGGCTTATGGAAAACAGCTCAAAATCTTGAGGTGAAATTCTGCCACTAACGAAAACAATAGATTGGATTGATATGAACAAGAAGACGAGAAACTTATTTCACCGGGAGGATAGATGAAGAACTTGGATCATTTCTAAGCACCATAAATAGCAGCAATCCTTAGGGAAAGCTTTAGGTGAAATATAACCCAAGATAGCTCCAACGAGGAGAATGATGGATTGAGAAGAGCTCATGCTTGAAGAAATTGATGGGTTTAACTATCCCATTCTTGACAAATGTTGAATCATGAAACACGAACTCAAATTGTCACGAATGACATAACACCACCTCAAAAGATAAGATAGAAGGAATTGCACTTTGGAAGGCAAGATGAAGAAGGCTTGAACTCCTCAAAACAAAACATGTGTTGAGCACCATGTTTATTTGAGAGTATAGCTTGGCGGATCATCGCTTCGAGAGAATTCTTGATGAACAATTGAATAATGAGAGGAATCCTTGATGAACCACCATGTAACCTCCATGAAGAACTTCGGTAAGAAAGAATGATAAAACGAAATGAAGGATAAAAAGAATAAGGTTGAAACCTTGCAATGATTAGATGGACCTTTGTGATGATGAGAGCTTGGAACTCCGGGAAAAGAAAAGATGAAACAATTGAAAACGAGAATTTATTCATCATGAACAAACTCTGGAAGAATGAGTCCATCATTTGGATGAAGCAAGAATAAGAATTATGTTATGTGTATCCTTTACCAATTTAAATTGATGACAAGTAACGGATTTGGCAAACTACTTATTCTCATAGAAAGGATAAGAGAGATATAGCGCAGACTTGAGAAGGACTTCAACGAACCACCGATAGGATTTGGAAAGAACGAATGAATTGATATGAGAACTTAGGAAGAGGAATGTTGGACGAACCACCATAAGAATTGAAAAAGAAAGTGGCAAAGACACAAATCATCGGGAAGAATTAAAATTGAAAGAATATACTTGAGGGAATATAGATACACGAGAATAAAGAGATCATGAGTTGAATAGAGAATACTTTAGCGATGCACCGGTAAGATTTGGAGAACGAGAGCTGAAAGCTGGAATGAATGATTTTGAGATGATGGGCTTCAGAGAATCAAACTGAAAAGACTCCTGAATTGCTCCGGATGGGTGCAAAGAATTCTCACAATCGAAAACAATTATGAGAGGATGGCATCAAGCTAGAATCATGAATCTTTCAGAGAATGGGTAAGGATTTAAGAGGAACTCTTCTTCGGTCTTCAAAATTCGAGAATGACGACGAGAAACACCACCTTGAGTTGTTGAGGCACTCTGGAATGGAAATTAGAAAGTTTTAACCAATGATGAAAAAATTGAAAGATCTTGGAGAAAGACATATTACTGATGATAATTCATTCTTACGTCAAACTTGGACAAGAATTTGAGAAGCTCCGGGAAAATTAGAAGAGTCGGGTAAGATCCTGGGAAAAGACCTGTGGGTTAGGGCCCACTCAAAAGAAACACCGTTGAACGATTGCTTGAAAGAGAGATTTCACCGGTTGAGTTAAATGGCTTGAATGAGATAACAACCTTGAGATATCTTGAACGATTGAGAATGGCAACGCAAATATTTCGAGATATCTTCAGCACTCCGGAACAATTGAATAGCGAGAGGTGAATAAATAAGAGAGTCTTCGGTAAGGACTTCCAACATGGAAAGCAAGTGAACCAAAGAAAAAGATATGATCGACACAGAAAGCTTGCATTGAAACCATCGGAGAAGGAAAAGAACAAAGAATGATGAACTTAAGCTCTGTTAGTATCTTCAAGAGAACCACCGGGTAAGAACATTGATTGAAAAGAATGAAGAGACTTCACATCCATAAAAGGGTACTTGATTAAGAAATCCGAGTCCTTGAAGAAAAAGGGTGGGAGGGTGGGAAAACAAAGACAATTTGGGACGAATGAAACAAACAACATTGAGAAGACTTGAGTTGATCTTGCGGATGTTGAAAAAGATCGGATCCACTTGAAGAGAAACACGCCGGTTGAAAAGGATTGACATGAAAATCTCGATGAACAAGAAGGATTAGTATTCACATAGAAGTATGAGAACACCGCTTAGGAAAGGTATGAAATCAACACTTGACGTTGAAGCAACTCGAATACCACAATCGAAACAAAACAAAGGATTGGCTTGCAAAATAAGTTGGAAACAAACATAAGATTGACCCCATGTCGTATCATGTGTCTGTTGGAAGGATATCCTACGAGCTACTTGAATTCCCACTTATAAACTCCCGAAACTTTCCGGCTATGGAATCAAGTGTTGGGGATACAGGGGAAGCATAATATCTCACCCAAAACTAGCAAATCCTACATCCAGCTGTATCCATCCTTCAACACATAACCAAGAAACCTTCGGAAATCATTTACCTCAACCTTCGAAAAGCATCTGTTATACGAGTGATGACAATACGCCCGAACTCTTGCCCCAGTACTGGGTGACGTCGAGCTTATCTCACCAACAACTGCATAAAAGAGATTTTCAATGTCGGTGAACTCAGGTATTCCAGAACTACAACGATAAAATTGTGACGACAACACCACGGAGCTCAACTCCCCGGGACACTGCCACAACCCCTAAATGTCAGGAGGCACCAAGAACAATGTTCTCATCACAAAACCATCGGAACGATTCCATGATACCCGCGTGATCCTAAAAAAGTTCATGAAATTTGAGAAGAGAAGAGTCAAAACTATACGTCAGGAGGCCTCACAAGAGCGATGAAGGGACTGAGGAGTAAAAAGAATCCTACTCTCCGATATATATAATCCTATAAGACTCAAAACATTTTTCTATACTCAACAATGCCAATGATTCGATCAAGCAGGGGCCTCCTAAGTCGGGGAAGGCTCTGGTTACCAACTTGTAACGCCCCGGACACACCCACCGGTGGTCGTTACTCCTAGAGGGATCTAGACTGGCCCCAGAGATCAATACTAGTCTTTTCTGCTCACTTTGTCCTCACTCGTGCGCACCCAAGAGCAACTTCCCGGTCGGTCGCCCATCCTGAAACTACTCCAAGCTGAGCATGCTTAACTTTGGAGTTATGTCCGAATGGGCTCCTAGAAAAGAAGGAATTCCTTATTGATATGAGTAGTCTATCATCCCTAATAAGCCAGGCTATCATATACACCCCCACTCAGAGGAACCGACGTCCTCGTGAGGCCACAGGAACGTTCCCTCTTGGCACAAATGTCTATGCATCCAGTCCGGTACATATACCATGTCGTGTGCCACGACGGGTCACAAACGTCATGAACAACATGACCGCGCACCTGTCCGCAAACATCTGTGTAACCGCGAGGGTCGGCTCTGATACCAACTTGTAACACCCATGATGCGCCTATATCTCCCACATGTCGGAGCACGACTTAGAGGCATAACCGCATAGTAGGCATGTCGCAAGAGGGGTAATCTTTACACATCCCATGTACTGAATATGAAAGGGATAAAGAGTTGGCACACAATTGCCACTTCACACAATACATAAATATAGCATTACATCATCCAGAATACAATCAAGGTCCGACTATGAAACCAAAATAAAAGAAGACTACCCCTAATGCTAGATCCCCGATCGCCCCAACTGGGCTCCACTACTGATCGAAAGGAAATGAAAAAACACAACGAACAAGATCTTCATCAAGCTCCCACTCGAGCTGGGTTGCGTCACCTGCACTGGTATCATCGGCACCTGCAACTGTTTTGGAAGTAATCTGTGAGTCATGGGGACTCAGCAATCTCACACCCTCGCGATCAAGACTATTTAAGCTTATGGGTAGGAAAAGGTAGTGAGGTGGAGCTGCAGCAAGCACTAGCATATATGGTGGCTAACTTACGCAAATGAGAGCGAGAAGAGAAGCAAAGCACGGTCGTGAACTAGAAGTGATCAAGAAGTGATCCTGAAACTACTTACGGTCAAACATAACTCCAAAACCGTGTTCACTTCCCAGACTTCACCGGAAAGAGACCATCACGGCTACACACGCGGTTGATGCATTTTAATTAAGTTAAGTGTCAAGTTCTCTACAACCGGATATTAACAAATTCCCATCTGCCCATAACCGCGGGCACGGCTTTCGAAAGTTCAAAACCCTGCAGGGGTATCACAACTTAGCTCATCACAAGCTCTCACAGGCAATGAAGGATATTCCTTCTCCCAGGATGACCTGATCAGACTCAGAATCCCGGTTACAAGACATTTCGACAATGGTAAAACAAGACCAGCAAAGCCACCCGAATGTGCCGACAAATCCCGATAGGAGCTACACATATCTCGTTCTCAGGGCACACTGGATGAGCAAGACGTCGGGTTGGCATAGACCCTGGTTGCCCAGGGGGCGCCGGACATCGCTCGAGTTGGACCAACACTTAGAGAAGCACTGGCCCGGGGGGTTAAAATAAAGATGACCCTTGAGTCTACAGAACCCAGGGTAAGGTGATAGGTTGTTAGTGCAAATGTAAGACCAAGGTTGGGCCTTGCTGGAGGAGTTTTATTCAAAGCGAACTGTCAAGGGGTTCCCATAACACCCAACCGCGTAAGGAACGCAAAATCAAGGAGCATAACACCGGTATGACGGAAACTAGGGCGACAAGAGTGGAACAAAACACCAGGCATAAGGCCGAGCCTTCCACCCTTTACCAAGTATATAGATGCATTAATTAAATAAGAGATATTGTGATATCCCAACATATCCATGTTCCAACATGGAACAAACTTCATCTTCACCTGCAACTAACAACACTATAAGAGGGGCTGAGCAATGCGGTAACATAGCCAAACAACGGTTTGCTAGGACAAGCTGGGTTAGAGGCTTGGCATGGAAATACGGGAGGCACGATATAGCAAGTGGTAGGTATCGTGGCATAGCAAAAGAGCGAGCAACTAGCAAACAAAGATAGAAGTGATTTCGAGGGTATGGTCATCTTGCCTGCAAAGTTCTTAGAGTTGACGAAAGCTTGATCCTCGTAAGCGTACTCAACGGGTTGCTCGATCACGAACTCGTCTCCCGGCTCTACCCAAAGCAAGAACACAAGCAAAGGAAACCACAATCAACCACGGTGCAATGCGCAAGCAACATGACGCAAAACATGGCATGATATGCGGGATGTGATATGCAATGCATATGCGTGCTTCGGAAAGGAAAGATTGAACCAGGCATCAACTTGGCAAACCAAGAGTGTCGCTGGAAAGATGAGTTGATTTCGGTCGAAATCGATATAAAGATCACCGGAATCGGATGCACGGTTTGCAAATGGCAAGCAAAACAATAATGGCACAATTCTGCGATTAACAGCATGATGCCATCTAGAATGCAACAAGAGACTAAGCTACTGCACTCCAACATAACAATAAAGCACATGGAAGTGATCTACTCAAGATGATTGACAAAAGATGAACACTGAGCTACGGCTAAATCACACAATAGCAGGCTCAAACAAGCATGGCAAAAGTGCAAAAGATATCAGCTTCACACACTTAGTGAAAATAACATGTCAGGATTTAATATCAGGAAGCAATTTTAGAGCAAGATAACAACATGCTACAGGAACAGAACATAGCAATACAAGGAATTGAATGAATCTACTCAAAGCTTATAACATAAGTCCCTTACTGACCATAAGCCAAAAGGGCACAGAAAATATGATGGCACTCATGTAAACATAGCAAGTTTTGTTCACAGGTTTAGACTTAGCAGAAAACTGGACATGGCATAAACAGAATATGAAGGCATGTTTGCGAGCTCGATGCACTCAACACAAGGCATTGCATGAAAAGCTAAGCATACTAACAGCAAGAAGACATGTTCAAGAAGCTAAACAAAGCAAGAACAATCTCATAGCATGCATGGATCAACTACAACAACCTTGGCAAAATTGATTAACACGTAAATAATCTGCCAGGAACATTTTATAGCAAAAGTAGAGAAAGATTGAGTCATGCTAGGGCACTCCATAAATGCAAACATGAGCATTGATGGATATATCACAACCATATGTCAAAATCATCCTTACTGAACATACTCAAAAGAAGCACGGATCACTCTGTAGCAACATGAATACATGGCATAAATATAACAGCAGAGCAAAGACTTAGTGGAATTCTAAGTCCCTGAAATCAGCAATATCACGAGAGCTACTTTGCATGCTTGTGCTAGTCACCACATTGATCACAAAAATACATGGCATACACCCCTGTAAAGATGGCATGGCATAGCCCAAAACACATGTAGAGCTCATGCCCATATGCAGCACACAATAATCATGGCAAAAATGACAAATGCTCATAATCTGATAAAAAACAACACCTAACATTTTATAGCACTCTTGCATCAACAATTTGAGCATCAAGATGGACTCAAACAAGCATGGTGCAATGGAACAAAATGAAGAGCACATCCAGATGAACATTTTGATATATTATGCGCACGAAACGAAGCTATGATGACAGAGTTATAACATGTAGAACAGGGCTAGAAAATATAACAGAGAAGGACTTGGGCAAAATTTTAACCTCCAGATCTAGGGTTGAATTTTGCACGCGAACTGAGGTGGCACCGGAACTTCGCTGGATCTTCGTCGAAGTGGAGGGAGAGGCCGGAGTGGAGGGAGATGGGGTCGGGGCCGCCGGATCTGGGTGGGGACGGGCCGGATCCGGGCGGCGGTCTGCGGTGGCGCCCGCGGAGCTTCGGGAGCGGAGGCGGCGTGGCTCGCGGCGAGCTCGAGGAGGCGGGGAGACATCGGTGAGGAGGGGAGGTGGAGCTTGGCGGTCGGCGGGTGCAGAGCTTCGGGCGCGGGGTCGGCGACCGTGCGGCCCGGGAGGAGAGGCGGCGGCGGGGCTACCGGGCCTCGGGGGCCGACCACGGGCGAGGCGGGCGCGCCATGTGGCGGCTCCGGAGTGGCTGGGGTGCGGCGGCAGACGCATCTGGCGCCATCCGGACGTCTCCGGCGCGGAGGGAGAGGTTAGGGTAGGATTTTTGACCGCGAATTTTTGGGGGAGGTGCAAATATATAGGTAGAGGGAGCTAGGAGAGTCCAATTGGAGTGCGGTTTTCGGCCACGCGATCGTGATCAAACGGCCGAGAGGATGGAGGGGGTTTGGATGGGTTTTGGGCCACTTTGGAGGGATGTTGAGCTGCAACACACACGAGGCCTTTACAGTTCCGCGGTTAACCGTTGGAGTATCAAACGGACTCCAAATGACACGAAACTTGACAAGCGGTCTACCGGTGGTGTACCAAGGCCGCTTGGCAAATCTCGATCCATTGCGAGAAAGTTTAACACAAGCACACGAAAAGAGACAAAAGGGGCGTCGGAGGACATAGGAGTGTCGGATTGCAAAATGGACAACGGGGAAAATGCTCGGATGCATGAGACGAACGCGTATGCAAATGAGATGCACATGATGACATGATAGAAATGCATGACAAGAACAAAAGCAAAACGAAGACAAAACCCAACCACGGGGAAATCTCACAACACCTCTCCGGAAAAGGCAAGAGTCAGAGTTACAAATATGGAAAGTTGCATCCGGGGCGTTACATGAAGTCCTGCGAGGCCTGCCAATTCCATGCCAAGCAGATCCATCAGCCAGCTCAAGGCCTCCAGACCATTCCACTCTCGTGGCCGTTCGTAGTCTGGGGGCTGGATATTCTGGGCCCGTTTCCTCGGGCGCCTGGGAGCTATCGATACCTCTACGTCACCATCGACAAGTTCACTAAGTGGCTGGAGGTTGAAGCCGTCCGCGCCATCCCAGCTGGCTCTGCAGTCAAGTTCATCAAGGTCCTCGTGAGCCGTTTTGGGGTCCCCAACTGCATCATCACCGATAACGGCTCGCAGTTCACTAGTAATCTCTTCAAGTCATATTGTGCTAACCTTGGAACGCAGATCTGCTACGCCTCGGTAGCACACCCCAGGAGCAATGGCCAGGCCGAAGACCAGGACCTTCAAGAAGAAGCTCAAAGCCTGCGGCAGGGGCTGGCACGACGAGCTCCAGTCCGTGTTGTGGTCGATACGCACCACTGCCACCAAGCCAACGGGCGAAACCCCGTTCTTCCTCGTCTACAGAGCAGAAGCGGTTCTTCCTACCCCCCCCAGGCGCGCCCTCCACTCTCGTGGGCCCCCTGTTGCTCCACCACGTACTCCTTCCTCCTATATATACCTACGTACCCCCAAACAATCAGATACGGAGCCAAAAACCTAATTCCACCGCCACAACTTTCTGTATCCACGAGATCCCATCTTGGGGCCTGTTCCGGAGCTCTGCCGGAGGGGGCATCGATCACGGAGGGCTTCTACATCAACACCATAGCCCCTCCGATCAAGTGTGAGTAGTTTACCTCAGACCTACGGGTCCATAGTTATTAGCTAGATGGCTTCTTCTCTCTTTTTGGATCTCAATACAATGTTCTCCCCCTCTCTTGTGGAGAACTATTCGATGTAATCTTCTTTTTGCGGTGTGTTTGTTGAGACCGATGAATTGTGGGTTTATGATCAAGTCTATCTATGAACAATATTTGAATCTTCTCTGAATTCTTTTATGTATGATTGGTTATCTTTGCAAGTCTCTTCGAATTATCAGTTTGGTTTGGCCTACTAGATTGATCTTTCTTGCAATGGGCGAAGTGCTTAGCTTTGGGTTCAATCTTGCGGTGTCCCTTCCCAGTGAAAGTAGGGGCAGCAAGGCATGTATTGTATTGTTGCCATCGAGGACAACAAGATGGGGTTTTCATCATATTGCATGAGTTTATCCCTCTACATCATGTCATCTTGCTTAACGCGTTACTCTGTTTTTAACTTAATACTCTAGATGCATGTTGGATAGCGGTCGATGAGTGGAGTAATAGTAGTAGATGCAGGCAGGAGTTGGTCTACTTGTCTCGGACGTGATGCCTATATACATGATCATACCTAGATATACTCATAACTATGCTCAATTCTGTCAAGTGCTCAACAGTAATTTGTTCACCCACCGTAGAATACTTATGCTCTCGAGAGAAGCCACTAGTGAAACCTATGGCCCCCGGGTCTATCTTCATCATATTAATCTCCTACTACTTAGTTATTTCCTTTGTTTTTTACTTTGCCTTTATTTTACTTTGCATCTTTATCACAAAAATACCAAAAATATTATCTTATCATATCTATCAGATCTCACTCTTGTAAGTGGTCGTGTAGGGATTGACAACCCCTATTCGCGTTGGTTGCGAGGATTTATTTGTTTTGTGCAGGTATGAGGGACTCGCGCATAGCCTCCTACTGGATTGATACCTTGGTTCTCAAAAACTGAGGGAAATACTTACGCTACTTTGTTGCATCATCCCTTCCTCTTCGGGGAAAACCAACGCAGTGCTCAAGAGGTAGCAAGAAGGATTTCTGGCGCCGTTGCCGGGGAGGTCTACGCAAAAGTCAACATACCAAGTATCCATCACATACCCTTATCTCCCGCATTACATTATTTGCCATTTGCCTCTCGTTTTCCTCTCCCCCACTTCACCCTTGCCTTTTTATTCGCCCTCTCTCTCTCCATCCTTCCTCTCTTTCCTTATTTGCCTTTTTCTTGTATGTATCCTTGTTTGTGTTTCCATGTGCCTTCTATTTGCTTGCATCTTTGCTTGCTAAAAATCTATTGACATGGATCCACTTAAAGTGTTCTACTTAGATCATCTTCGATCCTTATGTGCTCGTGTTGAAACCCCAACTAGCCTAGTTGATGGGAAATCTTTAGATGAGCATGCTCATTTTGTGCGTCACTGTTTGTCTGAAAAAGGGAAACTCTTATGGAATCAAATAAACAAATTGTTGTGTTATGCCTGGAATCTTTGTGAAATTCATGATTTTACTTGTTGCTCTAAGAACCCTAAAAGCACCTCCCCTACCTATGTGAGCTTAATGATAATGAAATCTTATCTTCTTATGCAAAGGGTGTTTATAGTTACTATGATATCGAACAAATTGAAATTTTTTTGCTTTTAAGGGTGCTTATGAACTTGCTTCTTTGATTGAAAAGTATGCTACTACTCTCTACGAATCTGAAAATTTTGACATACTTAAATATTGCTATGAAAACTATGCTCATAATGTCTATGTCAAAGAATTTATTGAGAGAATGACCGTTGCTTTGGAAGAAAATAATGATATGCATGAATCTATAGATAATGATGATTCCGATGATTTGATTGAAATATCCCTTGATGAACATGATGCTTGCTATTCTTGTGGCCATGATGCCAATATTTATGAAGATGAATTTGCTATAGTTCCTTATGTTAAACATGAGATCGTTGCTATTGCACCCATACTTGGTAGTTCCTTCGATGAAAAGCATGATTGCAATGATGTTATCATAAATTCTATTGATGTCAATTATGCTAATAACATGCAAAACCCTAAGCTTGGGGATGCTAGTTTTGCTATGCCTAATTGGAGTGATTCTTCTTATGATCTTGAAAATTTATTTAAGCCCCATGATGAATATGAGATTGATAATAGTGTTTGAAATATTATTGAAAGTGGGTTTGGAAGAATGTCAACTTTAGATCCCACATATTTGGAGAATGTTCAATCTTATGAATTTTTTGATAAAAGTGGGTTTGGAGAGGTCATGACTTTAGTTAATGTTAATCCCACTATTTTGGAAGAGTGTCAACTTTGCATGCATGTAGATCATGTTTTATGTGATAGCTATTTTGTTGAATTTGCTTATGATCCTACATATAGTTATTATGAGAGAGGAAAATATGGTGGTAGAAATTTTCATGTTACTAAATTATTTCTCGTTATGTTGAGATTGCTATTGTTTCTTTCTGTTTCCTTGCATATGCTAGTTTTTGCTTGCCTTGATAATTTGTTTGCCTATAAGATGCCTATGCATAGGAAGTATGTCAGACTTAGATGTGTTTGTCACGTGTTTTATGATGCTCTCTTTGTGCTTCAATTCTTGTCTTTCATGTGAGCATCATTGAAATATTATGCCTAGCTAGGGGCGTTAAACGATAGCGCTTGTTGGGAGGCAACCCAATTTTATTTTTATTCCTTGCTTTTTGTTCATGTTTAGTAATAAATAATTTATCTAGCCTCTGTTTTAGTTGTGTTTTTTTGTGTTTAATTAGTGTTTGTGCCAAGTAGAACCGTTGGGAAGACTTGGGGAAAGTCTTGTTACACTTGCTGTAAAAAACAGAAACTTTAGCACTCACGATAACTGCTGCCATTTTTATTTGGAAAGTGATATTTATTTAATTCTTTTTGCAGATGATTAATAGATAAATTCCTCACGTCCAGAAATTTATTTTAGAATTTTTGGGGTTCCATATCTTGCGCTAGCTACAGATTACTACAGACTGTTCTGTTTTTGACAGATACTGTTTTTCGTGTGTTGTTTGCTTATTTTGATGAATCTATGGCTAGTAAAATATTTTACAAACCATAGAGAAGTTGGAATATAGTAGGTATAACACCAATATAAATAAATAATGAGTTCATTACAGTACCTTGAAGTGGTCTTTTGTTTTCTTTCGCTAACGGAGCTCACGAGATTTTCTACTTTAAGTTTTGTGTTGTGAAGTTTTCAAGTTTTGGGTAAAGATTTGATGGATTATGGAACAAGGAGTGGCAAGAGCCTAAGATTGGGTATGCCCATGTCACCCCCAAGATAATCTAAGGACACCTAAAAGACAAAGCTTGGGGATGCCCCGGAAGGCATCCCCTCTTTCGTCTACTTCTATCGGTAACTTTACTTGGAGCTATATTTTTATTCGCCACATGATATGTGTTTTGCTTGGAGCGTCTTGTATGATTTGAGTCTTTAATTTTTAGTTTACCACAATCATCCTTGCTGTACACACCTTTTTATAGATCCATACATGATTTGGAATTTGTTAGAATACTCTATGTGATTCGCTTATATCTTTTGAGTTATATAGTTTTGCTCTAGTACTTCTCTTATATCTTTTAGAGCACGGTGGTGGATTTATTTTATAGAAACTATTGATCTCTCATGCTTCACTTATATTATTTTGAGAGTCTTAAATAGCATGGTAATTTGCTTAAAATCCTAATATGCTAGGTATTCAAGATTAGTAAAATTTTCTTATGAGTGTTTTGAATACTAAGAGAAGTTTGATGCTTGATGATTGTTTTGAGATATGGAGGTAATAATATCAAAGTCGTGCTAGTTGAGTAGTTGTGAAATTGATAAATTCTTGTGTTGAAGTTTTCAAGTCCCGTAGCATGCACGTACGGTAAACTTTATGTAACAAATTTGAAACATGAGGTGTTATTTGATTGTCCTCCTTATGAGTGGCGGTCGGGGACGAGCGATGGTCTTTTCCTACCAATCTATCCCCCTAGGAGCATGCGCGTAGTGCCAAGGTTTTTGATGACTTGTAGATTTTTGCAATAAGTATGTGAGTTCTTTATTACTAATGTTGAGTCCATGGATTATACGCACTCCTACCCTTCCATCCTTGCTAGCCTCTTCGGTACCGTGCATTGCCCTTTCTCACATTGAGAGTTGGCGCAAACTTCGCCGGTGCATCCAAACCCTGTGATATGATACGCTCTTTCACACATAAACCTCCTTATATCTTCCTCAAAACAGCCACCATACCTACCTATTATGGCATTTCCATAGCCATTCCGAGATATATTGTCATGCAACTTTCCACCATTCCGTTTATCATGACACATTCATCATTGTCATATTGCTTAGCATGATCATGTAGTTGACATAGTATTTGTGGCAAAGCCACCATTCATAATTCTTTCATACATGTCACTCGTGGTCCATTGCATATCCCGGTACACCGCCGGAGGCATTCATATAGAGTCATCTTTTGTTCTAGTATCAAGTTGTAATCATTGAGTTGTAAATAAATAGAAGTGTGATGATCATCATTTTTTAGAACATTGTCCCAAGTGAGGAATTATAAAAAAAGAAAGGCCATAAAAAAGAGAAAGGCCATAAAAAAAGAGAAGGCCCAAAAAAATGAGATAAAAAGAGAGAAGGGACAATGTTACTATCCTTTGCCACACTTGTGCTTCAAAGTAGCACCGTAATCTTCATGATAGAGAGTCTCTTGTTTTGTCATTTTCATATAATAGTGAGAATTTTCATTATAGAACTTTGCTTGTATATTCCAACAATGGGCCTCCTCAAGTGCCCTAGGTCTTCGTGAGCAAGCAAGTTGGATGCACACCCACTTAGTTTCTTTTGTTGAGCTTTCATACATTTATAGCTCTAGTGCATCTGTTGCATGGCAATCCCTACTCCTTGCATTAACATCAATCGGTGGGCATCTCCATAGCCCATTGATTAGCCTCGTTGATGTGAGACTTTCTCCTTTTTTGTCTTCTCCACACAACCCCCTCACTATATTCTATTCCACCCATAGTGCTATGTCCATGGCTCGCGCTCATATATTGCGTGAAAGTTTATAGGTTTGAGATTACTAAGTATGAAACAATTGCTTGCCTTGTCATCGGGGTTGTGCATGATGAGAGCATTCTTGTGTGACGAAAATGAAACATGACTAAACTATATGATTTTGTAGGGATGAACTTTCTTTGGCCATGTTATTTTGAGAAGACATAATTGCTTAGTTAGTATGCTTGAAGTATTATTATCTTTATGTCAATATGAACTTTTGTCTTGAATCTTTCGGATTTGAATATTCATACCACAATTAAGAAGAATTACATTAAAATTATGCCAAGTAGCACTCCGCATCAAAAATTCTTTTTTTATCATTTACCTACTCGAGGACGAGCAGGAATTAAGCTTGGGGATGCTTGATACGTCTCCAACGTACCTATAATTTTTGATTGCTCCATGCTATATTATCTACTGTTTTGGACATTATTGGGCTTTATTATCCACTTTTATATTATTTTTGGGACTAACCTATTAACCGGAGGCTGTTACACCCCCGATTTGACCATACAACATACACGCAAATGTGTACGATCATGATCAAGGACTCACGGGAAGATATCACAACACAATTCTAGACACAAATTAAAATAATACAAGCTTTATATTACAAGCCAGGGGCCTCGAGGGCTCGAATACATAATCTCGAATACACAAGAGTCAGTGGAAGCAACAATATCTGAGTACAGACATGAGTTAAACAAGTTTGCCTTAAGAAGGCTAGCACAAAAACAACATCGATCGAAAAGGCAAGGCCTCCTGCCTGGGAACCTCCTAACTACTCCAAGTCGTCAGCGGCTGTCACGTAGTAGTAGGCGCCCTCTGTAGCGACCAGACCTCAAACAGTCTGATCTCTGTGCTTCAGTGTCATCCTTGGATCAGTAATGCTGACACGCACAGTACTTGAAGGATTTATAACAGAGTAGCAAGCACACACTTAGTACATCGAATGTCTCAAAAGAGAACTTATTACAATAAATATGGCTTAAGGCCGTCTAATAATGATAACAGCGGAAGGCTTGGAAGATAAGTGAGTCCATCAACTCCAAGGGCATCACTGAGTATAGAACCACGACCTAAAAGCACCTTACTCGTCGTCTGAAAATCTGCAACATGAACGTTGCAGCCCGAAACGGGTCAGCACATGGAATATGCTGGCAAAGTAACACATAGAGAGTAATGGAAGAATAAGACTATACTGCATGCATATTTGGCTGGTGGAAAGCTCTATGGTTATAGTTTTGCGTAAAGCCAATTTTTCCCTACTGCAAAGGAATAAATTTTATTTAACTATCATGGTAGTTCTTAAACATTGAGAGTGTAGACACCCTCTCAATCCCAATTAAGCATCATCTTTAAAACCCAACAATATTAATTAGAGTAACATGATGAGATTCACATGATAATCCAAGTACTAGATACTCAAGTTGTCCATAACCAGGGACACGGCTAACCATGATTAGTTTATACACTCTCCAAAGGTTTGCGCACTTTTCCCCACAAGACTCGATCTCCTCCGTTGGGATTCTCGCACTACATGGTGTTTGAGAAACGGATGACCGAGACATAGTCTTTCAGAAGCGCTAGCACCTTACGAACGGGTAGACCGTTACACCTACTTTCCCCTACATCTGCTAGTCTACCACTGTAAGAGTTCGCACGACTTACTCAACTATGCTAGAGCCCATAGTAGCTTGTGGCTGCACACGGAAGTTTCTAATATGAATAATCTCATGATCCCTTTGAGCCTGGGTGGCGGTCCATAAAGAAAAACAGGCAATCACTGGAATACCCAGGTGCCTCAATCCACCCATATGTGTGTTTAAGTTGCCACCTTAAATAAACCATTAATTTAACAATCTCACATCTGTCATGGATACACTCACCCAATCCACGTCTACTAGCATAGCATGTCAATATAAGCAAACGTAGAAGTAACTCCCAAAGGTTTGATAATAAAACAGGTAATAGGTACTACCTCATCTACTTCCAAAAACCCACAATTTAATTAGATCCTAATCATGCAATTGTTTGAGGATTGATCTAATGCAATAAAACTGGGTAGTAGGAGTGATTATCAAAGTGTTACTTGCCTTGCTGATGATCCGTGAAACCTAGCGATTCGAAGTAGCAAGCGGCGCACTCCAGGTACTCTATTGCAAACAAACAAGCATACAATAAGCACTCATCTAATGCACAGGTAAAACTCAAATAAGAGATCTAACCAGAAAGTTCAAATTAAGAACTCCGGTTTGCAAAAAGAATCAAATCGAACGAAGCAACGAAAGTCAAACGGCGAAAGAAATAAGCTTCGTTTACTAATCTAGATCTAAGTCAAATTTTACAGAAGCAAAAACTTGTTTGAGTTGGTTAAACGGAAAGAGGGTTTCGAGACGAAACTCCAGGCGCTTGAATCGCCTGATTCCGATAAACGAGCGAAAAGTTATACTAGAATGAAAATCGGATCAGAAATCGCGATCAGAAATAATCGCGGAAAATCCAAGAAAAAGAAAAACGACGAATAGATTAACGAACGAACGTTCGTTTTCTGGAACTAAATGGTGAACACGTCCGTTAAAACGAATGAACGAGCGAACGCTCGCTAAATAAACTAAACCGAAAATAAACCGATCTAAATAAAAAACGGATCTAAACAAACCGAACGAAAAACCGGCGGAAAACCGAACGGTTTTCTAGGGAAAACAGGCGGCGGCGGCGGGGTCCGGCGGCGGCTCCGGCGTGCGGCGGCGCGGGGCGGTGGAGGCGGGCGGCGCGGGGCGGCTGCGGCGGCGTGGGCAGCGGGGTCCGGCGGCTGCGGTGGCACGCAGCGGCGGCATGCTAGGGTTAGGGCAAAGAGGTAGTCTTCGGTGGTGTCGTCTGGCTCCTGTGATCCGTCATCTAGTCACAACAATCGGGTATGGGGGAAAAGAGGTAGCAAAGCAGCCGTGAGTACTCATCCAAAGTACTCGCAAGACTTACATCAGATCTAAACTAAGTATGCATCTGTATCAAAGGAATGGGTTGTATCTATGGACTAAACTGCAGAATGCTAGAAGGGAAGGGGAAAGCCTAGCCTATCGAAGAGTAGCATCTTCTGGAAACCACCATCTTGCAGCAGCAGGAGGGAGTAGAGTAGCATAAAGCAAAGTAGTAGAAGTGTTATCAACCTCGGCCAGAGATCCTTTCTCGACTCCCTGCGAGAAAGCAATCCCAGAGCCATACTATCCAAGTGTCAACACATTCCAATTATCATCACCATCCAGTTATCAGCACAAGTATCCAGTTCTAGTTGTATCGATCGGGATACAACTCCAAGTGTCCGTTACCGTAGGAGAGGCTATCGATAGATGTTTTCTTCCCTGCAGAGGTGCACCAACTTACCCACCACGCTTGATTAACTCCGGCCGGACACACTTTCCTGGGTCATGCCCGGCCTCGGCCAAACAATACGCCGCAACCCGACCTAGGCTTAATAGAGAGGCCAGCACGCTGGACTAAACCTATGCCCCCAGGGGTCATGGGCCATCGCCCCAGGAACTCCTGCATGTTGTGTGGGTGGCCGGTGAGCAGACCTAGCTACCTCCTTCAAAAAGGCAGGTCCTTACGCGGTCCAACCTGGCGCGCACCGCTCAGTCGCTGACGTATATTAAGCTTCGGCTGATGCATAGGACGCAGAACACCCATACTATGCCCACGTGATGGTTAGTGCTATCAGGCTAGAGGCCCCTCGGATCAAATATCCAAATCGTAGTGGATTAGGAGCACGCGGTAACAAGCAGAGACTCATGATCAATGTGACCCCGTCGCCCCGTCTCGAGTACTTGCGGCAAGGGCTAAGAAAGCCCGGCCATGCCTCGTAAGTATCTCGCGGGCACCTTCCGGGTCAACCCGACTCCACATCACTCGCAATTAAGCTCGCGCGGGTACCCCTCAGGGCCAACCCGTCTTTAGTAACATGGTTCAGTGTAAAGTCATAGTAACCATAGTAACTGTGTGTCTAACACCAAGGGGAAAACCCGAGGAATCACCCCCGGTGAATTCCACTCGATGTTGTCATCAAGGTGAACGTAAGAGGATCCACCCTCGAGGTTCACACTTGAGGGGTTGCACGACAGAGCCGTAACGGAAGTGGTTAAGGAGGAAATCACCCTCGATGACCTCGACCGTATAGCTACACTATAGAGGTCTCATCAGGAGTGATGTAAGAGGTTCCACCCTCAGCACTCGATGGTAACTCTGTAGAGTCGTACAACTAGGGGGGGGTGATGTGCGGTGTCGGGGCCTGGACGTCGATCACGTTGATCGAGTCGTCGATGATGAAGCATGGGCAACAAGGACAAGGTGGGGGTCACTGATGGATCACTAACCAACCTATACTAAGCAGTTTAGGATAAGCAGGTAAGGTATGAAAGCAGGTAACAACAACAGGCCATGCATCAGAGTAGGATCATACAGAAAGCAGTAGTAGTTCTAATGCAAGCATGAGAGGGAAAGAAATGGGCGATAACGGAATGCTCAAGGGGGGTTTGCTTGCCTGGAAGCTCTGTTGAAAAGGAAGAAGTGTTTTCGTCGATGTAGTCAATCACAGGGGCATCAGCAGGGGCCTTGGGGTCTACAGGAGAGAAGAGGGGGAAGAAACAGTAAATACAGAGCAAACAATGCATCACAAGGCATAACATGACGATAGGCAGAGCTAGGGTTGCCCTAATGTAGTACTACACGTTGCAGACGGAGGGGATAAACATCCGAGGATGAATCCCTAGCGTTAGACAAATTCCGGACAGATGAAAGAGAGGGGACGGTTCCATGTTCAGCATGATAGGGGCATGTGACAGCTGAATGGACCGCGCATTTGGATTCATTGGATTTTTCTGAGCAACTTTCATGTAGAAAACATTTTCATCCGAGTTACGGTTTAATTTCTATGATTTTCTAAAGATTTAAACATTTTTGAAAAGTCCTGGAATTATTTTTAATTCAATAAAACTAAAAGGCGCTGGGTGCACCCGGTGCGGTGCACCCAGAGATGCACCAGTGGCCGACAGGTGGGGCCAATCAACTGCTGACGCAGCAGTTGACTGGTCAACCTTTGATCGGTCAGCAGGTCCAGCCGGACCCGCATGTCAGTGACTCTGGGCCTAAGAACAGTTTTTAATTAAAACTAACAGATTTAATTAGTGGCCTGGGGCCAGCTGTCAGTGGGGGTTAGCAGGGGGTTAATCACGTGGCTAATGATGCCACGTCAGCGGCAATACACGGCGCGGCAGAGCACACCGGCGACGGCGCCGTAGGAGGCGGCTGGGTGCACTACTTGGTCACAAGGGTGGCCGGCGCTCGCGCGCGTCTGTAGGGGCGAACGGGAGGCCGCCGGGTGGCCGGCAGGTGGACGACGGCGTCGCCGTTCGAGGAGGCAGCGGCGGACTTCGACGGGGCTAGAACGGCGACGAGCGGCGCGCAGGAGGGCATCAGCCGCGGGTGATGCGGGGCATGGCGGGGCGCGGTTCAGCGGGCGCCTGGCGCGCCG
>NC_041386.1:274880498-274964410 GCF_002162155.2 Triticum dicoccoides | reverse complement strand
GCTGCAGGCGGCGCAGCAGGAGCAGCGTGCACGGGGCCGCAGGTGGGGCCAGGGAGCCGAGCTCCAGGCGCCGCGGCCTTTCGGGCGGGAGCCGGTGAGCGACAGGCACGGCAGCAGCGGTGGGCGCCGGCGACTATAGCAGGGGCAGCGAGCAGCACGGGGCTCGGCGAAGTGGGCAGCAGCAGGCGGCAGGAAGAGGCGGCAGCGGCGGGAGAAGGCGCGACGATGGCCCTGCGGTGACGGCGGTTGGAGGCGGGCGCAGGGCAGGGGCGGCCGGTGGGAGGCAGGGGAGCACAGGGGGACGACATCGGCGCAGCCGAGCGAAGGCAAGCGCGGGCTGGCGGCTAGCAAGAGAGGAGGCGAGCGCGGCCAAGCAGGGGGAGGGGGCGACCACGACGTGGTGCAAGCAGCAACAGCTGTGTGCGGACGGGCGCCAGGTGCGGCGGCTGCGGCTTGGCCAGATGCGAGCACGGGGGCTGGGTCACGGGGCTGCGTCCAGGGGACGAGCGCGAGCGTGGCGGCGGGCGTCGAGGACTGCAACGGAGGGGAAATAAGGGGAGGGCGTGGCTCACCGAGAGTCGTAGGGGGGTTGGCAGCGGGCTCGACGGGGGTCGGGGTGGCCGAAGTCGACGACAAGGGCGGTGGCGTCCGAGGAGGGAGGAGATGGTGTAGGCGTCGCTGTGGCGCTTCCGGTCTCGCGTTCGTGGGCGCGGATGAAGTAGAGGACGTCGGTGGATCGCTCCGGCACAAAGACGAGGCGAGGAAGCAATAGCCGCTATGTGGGCGAGCTCACGACGGCGTCGGTCGAGACAGCCATGGCGGGAGAGGAAGCAAGTGAGCATGAGGAGGAGGGGATCTGGGGCGAGCCCAGAGGGAAGCAGAGCGACAGAGGAGAGAGTGAGGCACGGGGGAGAGGACCGAGGCGTCCCGGGCCTTATGCTCTCGCGAAGACGGCGACGAGGTGGTGCGATGGGAGCACGCCCGACGCGGCTCGGGTCGGGGCTATAGGGGGAAGAAGGTCGGGCCGACTTGGATGGGCCAAGGCCCAGGGAATGCAAGGGGGGCACTCTCTCTCTCTCTCTCACCTCCCCCTTTTTCATTTTTTTAACTTTTATGTTTTCTTTTAATTAAAAAACAAAATAGTTTTATAATAACCATCTAACCAACTCGTAAATAAGGAAACTGAACCTAATCGTGTCCTTCACCCCTCTCCTTGCCTTTCCTCGCCAGCCCTGCACGGCGACCTTGATCCATGCATTGGATTGTCGCCGCCCTGCACTGCATTGACGCCTCCGTGCCGAGCTCCCTCGCCGCCCTGATCAGCATCATCGAGTGGGCGGCCATCCCTCCTTCACCTACAATCAAATATTCACAAATTGGCCAGGCTACAACAAGATTATTATGCAGCAATCTGCTCGAGTTTGAAGCTGCAGGCAGCCCCATCAGATCGGCCATGTATGATTTCCACGGCCAATGGAAACCCACCTAACAAGATACAACCTCACCTTCTTCTTTTTTTACCAGCAAAAAAACTCACCTTTTTTTCTAATATTCGTCCGCGAGATCGGCAGTGCCCAGGAGCCTGCCCCAGCACACGAGCCGTCGCGCCCACCCTGAACGTCCCCTGAACCAGCTGGCCACACGCAGCTGTAATTCGTCCCTGCATTTCTTCAGGTTAGACTTTTTCCTTTGACTTGTTGCAAATTACTCAGGATTAGAATTTTGAGAACAGAGTTTCTAAAAAATAAACAGTTGCACAACAGAATGCTATAAGCCGTTTGTTTTACATCTCTAATTAATGGTTTTCTATGTTGAAAAATGGTGAATGCAGGGCCTAACATCCAAATTTCTAGGGTTAAGATACCCCAACTTGGCAGAATACGTGATCCAGATTGCACAAGTGAAGATGCTGGTTAGTTCCTTGAATTAATTATGTTGCAACTGTGTCGACAATGTTTATTTGACCGTACATTCGGGTTCTCTTTCCTTTGTTCTGGTGTAGAGCCTTTAACCGGCTCCAATCAACTTTAAAATACGCCTGAAAATGATAAGAGAGGCCCTGTTCAACCGTCCGCGCATGGTACTCAAGACACTAAAAATCTGCAAATTACTTCTGTTGATCCTACCTCTACTACTATACCTACATTGTTATGCTCTACTGATCTTATGATTTTCCATTCCATAGTGGGCAATGACCAAGATGGGTATTAAAGAGAGCTACAACTTATTTTGAACATGATATATTGAGTCTCACCTCCAAACTATTACTATGAATTCAATCGAGGACGAATGTTTGTATAGATGGGACCTAGACTAAGAAAAGCCTATTTTCAGATATTCGTTCCAGCAAACATTGACGACTTTCATTGGTACCTGGCAATTATAAATACCAAGGTGCGATGTATCCAGGTGCTCGACTCGCTGGGTCCAGGTGCTCGACTCGCCGTAAAGACCTCAACGCTCTGGTTAGTTATTAGTCTCACTCCACCAGCTTTTGATAAGATGATTTCTGTTATTCTTCGCTTGTGATGCTAATACTTTGTCATTTATTCATGCAACATCTGGAAGGAGCGGAAAATGTATTCCAATATGCATCACAACACCAAGGGAAGACTGTATTAAGAGCAGACTGCAGACAAATGGGTATACCTCCTAACTCAAAGCAATCGACATCATGTATTTTTTGTATGTCCCCAGTAGTTGCATTACAAAATAAGTTTCTCCACAATTAAGAATAAAGTATGCATATGTGGAAGTATACATGATGACTATATGTGATCCAAGCTGTCAATCTTGACTTTGACCATTAGTACATGTGAAAGTATACATGTTGACTATATGAGGATAATGAAACTGGATTTGTGTTGCAAAATGCCTTTACTATATCAAGTGAAGACAGGAAAGTAACTTTACTATATCAAGTACCATCAAATGACCACCAACACAACCATTCTACAAAGTAATATAGCATCTATCCAGCTCCAGGATGTTACAATGAATAGTATAAATTTGTATAAAGCCACTTTTTGCACGCACGATGCTTGATAATGTGCATAATTATTTAAAACTGAAAACATCTGGACTACACCTAATCCATTCTAATTCTAAAGACTAAAGAAGTTGTACTTTCTACTTCCAGAGTGTAAAATGGTGCATTTCAATGGATGATTGTTGGGACTATGCAATTTCGGCATATCCTTCTTTTCATGTACATATCCTAATAGGTGAGAGCATCAACAAGATTTGGTTGATCTATAATGAACTGGCTTAGAATTATGTTTTTGCAGTATACTGCTTGTCGTAAGACATATAAGAAATATTTAGAGTTGCCGACTAAGGTAATCTGGAAGTTTGAATTAGTAAACAAATATACCCGACAATCACATCAAGGAAATGCTCTGTAGACAACTACATGGATTTCTTAGAACAACAAAAAATACATTGCAATGCATCTCAGAATCAAAACATACTCTTCGATTCAGACTTGTTGCTCTCATCCCCTTTCGGCGGCTCCTTCTCCTTCAGAAAATATAAACCATGCAGGGTCGCATCATCAACACAGGCACCAACTAAGAGGATGGAAGGAAAATCACAGGCTTGGAAGAAAGCTTAATCTTTTTTGACTTATCAAAAAATAGCCGCCTGCGAGTTGGCATGCCGAGCTCGAGCACTTCCTCAAGCACTTCGGGTATCGGATGAAGGGCCGGGGCGGGGCAGAGCAGGGGTATGCATGTCCGCCAGTGATGGTGACGAAGGGGAGGGGCAGCCATGAGGGACTGCCAGCTGTGGTTTGGGGATCTAGGGTGTGGCAACGAAGGAGGGAGGGAGGGAAGGATGGGGAAGAGGAGAAATGTGAAGGGGCAGTGGAAGTTGACTGAGATTTTTTCCTTTTTGACTGACTGAGTTTATTCTACTACTACTTATTACTGATACTTCTTAGGCGATGACCAGCGAGGGATTGTGAGTGAGTGCGGCATTGTCCATACAAAAAATTATCTTCTAAAAATTCGATTATTTTTATAGGGCATGTCCAATTCACCTGCGTGGGTGAGATTTTGTTTTTATCATGACAACTTGTTATAGTCAAGATCATTTAATGATTTTAAAAGTTTTTTATATAAATATATCTATAAAAGTGATAAAAAAATATTGAGTATATTTAAGTTTTGTAATCATGTAGGTCATCTTGTGGTCTGTGGATGGTAAATTTTATGAAATACTTTACAGGTTCGTTGTGCATCATTATATTTATTCTTTGTTGTATCTCTATTTAACTCTGATTATTATTTTAGTAGGATCATATGACAGATTTTAGAACAAAACTAGCTGTCATTTTAGTGGACTCGGAACTGAAAGATGATAATAGAAGAAATTGAGACATGGAAGATGAACAAAACAACACAAAGTACATGGATTGTATGATTCTTGTACAGGCCCTCTAAGAGACTCAAAACATCAAATACATTATCATAAGTTAAGCTCATCTCGCAATCATTTACCCTTTCAACGTCTCTCAGACCAACAAATAATGACTTAATAGATGAACTTTGTTTATTCATCGTATGGTTGATGATGTCGCTCTACTAGAGTAAGACATATTTTTTTAGTTCATTTTTTATTCTAATAAATTACTCTGATGTCATTATAATGGAGAGAATCCTGATTTTACAGGAACAAATGGGTGAAAAGCTCTAATCCTCTCCCCATTAGTTTAAATTTGAGACAAATAAAAAACATATGAAACAATGATGAATGAATGGATGTAGATTGATTTAATATGTCTGTAGGGATACTAGCACGCCACGAAGTTCAACCTTTAAGAAACATTTCATCTCACTGTATGGATCTAAACTTATGTATAACCATTATCACGTAGTACATTTTGCGTCGTATCAGTAATGTTTCCTTTATTCTTATTTTAGTTGATGTGCCACTAGGCACAGATAGTCGTCGTGAAAATATGAAAATTGATAAAATAAAAATTAGATTTAGAATATATGTTTTTATTGTAGATTATGACACGTGCCTTCGACCACAAATATGTCACACTTTTGACAATACGATTTGAGTGACATGACAACATTTTATAGTCATATGAATTTTTTAGTAAAATTATTTTAGTATTATATCATATGAACTTTTTTTGTTTGAGATGTGTGTTGTACGTGCATGCTTACTTACGCCTCCTTTGGTTTGTAGGATTTTTGTAGGAATTCTATAGGGTAGGATTTGCAAATGAATTTTTTAAGCCCTTTGGTTTCTAGGAATGAATTCCTATTCCTATGTAGGATAGTATTCAATTCTTCACGTTTTGGAGGGGAAAAACATTAGCCTAGACTCAATGGAAAAAAATCATATCCTATGCACCAAATGACATCTCTTTCTCTATAGAAATTGACATGCATGTCATCTCACTTCCTATGATTTTTCTATTCTTATAAAATTCTTATCTTACGAGGTAAGAAGGCTTTAGTAAGGCATTCTTTGGTTCATAGGATAGAAATTTTATAGGAATAGGAAAATCATAGGAAGTGGGATGACATGCATCTCAATTCCTATAGAGGAAGAGATGTCATTTGGTACATAGGATAGGAATTTTTCCATTGAGTCTAGGCTAATGTTTTTTCCCTCCAAAATGTGAAGGATTGATTCCTATCCTATATGGGAATAGGAATCCATTCATACAAACCAAACGGCTTCAAGGGAATTTTTCCTTTGCAAATCCTATCCTATAGAATTTCTATAACATCTTTTTTGGTTCATAGGATATGAATGTTACAGGAATAGGAAAATCATAGGAAGTGAGATGACATGCATCTCAATTCCTATAAAAAAAAGAGATGTCATTTGATGCATAGGATAGGAATTTTTTCCATTGAGTCTTAGCTAATGTTTTTTTCCTCCAAAATGTGAAGTATTGATTCCTATCCTACATAGGAATAGGAATCCATTCCTATAAACCAAAGGGCTTCAAAGAAAATTTTCCTTTGCAAATCCTATTCTATAGAAACCATATGAAATTTCTACAAACTAAAGGAGGCCTAAAATTCTTACAAACCAAAGAAGGCCTAAGAGCATTACTAGTAGAACCCCCAAAACCCTCACTAGCGTTTTAAGGATCCAAAAATGATCTTTTTGTGCACTTTTACGGGTTGAAAAATAGGGGCAAAGATTAGAACCCTCAAACTCAATCCTTATAACAGAATATTCCCCATGAACGACGCTGTCGTTGCGCGCGGGAGATCGACGAGGCGGCCGCCGACGACGGGGGCTACTAGCAGTGGCGGTCGCGGGCGTGGGCGCGGGAGTTGGGAGGATTTTTCCCTCCCGCGCGAGGATAACCGCCAAATGAGGGTTGGGGTAGGTTTTGCTCCCCAACCCTTACTTTTGAGGATTGGGAGAGGGTTTGAGGGTTGCACCTTTAAAAAAATTTGAGGGTTTGAGGGTTAAGGGGTTCTAGTCTATGGCTTTTTTCGACGAAAACTATAAAAAAACAGTTATTTTTAGAGGTTTGAGGGTTTGAGAGCTTTACTAGACTTGCTCTAAGTAGAAAATTTTCATGGGGACGCTGTTGAGGCCAAAATCACTGTTCTAACCTTATCCATAATCTTTGTCACAAATTGAACTCGACATGAAAGTATTTCACGATCTGACCCTTTTTAGCAATGTCACAGCCCGTGGCGTTTCTACCCAACTTAGAAACGCCGAGCTAGCTCGCATTGCTGCTCGCTGATGTGGCAGGCTACAAACGTCGAGCCAGATTGCGTTCCAGGAAACGCCAGGGGCTTTGACGTTTCTGGCCCGCTATGAAACGCCAAGGGCCATGGCGTTTCTGCCGATTTTGATTGAATGGACATACCGTATGAGGTGCTGCTAGACTGAATCAGAGTTCACAACAGGTACAAGCCTATGTACAGGTAATTTCGATAAGACAAGGCAAACAGCGAGCAGCAAGGGCCACGACTCCCCAACATCAAGTAATTTTTTACTCACAAAAACAAAGATTCTTACCCACAATAATGTATCGACTATTAGAGCAACTCCAACGGGCCGACCTAAATGGATGTCAATTTTGTCCAATTTTTGTGTGTTTGGGTCGGCCAGACGGACACGGATGCCCGCTTCTGCATTTGGGTTGGCACCTGCGCCCAACACTGGCCTGCGACCCATTTTAGACGATGCCAAAAAAAATAAACGCATGCATATTTAAAAAAAGAGAAACTACATTAATTAAACATTAAAGCCGGCCACGAAGGCCGGCGAGAGTCCACGCATCCACATTTGCATTTAAAAAAATAAAAACAGCCTAAACTACGAGGCGGCGCGCTGCCCTAGGCGTCGTCGTCGTCATCCTCGGGGTCCGTGAGGTCGATGAGCGTCGGCGCCGGCCCGGCCTAGGCGCACGCCGTGTTCCAGAGCGCTGCCATGTCGGGCTGTGCCGGCGCAGGCAGTGCCGGAGTGGGGGGCTCTACGGTCGCCTGTGCAGCCGCGGCCTGGCGCGCCTCCTCCTCGGCCTCGCACGCCTCCTCCTCGAGGTCGCGCTCGAGCATCTCCTCGTACTCGCCTTGCCGACGCTCCTCTACCAGCCGGCGCTTGCGCCACATCTCGAGGTAGGCCTGCTCCTGCGTCGGCGTCGCACCCAGCCAGGTGGGGCGGACACCCACTCGCGCACCACTCCATTCCAGGAGAGGCGCGCGATGGGCTCAGGCTCCGGCTCCGGCTCCGGCTGCGGCTTGATGGGGGACAGCGGGGCCACCGGCGGCACCACGCTGTCGCCCCCGCGGAGAGGGCAAGTGTAACACCCCGGATGTAATTTACCCAATATGTAATTCAACTCTTGCCGTTTCCGGCCTTAAATTATTTTATTTTCTCGGGTTCGGGTTTTGTCTCTGTGTGTTGTTGTCGTTGTCATGCATCTCATATCATGTCATCATGTGCATTGCATTTGCATACGTGTTCATCTCATACATTCGAGCATTTTCCCCGTTGTCCGTTTTGCATTCCGGCGCTTCGTTCTCCTCCGGTGATCATTTCTACCTTTCTTTCGTGTGTGGGGATTAAACATTTCCGGATTGGACCGAGACTTGCCAAGCGGCCTTGGTTTACTACCGGTAGACCGCCTGTCAAGTTTCGTATCATTTGGACTTCGTTTGATGCTCCAACGGTTAACCGAGGGACCGAAAAGGCCTCGTGTGTGTTGCAGCCCAACACCCCTCCATTTTGGCCCAAAACCCACCTAAACCCTCTCCATCATCTAGAGCGTTCGATCACGATCGCGTGGCCGCAAACCGCACCGCATTTGGACTCTCCTAGCTCCCTCTATGCCTATATAAAGACCCCCTCCTCTAAATTCGCGGATCCCCTCTCCCAATCCCTAAAAATTGCCCTTCGCCGCGCCAGACACGTCCGTCCCCGGCCGGACAGAATAGCGCCGCGTCCCCGGGCGAATCCGGGCCCGCCACCTGTCCCGCGTTTAGGATCGTGCTATAACTCTAGTTTATTTGCTCCTGAAACCCTAGTTTATTTGCTCCTGTTCATCGTGCTATAACTCCTCATCCGTAACTCCGTTTTGGGCATATAGCATATCAAAATGTTCATCTCAGAGAGTACTCATTTCATCTCATTGCATCATTTTCATTTGAGTTCATCTTGATGCCCGAAATGCTGGTGGAAGAGTGCTACTTGAGATAATTCTCAGATTTGCTGCTCCATTTAGATATTTGTCATTTTTGCCATGATCATTGTGTGCATGATATGTCTTTGAGCTCTACATATGTTTTGTTAAGGGTTTTGTCATCTTTGCAGAGATGCAACCCATGTATTTTTGTGATGTGTGTGGTGACTAGCACAAACTTGTAAAGTGAGGCATTTGTTAATGCTGATTTCAGGGAATTAGCATTTCCACTAAGTCCTTGAGCTGTTTATCTCATATGGCCATATGTTCATGTTGTTTCCTAGTGATCCGTGCCTCTTTTGAAGATGATCAGTAAGGATGTTTTGTTAATATTGTAGTGCTCTATCCATTCATGTCTTTGTTTGCAATTATGGAGCCCCCTAGCTTGAGTCAATCGAGCTCTACTTTTGTCATTTCGTGAATCTGGGCAGATTGTCTACTTGTTAGCGATTTTGTCAAGGATGTTGTAGTTGATCCGTGCATGCTATGCTATTGTTCTTGCCATGTCTAGCTTGCATTTTGTGTATTCTTAATGGGTGTATGCTTAGATTGTCATAACATGCTATGTAGTGAGTGCATCGAGCTCGTAAACATGCCTACTTGATATCTGTTTTCAGCATGCTCCAGTTTTCACTAAGTCTGTGATCTGATTATGTTTTTGCCATGTTCACATGCTTGCAAATGTATTTTATGCTCCCTTATGGCTCAAGGTCACTAAGGGACTTTTGTTAAGCTCTTTGAGTAGCTCCATGCCATGCTTTACTTTGCCATGTTCAGGTCCTGTAACATATAGTTTTCATGCTCCGAAGAGTGCTATCTGATCTGAAATTCCAGACAAGTGTTAATTTCACTAAGTCTGAAATCTATTTGTCAAATGCATTTTTTCCATGCTTGTTTGAACCTGTTAATGGATGATATGGCCGTAGCTCAGTGCCAGACTTTTGTTAAGCTTCATGAATGGATCCCTGCCATGTATCTTGATGCCATATTTAGGTGCTGTAGCATGTTCATCTTGTTGCTTTTAGATGGCTACTTGCTGTAAATCGCAGGACATGGTCATATTTGAATTGCTTGCCATTTCCAAATCGTAACTCTGATTCCGGCGTTCTTTATATCGTTTTCAAGCGATTTCATCTCATCTTTCCAGTGGCACACTTGGATTTCCAAGTTGAGGCCAGGTTCATGCATTCCTTGTCACATCTTGCATATGCATCCCGCATCGCATCCCGCATAGCATACCATCCTTGCATCATATTGTTTGAGCTTTACGCGTGGTTGATTGTGTTCCGTTTGCTTGTTTGTCTTATTTGGGTAGAGCCAGGAGACGAGTTCGCTAACGAGGAGCCCGTTGAGTTTGCTTTCGAGGATCCAGTCAACTCTGACAACTTTGCAGGCAAGATGATCATACCCTCGAAATCACTACTATCTTTGCTTTGCTAGATGCTCGCTCTTTTGCTATGCCTATGCTACGATGCCTACCACTTGCTTATCATGCCTCCCAAATTGCCATGTCAAACCTCTAACCCACCATGTCCTAACAAACCGTTATTTGGCTATGTTACCGCTTTGCTCAGCCCCTCTTATAGCGTTGCTAGTTGCAGGTGAAGATTGGAGACCGTTCCTTGTTGGAACATTATTTATTTGTTGGGATATCATTATATTGCCTTGTTATCTTAATGCATCTATATACTTGGTAAAGCGTGGAAGGCTCGGCCTCTCGCCTAGTGTTTTGTTCCACTCTTGCCGCCCTAGTTTCCGTCATATCAGTGTTATGTTCTCGGATTTTGCGTTCCTTACGCGGTTGGGTTATAATGGGAACCCCTTGATAGTTCGCCTTGATTAAAGCTTTTCCAGCAATGCCCAACCTTGGTTTTACCATTTGCCACCTAGCCTTTTTTCCCTTGGGTTTCCGGAGCCCGAGGGTCATCTTATTTTAAACCCCCCCGGGCCAGTGCTCCTCTGAGTGTTGGTCCAAATAGAGCCACTTGCAGCGCCACCTCGGGGCAACTCTAGGGTTGGTTTTAGTTGTACGTAGTGTTCATCTGAGTGTGCCCTGAGAACGAGATATGTGCAGCTCCTATCGGGATTTTTCGGCACATTCGGGCGGTGTTGCTGGATTTGTTTTAACCTGTCGAAGTGTCTTGAAGAACCGAGATATCGAGTCTGATCGAAACGTCTCAGGAGGAGGTCTATTCCTTCGTTGACCGTGAGAGCTTGTCATGGGCTAAGTTGGGACTCCCCTGCAGGGATTTGAACTTTCGAAAGTCGTGCCCGCGGTTATGGGCAGATGGGAATTTGTTAATGTGCGGTTGTAGATAACTTGAACCTTAACTTAAATAAAATGAATCAACAGTGTGAGTTACCATGATGGTCTCTTCTCGGCGGAGTCCGGGAAGTGAACACGGTGTTGGAGTAATGCTTGCCGCAGGATGCCCTCTAGTTACTCGTTCGCGCTTGTCCTCCTCTTCTCGCTCTCTTTTGCGAACACGATAGCCACCATATATGCTAGTCGCTTGCTGCAGCTCCACATATTTTTCCTTGCCTTACCTATAAGCTTAAATAGTCTTGATCGCGAGGGTGTGAGATTGTTGGGTCCCTGTGGCTCACAGATTACTTCCAAACCAGATGCAGGGCCTGATGTTTCCGCTCCAGGTGACGCGCTTGAGCTTAAGTGGGAGTTCGACGAGGACTCTCAACGATACTACGTGTCTTTCCCTGATGATCAGTAGTGGTGCCCAGTTGGGAGTGATCGGGACCGTGTCGCATGTTAGGTTATCTTTTATTTTGGCGCCGTAGTCGGGCCATGAGTGTTTGGATGTTGTAATGCTATTTATGTACTTGATTGACGTGGCGAGTGTAAGCCAACTATGTACCTCCCCTTTATTATTTATATTACATGGGATGTTGTGATGATTGCCTAACTTGCGACATTGCTTTCAATGCGGTTATGTCTCTAAGTCGTGCCTCGACACGTGGGAGCTATAGCCGCATCGAGGGCGTTACAGCAAGGGCCTGCACCATTGTCACCTCGTAGCGGGCCTCCTCTTCCGCCTCCGCCACCTCCGCTCTACACCGTTCGTCCTCTTCGCTCTCACGGTAGACGGCTGCAAGGGCCGCCTGGTAGGCGTCCTCCGCCGCCTGCTCCTCCTCGCGGACGACCAGCGGCGTTGGCCTCCGGTCGACCTCGCGCACGCCCCGGCGCCTCGCCTCCTCGTGCTCGAAGGCGAACCACTTTGCCTAGTTGGACGAGTCAGTTGCGTAGGCATTGTCGCGACGCTGCTCCGCCGTCAGCAGCGCCCGCCGGCGCCGCACCTCCTCCGCGTGAGCATGAACCGACCACAGCGCCGGCGGCACTGGGATCCTATCTGGATCCAGATGCCAGTCGTGTGGCAGCGTCACGTCGGGATACGGCAGCGGCTGGCGGTTCTGCCAGATGCTCTTAGTTCTCTTTTTTACTTCCAAAAATTTTCAAACGAGCCCAGTCATCCAAATTGACATGTCGGGCTGCTATCAAAAGAAAAAACACAAGGGGTGAGCTTAAGTGGGAGTTCGAGAAGGACTCTCAACGATACTACGTGTCTTTCCCTGATGATCAGTAGTGGTGCCCAGTTGGGGGTGATCGGGACCGTGTCGCATGTTAGGTTATCTTTTATTTTGGCGCCGTAGTCGGGCCATGAGTGTTTGGATGTTGTAATGCTATTTATGTACTTGATTGACGTGGCGAGTGTAAGCCAACTATGTACCTCCCCTTCATTATTTATATTACATGGGATGTTGTGATGATTGCCTAACTTGCGACATTGCTTTCAATGCGGTTATGTCTCTAAGTTGTGCCTCGACACGTGGGAGCTATAGCCGCATCAAGGGCGTTACAAGTTGGTATCAGAGCCTTCCCCGACCTTAGGAGCTCCATTGCTTGATCGTTTTAGCAGCCGAGTTGTGTCTAGAATTTTTTTTGAGTCATTTAGGAATTATATATCGGAGAGTTTAGGAATTCTTTTTACTTCCGAGTCTCCTCATCGCTCTGGTAAGGCATCCTGATGTAGAGTTTTGACTCTTCTCTTCTCAAATTTCTCTAAAAAAAAATTTAGGATCACGCGGGTATCTTGGAATCGTTTCGATGGGTTTATGACGAGAACGTTGTCTTGGTGCCTACTGTCAAGGGTTTTGTGGAAGTGTCCCGGGGAGTTGAGCTCTGAGGTGTTGTCGTCATAATTTTATCGTTGCAGTTCTGGAATACCTGAGTTTAGTACGCCGACATCGAAAATCTCTTTTATGCAGTTCATTGGTGAGATAACCTCGACGCCACCCAGTACTGGGGCGGGAGTTCGGGAGTATCGCCATAACTTGTATAACGGATGCTTTTCGAAGGTTGAGGTAGATGGTTTCCGAAGTTTTTCTCGGTTATGTGTTGAAGGATGGATACAGCTGGATGTAGAATTTGCTAGATTTGGGTGAGATATTATGCTTCCCCTGTATCCCCAACACCTGATTGCATAACCAGAAAGGTTCGGAGTTCCATAGGTGGGAATTCTTGTAGCTCTAGTTCTTCTTCCACGGATATTTGGTTTGAGATTGGGATTTCTTACCGAGTATTCATTCTTGATCCGTACCTTATTGATTTATTTCTCTACCTAAATTCTAAGTGGCTTCTCAATTTATGGATATGTGACCATTTCAAGAGGAATGCATTCGTTCATTTTGTTCGGATATGAAGACTTTATGTTGCAATTTTCATTCCGTTGGATTCAGCTTCATTTTATCTTTCAATGTGCTAACGGTGGTCAACCTCTTCAGGATGGCTCCCGCTAAGAGCACCAATCAGAATCAGAATCAGGATCCGCCACCACCTCCACCTCGTCCGGAGGCATGGCAAGCTGTGATGGCCGCAACCAATGCAAACACACAGTTGATCATGCAAATTCTTCAAGAGCGCAATCAAGCGAACCAAGGAAACCAAGGCAACAATCAGAATCACTTTGCTACACTCAACCAATTCCTTGCTAACGGGCCAAAGACTTTCAGCAATTGTGTTGAGGCTACTGATGCTGATGATTGGCTTGTGGATCTGTGCAAGCATTTCGAGTGCAGTAACGTCAGGCCTGAGGACTTCGTCAAGTTTGCTTCCTTCCAACTCAAAGATCAAGCTGCAGAATGGTTTCAGCAGTACAAGGACTCCAGAGGTGGACGTGTGATCACTTGGGATAAATTTCGTCAAGACTTCAAAGCTCATCATATTCCTCAGAGCGTGGTTGAAAGCAAGCGTGAGGAATTCTGCAACCTGAAGCAAGGCTCTTTGTCTGTCTATGACTACAACAAGTTGTTTCAGAAGCTCGCCCGCTTTGCCAAGCAGGATGTCCCTGATGAGAAGAGCATGATATACCAGTTCAGGGGTGGTCTCAGAGAAGAAATTCAGCTAGCTCTTGTTCTCTTTGAGCCCTTGAGGTATGATGAGTTCTACAACATGGCACTGAAGTAAGAGGCCGCTCAACTGAGGTGTGATGCTTCCAAGAAGCGAGTCAGAGATGCTACTCCTTCTTCCTCTACTCAAGTGGCCAAGCAGCAGAAGTATTGGCTTCCTCCTCCTCCATTTCGAAGAGCAAAGGTGGCAGTGGATCTTCCCACCCACCCAACCCTGGCTTTCAGAACAAGACTTCATCTCAAGCTCCAAGATCAAGTGCTCCGTATCACCGTCCTCTTTCAGAGGTTACGTGCAACAAGTGCCAACAGAAGGGTCACTATGCAGACAAGTGTTTCAACCAGAGCCGTCTTCCTCCTCCTCCTCCTGTGAGATCGGCAAGTATAGCAGTGGTCAAGCATAACCCCAAGCACGCCAAGGTCAATTTTCTGAATTCAGCTCAGGCAGAGGACTCGCCAGATGTGATTATGGGTAACCTTCCTGTTAACGATGTTCCTGCAAAAGTTCTTTTTGACACTGGTGCATCGCTTTCTTTTATTTCAACACCATTTGTTGCCAAGCATGATTTTGTGACCGAAAGGATTCCTGTTCCATTGAAGATTGTGTCTCCGGGCAAGCAAATGACTTCTAACAATTGCGTCCCAGATGTCTCTATCACGTTGGGCGATTACAAGTTTCTCTCTTCTCCGGTGGTTCTTGGTAACTCGGATATTGATCTTATTCTCGGAATGTATTGGCTTTCTAAGCACAAGGCGCACCTTGATTGTGCAGCCAGGCAGATTCAATTGACTCATTCTCTGAGGATGTAATTGTCTTTGCCGCTCGTGATGATACCATCCGTCTGTTTTCTCTCAATGAGAAGGGTGAACTAGATGCTATCTCGCAAATTCCAGCCGTTTGCGAATATCAAGACGTCTTTCCAGAAGAGCTTCCAGGAATGCCTCCGCACCGGCCAATTGAATTCGTCATCGATCTTGAGCCTGGCACGGAACCAGTGTGCAAGCATCCTTACAAGCTCGGACCTGAAGAGTTGAAGGAGCTGAAGAAGCAACTTGATATTCAAGAGAGAATGGGTCTCATCCGGCCTAGTTCTTCTCCGTGGGGTTGTGGTGTTCTTTTTGTGAAGAAGAAGGATGGAACAGACCGACTTTGTGTTGATTACCGTCCATTGAACAAGAAGACCATCAAGAACAAGTACCCACTTCCCAACATCAACGAGCTATTCGAACAACTCAAAGGTGCCCAAGTATTCTCCAAGCTTGATCTCTGTATGGGTTATCATCAGATTCAAATCCGTGAGCAAGATATTCCCAAGACGGATTTCAGGACAAGCTATGGTTCATATGAATACATTGTCATGTCTTTTGGCCTCGTCAATGCTCCTCCGACGTTTCTCGCATGACGAACTTCATCTTCAATGCCTACACCAATGACTTCGTTTTGGTCTATCTCGACGACATCCTGGTTTTCTTGAAGAACAAGGAAGATCATGCCAAGCACTTGCGTTTGGTACTCGATAAGCTCAGAGAACACAAGTTCTACGCCAAGTTCTCCAAGTGCGAATTTTGGCTCGATGAGGTTCTTTATCTTGGTCATATCATCTCTGCCAAGGGCATTGCGGTGAATCCTGAGAAGGTGTCTGCAATTGTGAATTGGGAACCTCCTCAGAACGTGAAGCAACTCCGTAGCTTCCTCGGTCTCGCAAGCTACTGTCGAAGATTCGTTGAAAACTTTTCTAAGATCGCGAAGCCTCTCTCAAATCTTCTCCAGAAGCACGTCAAGTACATTTGGTCTCCGGAGTGTGACATTGCTTTCAACACTTTGAAAGAGAAATTGATCACTGCTCCAGTTCTGACTCCGCCTGATGAATCCAAACCGCACGAGGCCTTTTGTGATGCCTCTCTCCAAGGTCTTGGCGCAGTGTTGATGCAAGAGAAGAAAGTTGTGGCTTATACCTCTCGCCAGTTGAAGCCCAATGAGAAGAACTACCCCACTCATGATCTCGAGCTAGCGGCAGTTGTGCATGCTCTTTTGACTTGGAGACATCTCTTATTGGGAAGAAAAGTGGACATTTTCACTGATCACAAGAGTCTCAAGTACATCTTCACTCAGCCTAATCTCAACCTCAGGCAAACTCGATGGGTCGAAATGATTCAAGAGTATAATCCGAATATCGAGTATACTCCAGGCAAGGCCAATGTGATTGCTGACGCATTGAGCGGGAAGGCTTATTGCAACAGTCTGATTCTCAAGTCTTATGAACCCGAGCTTTGTGAAGCTTTCCGCAAACTTAATCTGCAAGTTGTTCCTCAAGATTTCCTCGCCAACCTTCAAGTCTCTCCTACCTTGGAAGACCAGATTCGCCAAGCTCAGCTTCTTGATGCTATGGTGAAAAAGGTGAAGATTGGGATTGCCAAGAGTCAACCCAAGTACAAGTGCTACCGCCTTGATGACAAGGATACTCTCTTCTTCGAGGATCGTATTGTTGTACCCAAAGGTGAACTTCGTAAAGTGATCATGAACGAGGCTCACAATTCTCTCCTCTCCATCCACCCTGGGAGCACGAAGATGTATCAGGACCTCAAGCAGGCTTATTGGTGGACTCGAATGAAGCGCGAGATTGCTCAATTCGTGAATGAATGTGATGTCTGCAAAAGAGTGAAGGCAGAACACCAAAGACCAGCTGGTCTCCTCCAACCTCTTGCCATTCCAGAATGGAAGTTTGACCACATTGAAATGGACTTCGTGACTCGGTTTCCAAAGTCCAAGTGTGGCAATGATGCTATATTCGTTGTCATCGACAAACTCACTAAAGTGGCTCACTTTCTGCCTATCAAAGAGTCAATCACTGCAGCTCAATTGGCGGAACTCTATACCTCTCGAATTGTCTCTCTGCACGGTATCCCACAAGTGATCTCTTCAGACCGTGGCAGCATCTTTACCTCCAAGTTTTGGGATTCTTTTCAGAAGGCCATGGCCACCAACATCCGCTTCAGCACAGCTTTCCATCCTCAAACTAGCGGTCAAGTCGAGCGTGTCAATCAGATTCTTGAAGATATGCTCAGGGCTTGAGTGATCTCCTTCGGCATGAAGTGGAAGGATTGTCTTCCATATCCTGAATTCTCCTACAACAACAGTTTTCAAGCAAGTTCGGGCAAGGCCCCATTTGAAATTCTGTATGGCAGGAAGTGCCGTACCCCTCTCAACTGGTCTGAACCGGTGAACGTCAGCTTTTGGGTAATGACTTAATCACAGAGGCAGAGGAAATGTGCAAAGTCATTCGAGATAACCTCAAAGCAGCCCAATCCCGCCAGAAGAGCTACTATGATAGTAAGCACCGTGATTTGGCTTTCGAGATCGGAGATCATGTTTACCTCCGCGTCTCTCCAATGAAAGGTACTCGTCGTTTCAGTATCAAAGGGAAGCTTGCCCCCAGATACGTGAGACCTTTCAAGATTGTCAGCAAGAGAGGCGATCTCGCCTGCCAACTCGAGCTTCCTTCAAACTTTGCAAATGTTCATGACTTGTTCCATGTCTCTCAGCTTCGAAAGTGCTTCAAGACTCCTGACTGCACCATCAACTTCGAGGACATTGAGCTCCAAGAAGATCTCTCTTACCGTGAGCACCCAGTTGCTATTCTTGAAGAGACTGAACGCAAGACTCGCAACAAGTCCGGCGACGCCCCCTGCTTCTCCGGCGAGCTTCGGCGACGAACCTTGATCCGCGTGCAAACCGGATCCAGATCTGGAATCGGTTGACTTTTGCCCCCGAAACCCTAGTTTTTTTTGCTCCTGTTCATCGTGCTATAAGTCCTCATCCGTAACTACATTTTGGGCATATAGCATATCAAAATGTTCATCTCAGAGAGTACATCATTTCATCTCATTGCATCATTTTCATTTGAGTTCATCTTGATGCCCGAAATGCTATTGGAAGAGTGCTACTTGAGATAATTGTCAGATCTACTGCTCCATTTAGACATTTGTCATTTTTGCCATGATTATTGTGTGCATGATATGCCTTTGAGCTCTACATATGTTTTGTTAAGGGTTTTATCATCTTTCTAGAGGTGCAACCCATGTATTTTTGTGATGTGTGTGGTGACTAGCACAAGCTTGCAAAGTGAGGCATTTGTTAATGCTGATTTCAGGGAATTAGCATTTCCACTAAGTCCTTGAGCTGTTTATCTCATATGGCCATATGTTCATGTTGTTTCCTAGTGATCCGTGCCTCTTTTGAAGATGATCAGTAAGGATGTTTTGTTAATATTGTAGTGCTTTATCCATCCATGTCTTTGTTTGCAATTATGGAGCCCCCTAGCTTGAGTCAATCAAGCTCTACTTTTGTCATTTCGTGAATCTGGGCAGATTGTCTACTTGTTAGCGATTTTGTCAAGGATGTTGTAGTTGTTCTGTGCATGCTATGCTATTGTTCTTTCCATGTCTAGCTTGCATTTTGTGTATTCTTAATGGGTGTATGCTTAGATTGTCATGACGCTATGTAGTGAGTGCATCGAGCTCGTAAACATGCTTACTTGATATCTGTTTTCAGCATGCTCCAGTTTTCACTAAGTCTGTGATCTGATTATGTTTTTGCCATGTTCACATGCTTGCAAATGTATTTTATGTTCCCTTATGGCTCAAGGTCACTAAGGGACTTTTGTTAAGCTCTTTGAGTAGCTCCATGCCATGCTTTACTTTGCCATGTTCAGGTCCTGTAGCATATAGTTTTCATGCTCCGAAGAGTGCTATCTGATCTGAAATTTCAGACAAGTGTTAATTTCACTAAGTCTGAAATCTGTTTGTCAAATGCATTTTTTCCATGCTTGTTTGAACCTGTTAATGGATGATTTGGCCGTAGCTCAGTGCCAGACTTTTGTTAAGCTTCATGAATGGATCCCTGCCATGTATCTTGATGCCATATTTGGGTGCTGTAGCATGTTCATCTTGTTGCTTTTAGATGGCTACTTGCTGTAAATCGCAGAACGTGGTCATATTTGAATTGCTTGCCATTTCCAAACCGTAACTCCGATTCCGGCGTTCTTTATATCGTTTTCAAGCGATTTCATCTCATATTTCCAGTGGCACACTTGGATTTCCAATTTGAGGCCAGGTTCATGCATTCCTTGTCACATCTTGCATATGCATCCCGCATCGCATCCCGCATAGCATACCATCCATGCATCATATTGTTTGAGCTTTACGTGTGGTTGATTGTGTTCCGTTTGCTTGTTTGTATTGTTTGGATAGAGCCAGGAGACGAGTTCGCTAACGAGGAGTCCGTTGAGTTTGCTTTCGAGGATCCAGTCAACTCTGACAACTTTGCAGGCAAGATGATCATACCCTCGAAATCACTACTATCTTTGCTTTGCTAGATGCTCGCTCTTTTGCTATGCCTATGCTACGATGCCTACCACTTGCTTATCATGCCTCCCAAATTGCCATGTCAAACCTCTAACCCACCATGTCCTAACAAACCGTTATTTGGCTATGTTACCGCTTTGCTCAGCCCCTCTTATAGCGTTGCTAGTTGCAGGTGAAGATTGGAGACCGTTCCTTGTTGGAACATTATTTATTTGTTGGGATATCATTATATTGCCTTGTTATCTTAATGCATCTATATACTTGGTAAAGCGTGGAAGGCTCGGCCTCTCGCCTAGTGTTTTGTTCCACTCTTGCCGCCCTAGTTTCCGTCATATCAGTGTTATGTTCTCGGATTTTGCGTTCCTTACGCGGTTGGGTTATAATGGGAACCCCTTGATAGTTCGCCTTGATTAAAGCTTTTCCAGCAATGCCCAACCTTGGTTTTACCATTTGCCACCTAGCCTTTTTTCCCTTGGGTTTCCGGAGCCCGAGGGTCATCTTATTTTAAACCCCCCCGGGCCAGTGCTCCTCTGAGTGTTGGTCCAAATAGAGCCACTTGCAGCGCCACCTCGGGGCAACTCTAGGGTTGGTTTTAGTTGTACGTAGTGTTCATCTGAGTGTGCCCTGAGAACGAGATATGTGCAGCTCCTATCGGGATTTTTCGGCACATTCGGGCGGTGTTGCTGGATTTGTTTTAACCTGTCGAAGTGTCTTGAAGGACCGAGATACCGAGTCTGATCGGAACGTCTCGGGAGGAGGTCTATTCCTTCGTTGACCGTGAGAGCTTGTCATGGGCTAAGTTGGGACTCCCCTGCAGGGATTTGAACTTTCGAAAGTCGTGCCCGCGGTTATGGGCAGATGAGAATTTGTTAATGTCCGGTTGTAGATAACTTGAACCTTAACTTAAATAAAATGAATCAACAGTGTGAGTTACCGTGATGGTCTCTTCTCGGCGGAGTCCGGGAAGTGAACACGGTGTTGGAGTAATGCTTGCCGCAGGATGCCCTCTAGTTACTCGTTCGCGCTTTTCCTCCTCTTCTCGCTCTCTTTTGCGAACAGGATAGCCACCATATATGATAGTCGCTTGCTGCAGCTCCACATATTTTTCCTTGCCTTACCTATAAGCTTAAATAGTCTTGATCGCGAGGGTGTGAGATTGCTGGGTCCCTGTGGCTCACAGATTACTTCCAAACCAGATGCAGGGCCTGATGTTTCCGCTCCAGGTGACGCGCTTGAGCTTAAGTGGGAGTTCGACGAGGACTCTCAACGATACTACGTGTCTTCCCCTGATGATCAGTAGTGGTGCCCAGTTGGGAGTGATCGGGACCGTGTCGCATGTTGGGTTATCTTTTATTTTTGCGCCGTAGTCGGGCCATGAGTGTTTGGATGTTGTAATGCTATTTATGTACTTGATTGACGTGGCGAGTGTAAGCCAACTATGTACCTCCCCTTTATTATTTATATTACATGGGATGTTGTGATGATTGCCTAACTTGCGACATTGCTTTCAATGCGGTTATGTCTCTAAGTCGTGCCTCGACACGTGGGAGCTATAGCCGCATCGAGGGCGTTACAGCAAGGGCCTGCGCCATTGTCACCTCGTAGCGGGCCTCCTCTTCCGCCTCCGCCGCCTCCGCTCTGCACCGTTCGTCCTCTTCGCTCTCACGGTAGACGGCTGCAAGGGCCGCCTGGTAGGCGTCCTCCGCCGCCTGCTCCTCCTCGCGGACGACCAGCGGCGTTGGCCTCCGGTCGACCTCGCGCACGCCCCGGCGCCTCGCCTCCTCGTGCTCGAAGGTGAACCACTTTGCCTAGTTGGACAAGTCGGTTGCGTAGGCGTTGTCGCGACGCTGCTCCGCCGTCAGCAGCGCCCGCCGGCGCCGCACCTCCTCCGCGTGAGCACGAACCGACCACGGCGCCGGCGGCACTGGGATCCTATCTGGATCCAGATGCCAGTCGTGTGGCAGCGTCACGTCGGAATACGGCAGCGGCTGGCGGTTCTGCCAGATGCTCCTAGTTCTCTTTTTTACTTCCAAAAATTTTCAAACGAGTCTAGCCTAGCATCCCACTGTTCCATCGTAGGGGAGAATCCAGCTCGGCTATAACCGCCCAGTCATCCGAATTGACATGTCGGGCTGCTATCAAAAGAAAAAAAACAAGGGGTGGTTGACCGCTAGAGTGCATGCTTGTCTGAAGCAGCAGGTGCAAAGTAAAAAAGGTTTCCTACTTTTTATTACTTAGTGGGATCTTATGTGAGCGATGCATGTACTCCATTTCACAAAAATGTTGTTCGGAAAAGAGATATAGGAGGGGCCACATAGGGCTTTACATAAATAATCTGAGGCTCGTGGCAAAAAATTACTGCATGTTAGGGAGTCGTGGCCCTCGCTGCTCGCTGCTAGCATTGTCTCATCGAATTGACTTGTACATAGAAACTCTGATTCAGTCTAGCAGCACTGCATATGGTATGTCCATTCAACCAAAATCATTGATTAGGGCAGAAACGCCATAGCTCTTGGTGTTTCATAGCGTGTCATAAACACCAAAGCCCCTGGCGTTTCTAGAAATGTAATCTGGCTCGGCGTTTCCAACATGCCACGTCAGCGAGCAGCAACGCTGGCTAGCTCGGCGTTTTTAAGTTGGACAGAAACGTCACGGATTGTGGCGCTGCTAAAACGATCAGATCATGAAATATTTTCATGTCAAGTTTAATTTGTGACAAAGATTGTTGATAAGGTCAGAACAGTGATTTTAGCCCGCTGCTGAAGATACTCACGCCCTCCCAGGCAGACCGCTCCGCGCGGGCGCTCCCCTTTGACCGCTACGTGGCTCTCCGGTGACTCGCCCGCCCCGCCCCGGGTACCTCCTCAAATCCCCATCGGCCCATCCCCACCCCGCTCCACCCCGCACCTCCTCACAAACGCGTATTGCCTCCTACGCCCCCGGATCCGCTGCTCCACCCCCCAACTCCGTTGCCACACGCCCTTGCACAAGCGAGCGAGCAACCATGTCGCCGGCGGAGCAGACGCGAGACGAGAGCGTCTACATGGCCAAGCTTGCGGAGCAGGCCGAGCGCTACGAGGAGATGGTGGAGTTCATGGAGCGCGTCGCGAAGGCCACCGGCGGGGCAGGGCCCGGGGAGGAGCTATCCGTCGAGGAGCGCAACCTGCTCTCTGTGGCTTACAAGAATGTCATCGGGGCCCGGCGCGCGTCCTGGAGGATCATCTCCTCCATCGAGCAGAAGGAGGAAGGTCGGGGCAACGACGCGCACGCCGCTACCATCCGCTCCTACCGCAGCAAGATCGAGGCCGAGCTCGCAAAGATCTGTGACGGCATCCTCGCCCTGCTTGATTCCCACCTCGTGCCATCCGCCGGAGCTGCCGAGTCCAAAGTCTTCTATCTCAAGATGAAGGGCGACTACCACAGGTAGTTCTCGCCTCCTTATTTGCGACACAGATATTTCAACAGTTTTGCTAAAGCACATCTAGATATGCCATAAGTATTGCACATCTAAGTCATATGTCATTGATCTTACATTGAGATTCGTGTGAATATTTTCTTTTTCTTTTTATGCTTGATTCACTCACTTAGATGTGCCGGCGCCCTTCTTTTGATGGAAGGAAGAATGGAGTAACGGAATGTGATATGATATAGTTCTTTGATTTATTTTCTGCAGTAGTTTAGAAATTTATGAGGGTTTGGTGCTGTGTAGGCCAGGATTTGAGTTGTGGCTTTTCTGTATGATTTATGTATATATAGGTTTACTAAATCTCTTGTATGAGATGATGCGGATGCGAGTTTAATTTCTGGTTGTATGTTGGTAAGTTAACTTGTGGTATTTGTATATGGATATCATAGTTTATTTTCTCAATGGTGATGGAAAGTAAAAAAAAATGATTGTGATATTTGTTAGTGCTAGCGGAGGTAGTCGTTAGCTTATAATTTTCAAGGTGGCCATTCTATTGGTTTCAGTTTAATATGTGATTTGTATATGATCACACAATGCGGTGACTGGGAGACATGAGCTTCTGTTGCCCCGCGATCGACATCTGATTTCTCCTTTGTGATATTTATGCAGGTACCTTGCAGAGTTTAAGTCTGGTGGGGAGAGGAAGGAAGCCGCCGAGAGCACCATGAACGCGTACAAAGCTGCTCAGGTTACTGATAAGGCAATTTTTATGTGTACATATAGATATGACCAGTAGATCCTTCAGGCTGAGTTTTGCAAATTGCTTGCAGGATATCGCCCTAGTAGATTTGGCTCCAACACACCCCATCAGGCTTGGGCTTGCACTCAACTTTTCTGTGTTCTACTATGAGATCTTGAACTCCCCTGACCGTGCCTGCAACCTTGCAAAACAAGTTTGCTGCTTCTCCTTTCTTCTCCATTTGTTTCAGTTATCATGATTGTCAACCCAGTGTTTGATTCCAGTCGGTGTCAGTTGTCGTGATTATATCCATGGCCAACTGGGGCAGTGTACTACCTCTTCTCTGATTTACTAGAGGCAGATTGCGAGCTAACATGTTTGTTGATAGGTTCTGCGGCAACCCCCTTAGAAAATGAAGCTGCAGGAAATCAATCCAACTTCTAGCATCTATGCTTGTGTGGGGAAAGTTGATAAAGCTTTCGTAAAACTCCCACAATTTTTTCCAATTTGTCATCACCATGGAAGTTACTATGCTAGGATTTTGTTCATTTTTTATTCTAACTTCTGAACTGCTCAATCTTAAGGTACATGATATAAGGAATACATACTAGCATGCTATTATGGAATTATGTTTTGTGATGACCACTAAACTGCACTACCTGCATCCCCTGGCATATCTTGCAAGCACTCTTTAACATTGTCAATATAGTATTTGTGAGGAGTTGTTTGTCTGCTGGCAACATTTCTGTTCGTGCTTGTGCTGCATGCATATATGTACTTCAAGTTATTAGTATTAGAAGTATGTCATCTTTAGGAAGTAGTGTTGAAGAACTTTCTTATAATCTCTGGTATTCTATATAGTCGATTATTTGATCATTTAAAAAAAATCTGTGCTGTCTACTTTGCATTAAATATGTGATATGCACTTGTTGTTCCTTTGGTCCCTCATAGTCTGCTGAATTATATCTTGATGTTTTAGGTAAAGTGATTTATCCCTATATCTACCATGATATTGAGTGAACTGTGAAACTTTTAGTGGTTTCTCAGTGTGCATGTAGACTAAGATTCGCATGGCCTGTCAGAAACATAGATTTAAAATACATAAATTATACTTGTCCATGTAATTAGTCTCATGCTCTGCTGCATTATATTTTGATGTTGTAGGTAAAGTGATTTATCCTAATGTCTACCATGATAGTGTGAACCGCGAAACTTGTAGTGGTTTCTCAATAAGAATGTAGACTAAGAATCACATGGCCTGTCAGAAATATATAGACTTAAAATGCGATAATTATACTTGTCCATGTAATTTAATACTGTTTCAGTTCTGCTTTTGATATGCCTGTGATATGAATTTGCTCAAACGAACTTTCCTGGATATTACAGGCCTTTGACGAGGCTATATCAGAGCTGGACAGTTTAGGCGAGGAATCCTACAAGGACAGCACTTTAATCATGCAGCTCCTGCGTGACAATTTGACTCTATGGACATCCGACACCAATGTGAGTTTCCTTGGATCTGTTTTAACAGCTTTCCTTTCTGTCTTCATATTTCTCATGCCAACCGGTGTTTTTTATCCAACTTTGCAGGAGGATGACGTTGATGAGATTAAGGAAGCCCCAGCTCCAAAAGAATCTGGAGACGGACAGTGAGGTGAATGAAAATAACAGTCTGTGCATTGTTGGGGGCAATGGAAGTCGGTCTTGGTTCTAGTGCTCATACTGTTGTCATCACTACCTCTGTTTAATTATGCACTTGAGAAGTTTCTGGGCTATGTTTTTCTGGTGCTCATAAATGCTGGCTGGATTCGTGTTTTCTTGTTCAAATCTGGCCACAAGCAAAAGACCTGCTCTTTTTCACCATTAGAATGTTTGCTATATCTACCATGTTTGGTGAGACTTGATGCGACTAGACTAATTTGCTGAAATTGCGGTATCCTGTTCATGTTTGGCTGAACTACATTCTGACAAGATGGTTTGCGCAAAGATGTTCATTTGCACGTGCTAGCTGTGGCATGGCCTCAATCGATTGAGAAGAATGTCAAGGTTCACCTGATTGATGCTTTTCTTGGCCCAGTTTTCGTTGCAACTAGAAGCAAAGGTGCGCTTTGCTGCGCTGTTCCTATCATTCTTGGCATTGTCATGGTGATTGATATGGCAAATAATCCGATGCGCTGCAAGAATTTCTATCTAGTCACCTTCCTGAAGAATGTAACGTGAGCTAAATGAGGAATGTTATACAAAGTTAATCTGTAATAAGAGGACACATTCTAAATAAAAGGAACCATTAGCTCACTACCATATTGTCAGTGTTTTCCTTGCAAGCTGTATTATAATAGCACCTTGAGCAACTGGAAGCAATTCTTTTTGGGATGCAACAAATTTGGCTTGCTCTTGGTTATTCCTTTTCTTGTTGGAACTGAATTTGTACAATCTTGCCACATTCCTGGATCTCAAATGGATGCAACTTATTCGTATCCATTTTTTTTTCAATCAGTTTTGGGTCTTTATTTTTTGATTGCTACATTAAATCTCTAGGAAAACTATAGAAAGTAAGATAACATGTATCTCAATTCCTATAGGAAAATAGATGTCATTTTATTCATAGGATAGGAATACCATGGAATAGGAAAACTATAAAAAGTGAGATGACATTTATCTCAATTCGTATAGGAAAATAGATGTCATTTGATTCATAGGCAAGGAACTTTACCTTTCCATTGGGCCTACGCTGATTTTAAGGGCATGTTTGGTTGCCTACATCATTTTTTGTCACTTTGCATACTTGTCTTAGCTGAGTCGGGTTGAGCAAATGCAACCTAAAAAACCATCATCTACACATCGTTTGGTTGTTTGCATTTGGTCATGGGCTTGTTTAGGCAGAAATGCAAGTCAGGTTGTTTGGTTAGATGCAATGCATGTTGTCTGGTAGAATATCTTGACTCTGAATAGTTACATGCAAGTCTATATAACATAGAAAAGCAGGCTGTCCATGACGGGTACGTGTGGGGTGAACCAAATTCTCATTGAATTTGATTTTTCCATTCGAAGGGGATCATACAAGGTTGGCAGTACCCCTGAGAATACTCCGCCAGTATGAAAAGTTCTTAATGTTAGTTGAGTCCCTGGCTCCCCAATTGATTGACCTGCAATAATACCTACGGCTTCTCCCAATTCGACCAGATCACTATGAGTAGGACTCCGGCCATAGCATAATTGACAGATCCAAGAAGTGCTTCGGCAAGTAAAGGGGGTTCTAATATATATTGGTTGTGCTTGAAAGGCAGTTATGAATCGATTGACTAATCCAATTCCAGTATCTTAATTGAGATGGTGAGGTTACGAGCACACTGACAAGGATGACGTAAATAGCATAACATGATGACACCAATCGTAACAACCAATCTTAAACAAGCAACATGACATAAATAAACAATCTTAAACAAATCGCTCGTCGCTAAACAAAAGCAAATCCAGGCAAGAGAGAACTTTCTAGGCATTCATTGCAAAGGCATCATCGTGCTTCTTGCACTCCGTCACCACCATAATGTTGTCATCGTTGAAGACGATCACCTTCAGGGTGCCGTGAGTCAACAATTTGAACGTGACTAGGTAGTCGGTCCTGATTCGGTGAACAAAGGCGAAGGGGGCCTAACTCTGATCAAGGGTGACGCTGGCCCGGACCGTCACCCTCCAGGTGTGCAGCCGGTGTTGGTCTTGAGCTTCCGTGAATTCGAGAGAGTTTGATTTTGCTTCCTCTAGAGCCGTCCCAAGTCAGTCATGCACGTGCGAAGTATTTATGGCTTGGTAGATTTGCAACCTTCATTCCACATGTATTCCCTAGCACATAAAGCCACTGGTTGATTTGTTCAAGGAAAAAAAGTTCTTAAGTGCTAATCCTTAAGGACCCAAAGGTACATGCCCGAACTTCGATATCCTCGATGATGATTCCCCACCTGAACTTGGTGGTGTTTTATTATAAGACTACTATGTGGTCATGCTTGTCTGGGACAGCGTGTTCACATGTGTGTAGCAGAACCCGCTCATGTTTTGGAGCTTACTACCATAGTCCATTTCCCGAGAATCTCGCAACATCATCTCGTCGATTTGTGTTGCAACCTTTCCTTTTCAGACATGCTGTCTGAAATATCCGGTTACCAACCAGATCTGAATCTCAGACATATATGATGGTTGGAATTCTCCCAAGATCTATGGTGTAGGTTCCGACAAGGTTGATGTCGGCAGACACATCTAGATGGAAGATCTATTATTGTAGTATCTTGAGTCGGCAATTTGGCCATTTTTCTATGAAGGGTTGGTATGACGTACTCTACAAGTTGTTCCTTATGGGTTCTTTGCGCTCCTGAAGTCCGACCTTCACCTGATGGCAATGTTCATGTTATTAAGCATGACCGTGGTAATTAGAACATCAAGGAGAACATTAGAAGTAGAGTGTTAAATGTCCCTTGGTCGATCATCCAGGTTTTGTTCCTTGGCATATCTAAGGTGAAATTTGAGAAGGTGTTGTCTTCCTTTGCATCTGCATCCTCCACCCTTATTCATCATGGTAGTACGAGGTGTCACCAAGATCTTGGCACATATGTTGGCAAACCCTGATGATGGAAATGCTCAAGTTCTTGAGAGCATGCGCAGACACTAGGTTTAACGTCGACATTAATTGGAATGTGCTCTCACTTCCTTCGATTATGCTATAACCATTCAAATAGTGGAATCACTCTCTACATTCCCAGCATTTGCATTTTGTTCCCAGCTTGCACCCGCCATTGTGCCATTTTACCATGGTCTGCTCTTCTCAGTAATTGATGTTCATGATCATCTTCAAAAGTGGGCTTGCCATGGGTCCCATCCATTTCCGTTGTTAAGCAAAAGAAAAGAAATCATCCATTGTGTTGTCTTCAACAAGATAGCCCACATCATCCATTCAAGTCAGAGTATGCCATTCTTCCCAACTCCTTCAAACGATCGATTGTGATTTTCCTCAGGATGGTATAGAGAGTTTCAATGATCTATGTATCAAAAGTAATTCTTTTTGCAACTCAAGGGAATATTCCTATGAGCTACCTTCCCTAAGGTGCCCTATTATGGAATCATGGCAGTAACTCCTCGCTACGTTGAGACCGTGCACCATCTTGCCCAAGCGTGGAGTTGTTGCCTATCAAATTGAACCTTCGTCATCTTCTTCCTTTCCTCGTTCTTGATGTGTGTTTTGTGTCTCAGCTCAGGAGATGTTCTTACGTCTCATTCCATGAGTTGATCATGAGTTGTTTGATCTTCGAGAAGATCAAATCCTGTAGAGTTCCTTCTATCCTCATCGTGTTGGGTAAAGTTTTCGAAGGCAAAGACGTCAAGATCAACACGATGGAATGTATTAACGTCCTCGAGAAATGCAATGGGTCATGAAGACTGTGCCAGTTCCATGCCCCCTCTGTCTTCTTACCTCACGTCTTGAATCTCGGGACGAGATTCTTGTTTAGTGGGGGTGAGTTGTCACAGCCCTAGAATATCTGAGTGTAATAGTTGCATCAGTGAGCATGCATCTTGTTAAATTCAAATGAAATTTGAATTGAGGAATTTTAAGAGTCTCAAAATCTTTTTAAAATGACCAAGATAAAACTGCTTCAAATAAGTCCAAGAAAATGTTCCTGTTATCCTCTCAAAATATTGACAAGGGATAAAATTCAAACCAATATTTTTGGTATCTCAGAAACACTTATTTTGGGCCTTTGAATTAAATCAATAGTTATTTGAATTGGATTTATATCTACTATTAAATAAGTATATGTCCAATAATTCTGAATCATTTTCTGGGGCTTTGGTTTAATTCTTTTAGTTCCCACAATATTTTTTAGAAGCAACAAAATAATTTGGTTAGCAAACCAAATTCAAAACAGAGGCCAACAATAGAAAACAGAAACTAAATGGAAAAAAGTAAAAAGAGAGAACGAACTTACCTACAACCTACCTAGCCGGCCCGTTACTGTGTAGCCCACCTCCCCTGCCAGTCATGTCCTAGCTTCTGCCAGGAGGACGACATCGTGTCGACACGCGCACAATCGAGCTCCAACTCCTACTTCTCCCTCGCCCTGTCCTCGCGCCACAGGAACAGCCTCGACCCCCTCTGCCTCTCCCCTCACTCTGGAGCTCTCTCCCTCTCCTCTAGCTCCCTCCCGCAGCACCACTGAACGCGCCCGTCACCACCATCGCCGCCTGCCACGGCCACAACCACTAGTTCGTTGCCCCACCATGTTCCCATGGTCCGCCTCGACGCGTTGAAGCTCTCCGCCGACCACGCAAGCTGGGATGACTCGAAGACAACGCCGTGACCTTCTTCCCCGCCCACGGCCACTGGATGTCGTCGCCCGATTCGTCGACTCCCGTGCTTCCCCGACCCCGACTAACTCTCCGTTTGCCTTGCTGTGAGCCTCCGCATCGAACCCATACCCTTCATCTCTTGTTTGCGTCGCTAGTCCCGACCTCCACCATGGCCGAACTTCGCCGCCGCCCGCAGTGTTGTGCACCGCCATTGCACCCGCAGTGTTGTGCACCGCCGTTGCAGCCCGCGTTCATCGATGCTGGGCACGTAAACGTGCTCCTCGCATTGCCAGGAGCTCATTGAGCCCCTTGGCCCGCTAACCCGTGCCCTGTAGCCTCGTCCCGCTCAAGCCCATGGCTCCGGCCACCACCTCGCTTGCCGTCGTTGCCAAGTCCGGTCACCCCAGCACAAGCCAAGGCCACCACCCGGCTCACCTTGTTGCGGGCGTTCTAACGCGCGTGGTCGCGCGCGCTCCCGACGCCGGAGTCAGTCGGACGGTGAACGCCATCGTGCTCCGGTTATCGCCAGTGTTAACTCCCTGTGTTGCCGATGTGGCGTCGGCTTAATTAGCGCCTAATGAGCTAATTAGTTAACTAGTGACACTGACAAGTGGGCCCATGCGCCCTAATGAACTTGTTTAAAATAAACTTAAGTCACTAATTTGCAAGATTACACTGACATGTGGGTCCCACGGGCCAGGTTTGACCTGGGCCGGCCCTTTGACTTGCTAATGCAGTGCTGAAGTCACTCTGACGTCATAAAGCCTTTTCTGGAATTTAAGTAAATCTAAATGATTTATTTATTTCTAGAAAAATACCCAAAACTTCTAAAAATCATAGAAATTAAACCGTAACTGTGAATGAAATACTTTATATATGAAAAATTATCAGAAAAATCCAAAGAATTCATTTATGGCATTTTCATGCATGTTCGAAAAACTTATACTCACCTAATTGTACAACTCTTTAAATGGCATTTTAAATGCTTTAAATGAACCTTGCATTTGAACCTTTGGGTCAAATGAGCTTCTTTCAATCTTGCTATTAGTTGCATTAGCTCAAACTTCAGCATATTGCCATGACATAATCAAGCATCATATTGTTGCATTGCATTGATTGTGTTCCTACTCTGTTGCCGGTGTTTGTTCCCTGTTGGTAGAAGTTGTTCCGACGTTGAGATCAATGACACCGATGAAGAGCTATATCATCTTTAGAAGTGCCAGCTGTCGGTGTATGAAAGTGCGTTAAGTCGACTAGGGGGGTGAATAGGTGATTTTTATGATTTCTTCACTGAGGAATTTCAGGGTGAGGAAATTTCTAAGCGAAGAACTACTTGCAGCGGAATAAGTACTTAGATGCAAACATAACATAATAAAAACACAGTCATCATGATGGTATGAAATAAAGCACAGAGTACCGAAAGCGTAACACATGATAAACAGGTTGAAGACAAACTGACTGAAGAAATTAAACTGAGAAAATTGAGAAAATCTTCAGTCAAAGTCCTCAAATAGTAAAGATCAGGTACACAACATAGTAATGAGTAAATTAAGGGGCTGAGGAAATAGAACCAGTTAGCTCGGTGAAGACAATGATTTGGTAGACCAGTTCCAACTGCTGTGAGAGTTGTACGTCTGGTTGGAGCAGCTAGGTATTTAAACCTGAGGACACATAGTCCCGGACACACAGTCCTCACCGTATTCTCCTTGAGCTAAGGTCACACAGACCTCACCCAATCACTCATGGTAAGTCTTCAGGTGACTTCCAAACCTTCACAAACTCGGTCACCCGGCGATCCACAAATTCCTCTTGGATGCTCTAGACCATGACGCCTAACCGTCTGGAGGATGCACAGTCCTCAAAGGTAACAAGCGTCGGTTCCACACATGAACAATCTCTTCAGTGATGCTCAATCTTTGGGTTTGTAGGTGTTTGGTTTGGGGTTTTGGGTTTTTCCTCACTTGATGATTTTCGCTCAAAGTCCTCGGAGGATGGGATGCTCTCAATGACAAGTGTCAGTTTCTCGCGGAGCAGGCAACCAGCTAGTGGTTGTAGGGGGCGGCTATTTATAGCCTAGGGAGCAGCCCGACATGATAAGACATAAATGCCCTTCAATGATATGACCGTTAGGTGGGTAGATATTTTAGGACAGCTGACGCATAGCACAACAACGGTAGGAAATTTGAGGTTCAAATTCCTCAGGGCTATCATGTTTCTCACTTGTAGGTAATCTGCACTAGCGAACTCCTAACTCCTCAGTCAGGACAAATTCCTCAGAGACGAGAAGAACTTTGTCTCTGTCATTGAAGAAATTGACTAAACTGTATGAGATTTCCAATGGCTTCACTCGAAGGGATTGGTAGGTGTAGGATTTTGAGTTGAGCATCACTTGGAAACTTTTCCTTACTTTTACCTCGACCCCCTTTAACAGTACGGTGTTTCCTATGACTCAAGAAAGAGAAAATGAAACTACGAAAACAAAAGTCTTCACGCTTCATGTTCCTCGAATGAATATCATGTCTTCATGGTCACACCAATTTCTTCACTTTCAAAGTCTCCAGAAAGTCTTCAGAAATCCAAAGTCTTCAGTTGAAGACATTCACTTTTAGGGGTCAACTTTCTCTGTAAATATCAAACTCCTCATAGACTTATAGACCTGTGTACACTCACAAACGCATTAGTCCCTTAACCTATAAGTCTTCAATACACCAAAATCACTAAGGGGCACTAGATGCACTTACAATCTCCCCCTTTTTGGTGATTGATGACAATATAGGTTAAGTTTTCAACGGGGATAAACATATGAAGTGTAAATACTGATAGTGATGAATTTGATTGCAAGATATAGAAGAACTCCCCCTGAAGATGTGCATAGTGAGGAATTTGCTGTTGAATAAATGCACATTTGAAGAGTAGAATCATGGAGATCTCCCGCTGTATCTTGTAATTCATACACGCATTTAACATATGATATGAAGAATTTGAAATGCATGATGAAACATGGTGACTGATGTAATTCAGCATGCGTTCATTATCATACATGAGGAAATAGCATGCAGAAGAACATAGCAAAAAGTATCAGACCACCATCAGACTTAAGTTTACAACTCGATCCAATAAATCTTTAGAAGAACGAGAGTTATAACTTAGCAAAAAAAATGCCCATATAAACAGAACCGCTTGAAGACTAACTCAAATTTCTCCCCCTTTGTCATCGAATGACCAAAAGGAACAAAAAAATGAGGACTAACGCCCCTAAAGAATATCATCACTGAGTTGATGGAGGAGCGCCAACATTGTTGGGGTCGGTTGTTGAAGTACGGCCTGCCGCAGTGTCGTCCAAATCTTCATTTTCATCAGTCTCGCGCGATGAGAATAAGAGCTGGCCACCAAGTGAGGAACTTTAACCTTCTTGAATTTCTTCGAAGGTGGCTGAGACCAGTCAAAGTCCTGCTTGTAGCCCATCTTCTTGAGGTCATCTTCACTGTAGAGATGAGTCAGAACAGCCCATGTGCGATCAAATACTTCATGGAGGTAGTAATGGTTCTTCTTCACTGAATTCTGAGTGATGGTCATATTCTGAAGAATTGAACCAAACTGATGCTTGACCCATTTATGGTTGCGATCGACCTTCTGATGAAGACTGAGGAGAAGCTCACGATTAGTCAACACCCTTGGAGTCGTGCCTTGAGGATTTTGCTTTGAAGCATTGGCGGCAGAGTCATGAGTGGCAGAGTCATCATTGGTGGAATAAGATGCAGCTTTGCGGAACTGACCATCCAATGGATGAAAGCCTTCATCGATAATAGCAGTTTCCTTGCCCTTCTCATCAGATGAGGAAACAGGTCATTTGAAGACTTCAATGGGCGACAAGTAACCGAGATGATTCTGAAAGTCAGCCTTGTAATTGATTGAAGACCTTGATCTGAGGAATCTCATAATCCAGGGAGCATAAGTCTTCAACTCAAAAGGTGACAGTGCAATGTTTGCCGGAGTCCTCATGAAGAAATCATGGTAGTTGATTGGAACGCCATGAATGATGTTGAATAGCAAATTCTTCATGATGCCAACGACTTCTTCTTCATTAGAGTCATGGCCTTTGATTGGACTCAATGTCTTGGTCAGAATGCGATAGATTGTCCGAGGCACATACAACAATTCCTTCACGAGGAATTTGGTCCTTGGGGCTTGACCAGGCTTCAGAAGTTTCATCAAAACTTGCATGTAATGGTCAGATAGCCCAGGTTCATGGTATATGAGCTGCACGCCTTCAAGGGGAGGACTGACAGGCAGGGCATGAAGCAATTCAGAGGCCGGTGCTTTGAAGTGAGTGTTATCGGTCATCCAGTCCAACACCCAAGAATTCACATCTTCAGCATTTCCTGTGATGTGCAGCATCGCGTAGAACTGAAGAATTAGTTCTTCATTCTAGTCTACGATGTTGATGCAGAAGTTCAGCAGCCCAGCGTCATGAAGAACACTGAGGACTAGTGTGAAGCAAGGAAGTGATTCCATGTACACATGAGGAATATGCTCATGATCAAATACTTTATCCTTATCGAAAAACAGTGAAGAATAGATGTTTGCTTGGCTTGCGGTCCAGAAACGCTTCCTTCACAGACGAGTAGAGTCATAAGGATTGTAATTTGTGAAGAATACATGCTCATGGAAGAAGTCATCGGCCTTGAATTTTTACTTCTTGGAGAAGGGATTCTTCGGCTTGGGCTGAGGACTATCAGTCAAAGTCATCACAACCTCAGGAATCACATTCTTAGGAACCACAGGCTGAGGAATTTCAGTTTCTGCTTCAGTAGCAACCCGGATCTTCAATTCTTCATCAATATTAACATCAGCACTAGTGGCTGGAATTTCTTCAGGAATGGAAGGAGTGGAGTGATGATCTTCAGAACCCATTTGAACTTCAGTGTGCACTGGGGACTGAGGAATTTGTTGCAGTGGCGTGAACATGGGAGAGTTGGGGTGTTGACTATTCCAATAATCATCATTCAGCACTGGAGTGGAGAACCCAATGTCCACGTCTTCATCTTCTTCATTCAATTCTTCAATGCCTGCCTCTTATGCTGTGAACTGAGGCATAGGCGATGAGATGACTGGGGTTGAAGGATATTATCCGCTTCAATTTCTTCGTCCAACTGCTCTGAAGAAGCAGCATAAGGAACATCTTCATCAGATCCACTTGAGATCTCATAATCTTCACCAAAGGGAACGAGTTCCTTTGATGGCATACTAGAGACAGGAACAACATCAATAGGATTCTCAAATGAGCTGGTTAATGTCTTCATCTTCTTCGGGGCTGAAGAATCTGATGAAGCAGATGCTTTCATTTTCTTCACTGCTGCTCGCTCCACAGCCTTGGTTTTCTTCGCTTTTGATGTAGAAGGAAGAACTGGACTTGGTGTTGGTGCAGGAGGAGCAGAGGAAATTGATTCAGTAACCTCAGGCACAACTGATGCAGTTGCCATGACATTTTCAGTTTCTTCAGGCGCAACAACAGATGCTTCAGCTGGCGTGGCTTGTTCCTCAGGTGCAACACTAGTGGTTGCCCTGGCAATTTCATCAGCGGCTGAAATGGAGTCATCAGCCCTAGTACTAGCAGTTCCATCAGCAACCTGATTTTCATCAGCGGTGCTGGCATGTTCTTCAGTGGGCTGAGTAGATGCTTCACCTTGTGGAGATTCAGCTTTTGAAGTGAATTTCTCAGCCAAGTTCACAAATCTGACTTTGGCTTCAAGCCAGTCTATGCGGTAGACGTTGAATTCATCACTAAGTCCTTTGATCTTAGTTTGGATAGCCACAAGTTCATCAGCTGTCATGTTGACAACATTTTTCTTCAAAAAACACTCCTTCTTGTACTGCGCTTTCTTCAACTGCCTGGCCTTCTCAAATTTCCACTTTTCTTCACCAATGAAGGCGATCAGCATGTGACTTTGGCCAGGAGTGAGATTGAAGTCAGTCAAAGGTGTGTTAGGATCCTTGTGCCAGAGATCAATATACTCAAGGATCAGCTTGGGATCCAACATCAATGGCACATTTGTGCCTTTGGCTCTAGCGGCCCTCTGTTGTTTGTCTCTGATGATTTCAGTGAGTTTATCATCATCAGCTTCATCATCAGTGGATGGTACTTGGAAGGCGACCTGCTTCTTGTGAGGACTTGGTCTAGTACCTCGTCTAGCAGTGGCCTTGGTCTTCAGCAAGGTGGGGCCTGTTGAGGATTGCGGCAACGCTGAATAACTTGCTGAGGCTCCTGAGGCTATTGAGATGCCTTTGGTCCTTTGACACGTGGCGAGATGCGCAGGTGCCGAGGACTTTTTTGGAGGAGCTGAGGACTCTGGAACTTGAGGAACCGGGCAGCTTGAGGAATTGGCTGTGAGGGCATTGAAGAGGTGCTTGGCCGTGAGGGCATTGAAGAAGAAGCACTGGGCTTATGTGCGGGATTCTTAGGCATAGCCTTCTTGGGCTTGCTAGCAGAGGCCCCATCAGTGGCAGCAGCAGCAAAGTCTTAATTGAATTTCTTCACCGCCTCTTTTGCCATTTTGGCCAGTTTAGCTTGACGCTTGGCCCATTCATCAGGATAGTCCTCACCGCGCTTGAGGCTAGTGGGATCCGCTTCTTGGCCAGGTGCCAATGGAGGTCTTGGGCAAGGAGGGTGAAGAGTGAATTTCTTCATATACTTTGGAGTTACATACTTGTAATCCCTCCATTCATGTGCCCATCTCCTCTCAATTTTCTGAATGCGCACTTCGTGCTCATTCTTGGTTTCCTCAGGGGGTGTGCAGTACCCAACATAGATGTCTTCAGGGATTTCAAATGTAGTGTTGACTTCCAGTCTCTTGCCTCCCTTCTGAGGTTTCTTGCCGTCAACCATTTTCTTCAGCTGAGGAATCTGAACAACAGAGTTCTCTGAAGAGGTATGCAACTTTTCTTCGAGGAACGTTGCAAATGAGTTAAGTTGATGAGAACCTAGTGATTCAGCAGCGGACATGAGTACCTGTGAACAGAGTATAGGTGCAAATAATTTGGAGAGGTCATATGCGTTCTTAGAAGTTTTTGCAAAAAGAACAAGTTTGAGGAATTTGACCAGATGTGTCTTGAGGAATTTCACTAAGCGTTCTTTGTCTTAGGTTCCAGAGTTGTATAGATTGAAAATCCACACAATTGAGGAATCTTGAATAAAAACATTGCTTAGGGAAACAGATCAAGAACAGATGTTTGTGTGAGGTGTTTAGAGTGTGAAGATTGAAGAATAAACACCTTTTGAAGATTTTGAAGAAATCACTGGAATCAATAAGGGTAGTAAAAGTGACTTTTAATTACCCTTGACGAAGAACATGACGAACTGAGAATATTAGATTTGAAGCTCATCGGTTCAGATATTCCACGCCCTAACTTGGCTGAGGAAGACAACTATGGCGGCGGCGGAGTGAAGAAATCCGCGCCCGACACAAGTATGACGGCGTTGAGGTCGAGGCAGCGAAGCTCTTCCTCACCGGCGACGATGGAAGAAGCGGCGGCGCTAGGTTTTGAGAGCTCGAGCGAGGGAGTGAGGTCGAGCGGAGTAAAAACAGACTAAGGAAGGGAAGGGGTATATATATCCACGGTGAAAAACTGCTCACCCGAGGAAAATGGACGAACATGCCCCTGACCTTTCTCATCCTTGTGACATGTGTCACCCACGTACAGAGAGGTGGAGATCGTGTGAGATAGTGGGTGAATAGATAAGTATTATCGAGGGATGTGGAACGGTTTAGGTGGCAACAACCGAAAATTTAGAATTTTTTTAATGTTTCGTTCGCAAATTCTTCAGCTGACAAGGACACAGTGAAGATTTTGAACGAGTTTCAAATAGAACGCACATGAAGAATTTGTGAACAGACTGGGTTGAGTATAGCATAGAGGGGGAAGGGTCTGATCACATTCACTTAGCAGAAAAAACAACTTGAAGAAATAGCAATAAGTGAATGCTGTAGAGGACATAAACTCATATATAATATATAGTCAATGAAGAAAAACGACGGAGAGAGTGAAGACATTGCAGAGTTGAAGAAATCGAACAACTGAGGAAATTCAAGATGAAGAACTACTCAAAATGAAGATTTTCAACTTTTGTTGGTGGCTTAACCCACCGTATAAGAATGATGATTTCAGACGCCGCGTACAATTGTCTTAGGGCTCTGAGAATCAACTTCTTCATTGATTTCTTCACACTTAGAGGGTTACTCTTCATTGATTGGAGAAAAATGTTACTTTGTGTGTTGTACATCTAAGTCATCAATTGTGCATAAGTGTTAGGATGTGTGTCCTTTTCAAAGGACATTCGAAGATTCTAAGATATTTAGCTGCAACTTGCTAAATCTCTTCTCATCCAAGGGCTTTGTGAAGATATCGGCTAGCTGTTCTTCAGTCTTCACATGCTCGATAGAGATATCGCCCTTCAACACATGATCACGAAGAAAATGATGAAGAATCTGAATGTGCTTTCGGTGCAAATTTAGAATCTAAATGTGCTTTCAGTGCAAATTTAGAATTGTGATGAGGATCTCTAATCCAACATTTAGCACCAAAGACTTTGAAATAACTCACATTGGGTTTCTTGTCAGTGAGGAGTTCGTATGAGGTCTTTCTGAAGAATTTGTGAAGATATACCCTGTTGATGATGTGGCATGTAGTATCAACTGCCTTAGGCCAGAAGCGAGGACGCGTCTTGTACTCATCAAGCATAGTGCAAGCCATCTCAACAAGAGTCTTGTTCTTGCGCTCCACGACACCATTCTGCTGAGGAGTATAAGGAGCAGATAACTCATGAGTAATACCAAGTTCATCAAGGTAGTCATCAAGACTAGTGTTCTTGAACTCAGTTCCATTGTCACTTCTGATGTGCTTGATCTTCACACCAAAGTTGGTTGAAGCCCTCGAGGAAAATCGTTTGAAGACTTCCTGCACTTCAGTTTTGTAAGTGATGATATGCACCCATGTATAACAAGAATAGTCATCAACAATGACAAAGCCATATAGAGATGCAATATTGGTAAATGTGGCATAATGAGTAGGGCTAAAGAGATCCATGTGAAGCAATTCAAATGGACGAGTGGTAGTCATGATGGTCTTTGAGGAATGCTTGGCCTTGGTCATCTTTCCATCTTCACAAGCTCCACACAAATTGTCCTTGAGCAATTTGACACTCTCGATGCCGATGACATGCTTCTTCTTCGCGAGCGTGTGCAAGTTCCTCATGCCAGCATGACCAAGTCATCGATGCCATAGCCAGCCTTCTAAAGTTTTTGCAAGTAGACATGTAGCAGGTTGAGGTCCTGTAGAGAAATCAACAATATACAAATATCCTCTCCTAAAGCCTTCGAAGACTTTGTAATTGTCAGCTTCCATGATCACAACACAACGATACTTGCCAAAGACAACAACCATATCAAGATCACAAAGCATTAAGACAGACATGAGGTTGAACCCTAAGGTCTCAACAAGCATGACTTTGTCCATGTGTCGATCCTTTGAGATTGCAACCTTACCTAGACCCAATACCTTGCTTTTGCCTTTGTCAGTGTAGGTGATATGCTTCAGATGTGATGGAGATAAAGCAGTGTCCATTAATAAGCTCCTGTCACCAGTCATGTGATTTGTACATCCACAGTCAAGGACCCACTCAGTGGCTTTGGGTTGATCATCCTGTAGATGAATTAGTGCATCTTACGATCTCATATACTTCATCAGTGAAGAATATGACATCAAATTCATCAGATCAATTTCATCAAGGGATAGAACAGGTAAAACGGTATGAGAACGTGATAAATGAAAGTTCATTTCTTCATGATTAGCTTGTGTCCTTTCAAGCATATTCAGGTCTCCAGCAAATTCTTCAGATGTTTAAGTTCGTCTAGAGACCTGACCCTGCATAAGAGATTAGTTCTTTTTCTTCACCACCCACATCTGAAGGGGTGGCAAAGAGTTCATCATTCTGCGAGCTCCATAAGAGAAAGGTGGCATAGATGCCAATCCACTTCATTTCACATAAGAGGGTTTAGGATAAGCATATGAATAAGCAGAGAAATTCTTCGAGGATTTATGAACATAATGATTTGAAGAATAATACACATATCCATAACCCTTAGTCTTTCCCCGTGAAACAGAAGTGTTAGCACGATGATGTTCATATGAGGACTTGGATCCATATGAAGACTTTGGTCCATATGAAGAATTTGATTTGGGGTTCCTATTCTTCACAGGTGGTGTAATGATGACATTCACCTGAAGACTTTCAAGGCACCTTTTGGGAACCCAGATTTTCTTCATAGGAGGATCGTTCCTATAGTTAGTGCCAACATATCTAGCAAATACTTCACCATTCTGATTTTTGAACAACTTATAGTTGGAGTCAAATGACTCATCAGAAGAATATGAAGATTCACATGTAAAGCCAGATAAAGTAGATGGATCCACTGAAGGTCCCTTTGCAGCAACCCATGAGGTTTTGGGATACTGCTCAGGTTTCCAGTTGTTCCATCAGCATTGAGTTTCCTCTCAAAGGCAATACCCTCTTTCCTAGGGTTCCTGTTGAGAATCTGCTTTTTAAGCACATCACAAAGTGTCTGATGCCCTTTGAGGCTTTTGTACATTCCTGTCACATACAATTCCTTCAGCCCTGCATGGTCAGTGATACTAGCAACATCCTCAAATGAGGAATTAGTGATAGCAGAGACAGTTGAAGATTCACAGTAATAGAAGCATTTGAACTTTCAGGTGAAGAATTAGCAGATTCATGTTCAATGCATTTCAAACATGGAGTAATAAATTCTTCCTAAGCAGCGCTGATTTGTTGAGCAAGTAATGAATCACACTCCTTGTGAAGATCTTGATAACTGACCCTTAGCTTCTCAAGATCTTGCTTTCTTTGAAGGAATTCATAAGAAAGCCTCTCATGATTAGATAAGAGAGTGTTATGATGGCTCTAAAGATTATCAAACTTAGTCTGAAGTCTCTGAAGACTCTTAGCCAAAGCTTTCGAACGATCCATTTCTTCACCCAACATATCATCGCTCTCATCTAGCATGTTTTGAACCTTTTCCAAAGCTCTTTGTTGTTTAGTGGCAAGGGAAGCAAGTTTGGTATAGCTGAGTCCAAATTGATCACCAGATTCATCATCACTGGACTCAGATAGGTAGCATTCAGTTACCTTGGCACCTTTTGCCATAAGGCATAGTGAAGAGGATGATGATTCTGAATTGAAGGTCATAGCCTTGCGCAATTCCATGAAATCCCCTAACCAGGGATCATGATGAGTTCGATGACCTTCATAGACCTCAGATAGTCGGTCCCAGATGAGCTTGACATGGCTGAGATGCATAATGTTCCTGAACTGATTTTGAGACAAGCCGGAGCAGATGATGTCCTTCACCGTGAGGTTAAGTAGAGTGTACTTGCGAATATCATCAACCTCCACCATCTTGCTGAGATCGGTGAGACCAACCTCAGTGACGGTCCACAGTTCGCTGTTCATCGCCATGAGGCGCTTCTTCATCATGGCCTTCCACTTGGGATAATCATGGCCGTCAAAGATGGGGCATGTCACTGTCTTCATTCCTCCAGTCAACATAACTAAAACTCCAGGTGGTTAAACCAAAATCACGCAGAACAAGGGAGTACCTTGCTTTGATACCAATTGAAAGTGCGTTAAGTCGACTAGAGGGGGGGGTGAATAGGCGATTTTTATGAAATCTTCACTGCGAAATTTCAGGGTGAGGAAATTTCTAAGCGAAGAAGTACTTGCAGCGGAATAAGTACTCAGATGCAAACATAACAGAATAAAAACACAATCATCATGATGGTATGAAATAAAGCACAGAGTACCGAAAGTGTAAACACATGATAAGCAGGCTAAAGAAAAACTGACTGAAGAAATTGAACCGAGGAAATTGAGAAAATCTTCAGTCAAAGTCTTCAAACATTAACGATCAGGTACACAACATAGTAATGAGTAAATGAAGGGGTTGAGGAAATAGAACCAGTTAGCTCGATGAAGACAATGATTTGGTAGACTAGTTCCAACTGCTGTGACAGTTGTACGTCTGGTTGGAGCGGCTAGGTATTTAAACCTGAGGACACACAGTCCTCACCGTATTCTCCTTGAGCTAAGGTCACACAGACTTCGCCCAATCACTCATGGTAAGTCTTTAGGTGACTTCCAAACCTTCACAAACTCGGTCACCTGGTGGTCCACAATTTCCTCTTGGATGCTCTAGACCATGACGCCTAACCGTCTGGAGGATGCACAATCCTCAATGGTAACAAGCGTCGGTTCCACACAGGAACAATCTCTTCAGTGATGCTCAATCACTTTGGGTTTGTAGGTGTTTGGTTTGGGGTTTTGGGTTTTTCCTCACTTGATGATTTTCGCTCAAAGTCCTCGGAGGATGGGATACTCTCAATGACAAGTGTCAGTTTCTCGCGGAGTAGCCAACCAGCTAGTGGTTGTAGGGGACGACTATTTATAGCCTAGGGAGCAGCCCGACATGATAAGACATAAATGCACTTCAATGATATGACCATTAGGTGGGTAGATATTTTAGGAAAGCTGGCATATAGCACATCAACGGTCGGAAATTTGAGGTTCAAATTCCTCAGGGCTATCATGTTTCTCACTTGTAGGCAATCCGCACCGGTGAACTCCTAACTCCTCAATTAGGACAAATTCCTCAGAGATCAGAAGAACTTCGTCTCTGTCACTGAAGAAATTGACTGAACTGTATGAGATTTCCAATGGCTTCAGTTGAAGTTATTGGTAGGTGTGGGATTTTGAGTTGAGCATCACTTGGAAACTTTTCCTTAGTTTTACCTCGACCCCCTTTAACAATACGGTGTTTCCTATGACTCAAGAAAGAGAAAATGAAACTATGAAAACAAAAGTCTTCACGCTTCATGTTCCTCGCATGAATATCAAGTCTTCATGGTCACACCAATTTCTTCACTTTCGACGTCTTCAGAAAGTCTTCAGAAAGTCTTCAGAAATCCAAAGTCTTCAGTTGAAGACATTCATTTTTAGGGGTCGACTTTCTCTGTAAATATCAAACTCCTCATAGAGTTATAGAACCGTGTACACTCACAAATGCATTTGTCCCTTAACCTATAAGTCTTCAATACACCAAAATCACTAAGGGGCACTAGATGCACTTACAGTGTTAAAATCGGCAGATCTCGGGTAGGGGGTCCCGAACTATGCGTCTAAGGATCGAAGGCAACATGAGACAAGGGACACGATGTTTACCCAGGTTTGGGACCTCTTGATGGACGTAATACCCTACGTCCTTCTTGATTGACTTTGATGAATATAGGGGTTACAAGAGTTGATCTACCACGATATCATAATGGCTAAACCCTAGATGTCTAGCCTATATGATTATGATTGTCTCTACGGACTAAACCCTCCGGTTCATATAGACACCGGAGGGGGTTGTACAGAGTCAGTTTTACAGAGAAAGGAATATTCATATCCGCATGCTAAGCTTGCCTTCCATGCCAAGGAGAGTCCCATCCGGACACGAGGGAAGGCCTTCTATCTTGTATCTTCACGGCCCATCTGTCCGGCCCATGTCACGTAGCCTGGACACTCGAGGACCCCATAATCTAGGACTCCCTCAGTAGCCCCTGAACTAGTCTTCAATGACGATGTGTATGCAACTTCCGCATTGAAGACTTGATCTTCAATATCGTCCCCTTCCGCAGTGGCTACCATGCACTGTTCGGACGAACCACGTTCGCTCGCTTCAACGCAGTCCCGCACTATGCCTATCTCAAACTCAAGATGCCCGGACCACGTGGAGTCATAAAAGTGAATGGAAACATGGAACGCTCCCTCCGCACTGAGGAGCACACCGCGGCCCTGGCAGCGAAAGTACAGGGTGGCCTCATCAAGCCAACTGTTGCGTCGGCGGCAAAGTCCTCGGACACTGTCAAACGAGTCCGGACTAGGGCTTCGGCGTCATTGTTGTTCTGACGCTGATGTTTGTTGCGGTGGGGCCTTCCGTTGCCGTTTCGGGCTTTGAAAGTGCCAGGGTCGCTGGTACTGTTACCGCTACGGTCTAGCCAGCTATCCTAGCCCATGCAAAAGCGGGTCATTAGTGCTATAAGGGCTTCCATGGACTTCGGCTTTTCTTGGCCGAGGTGTCGGGCGAGCCATTCATCGCGGATGCTACGTTTGAAAGCCGCTAGGGCTTCGGCGTCCGGACAGTCGACAATCTGGTTCTTTTTAATTAGGAACCTGGTCCAGAATTTCCCGGCTGGCTCTCCGGGCTATTGGACTATATGACTGAGGTCATCGGCAAGACATAAGTGCCTTGGAAGTTGTCTCTAAAGGCATCTTCCAAGTAATCCTAGCTTCCAATAGAGTTTTCTGGGAGGCTGTTTAACCAGTGCCTAGCTGACCCCCTAAGTTTTAGGGGAAGGTATTTGATGGCGTGTAGATCATCACAATGAGCCATGTGAATGTGGAGAAGAAAATCTTCAATCCACACCGCGGGATCTGTTGTGTCGTCGTATGATTCGATGTTCATGGGTTTAAACCCTTCAGGGAACACGTGCTCCATTACCTCATCGGTGAAGCATAGGGGGTGTGCGGTGCCTCTGTATCGGGCCATGTGACGACACAGTTTGGATGGAGTCCGTATACGGTTTTCAGCCCGGGGTTGATTGTGTTTATCGCACCAGGCTTGATAGCCCGCCTCTCGTGCCGGAGCATGCCCCCGCGATCCATAGATTGACCTGGTCTAACCTGCTCTATTTTCCAGGTCCTATCGTAGGTCGTATGTGTATCCCCAAGCTATTGTTTCTCTACTTTTACGGCGAGGTGGTGCGGGCTGGTATTCGGCTTGAGTTGCCGCTCTGTCCCGGCCATGTGGTGGTCTATCAGGTCCGCCATCCGCATTACGCACAGGTGGTATGGGCTCCAATGCCTCATCGTCGAATTGGGGTAGCAGCTTGCGCTTCGGGTAACTCTTTTTTGGTCGCTCGAGGCCGTATTCTTCGGCTGCCAGGACATTAGTCCATCTTTCGTTGAGCAGGTCTTGGTCAGCTTGAAGCTTCTGTTGTTTCTTTTTAGGCTTCTAGCCGTGGCTATTAGCCGGTGCTTGAAGCGCTCTTGTTCGAGGGGTTCCTCTGGCATGATAAAATCTTCGTCGCCGAGGCTTACATCGTCTTCGGAGAGTGGCAGATAGTTGCTGTCCTCCGAGTCATTGTTCCCTGTTTGTTCGTCAGGGTCAACTTGCCCGTCCTCCCGATCATCTTGTTCGGATGTTGGTTCGATGGGGTCTTCTTGGTCTTCGACGTTCTTTGGAGTATCATGGTATTCGGTGCCGGTATTGTTGTTTTTGCCGTGACGCGATTTAGAGCGGTGGTGCTGACGTCGATGTTTCGGCGGTATCTCAGGAGGTTCGTCCTCGACTGGGGTTTTCTCATCATCGCCATCGCCGTTTTTAGGTGTATCCACCATGTATATGTCATACTAGGAGGTGGCCGTCCAACATCCGGTGACCGGTGAGTTTTGGGCCTGCTCCTCTCCGGCATCCTCGTCCATACCGTCGATGTCTTTGGAGGCGTAATCAAGCATGTCGGTTAGGTCCTCGATAGTGGCTATGAAGTGGGTGGTGGGTGGGAAGTAAAATTCCCTATTTCCATCCCCTAGTCCGGGCTGGGCGTGATTCAGAAGCGGTTCCTCTGTGATGACGAGCCTCATTTAAGAGCGGGGTTTGGACAGGGTCGGAAGTTTCTGAACCGAGCTCGCATGACGCAGGCCTCCAGTGTTTGTAAGTAGTATCCGGAGAAGAGTCCGGCCTTGCAATGATTGCCGGAGACGCGATTCTCTCAGTGTTGAGCTCTAAGGCTGTAGAGAGTCCGACGGGCTCTAGACTCCCGTCTTCGGACCTGACGACGTGCTCCGGATCTACGGCCGGAGCGGTGGTTGAGGCCACGAACCCTTGGAAGATCAAGTCTCCTCGGATATCAGCGACATAGTTCAGATTTCCAAAACTGATCTGGTGACCAGGGGTGCAGCTGTCGATCTGCTCCAGATGGCCAACCGAGTTAGCCCACAGTGCGAAGCCGCCGAATACAAAGATCTGGCCGGGGAGGAAAATCTCCTCCGTGGCAGCGTTGTTGTAGATGATTGATGGAGCCATCGAGCCTTTAGATGACGGAACAGTGGAACTCTCAATGAAAGCACCAGTGTCGGTGTCAAAACCGGCAGATCTCGGGTAGGGGGTCCCGAACTGTGCGTCTAAGGTAACAGGAGAAAAGGGACACGATGTTTACCCAGGTTCTGCTTGATTGGCTTTGATGAATATAGGGGTTACAAGAGTTGATCTACCATGAGATTGTAATGGCTAAACCCTAGATGTCTAGCCTGTATGATTATGATTGTCTTTACGAACTAAACCCTCTGGTTTATATAGACACCGGAGGGGGTTGTACAAAGTCGGTTTACAGAGAAAGGAATATTCATATCCGCACGCTAAGCTTGCCTTCCACGCCAAGGAGAGTCCCATCCAGACACGAGGGAGGGCCTTCTATCTTGTATCTTCACGACCCATCTGTCCAGCCCACGTCACGTAGCCCGGACACCAGAGGACCCCATAATCTAGGACTCCCTCACCAGGTAAGAAAACCCCTTTGAGCATTCCGATACAATCCCACTCTCTCGCTCTTGCTCTCTTTTACCGCATTAGGACAACAACAATTCAGCCGTTACATGTCGCGGTAGTTGAACCCATTCCTCTGCATGACTTGTCTTTGCCACAATAATTCATAAAATCCCACTAGTATGAGTAGGAGTTGTTTGAGCCATGATGTGCCTACTCATTCATGCTTGCTTGTTATGCCTGCTATGCTTAGAGTTGTGTCGGGCCTCATTCATCTGGGATGGATTGGGATGGTGGTGAACATGTCCTACTATTGAGAGCTAAGTGTGTGAACACGCTTTGGTAAAGGTAGCACTAAGAGGCCATGTAGGAGTACATGGTGGGTTGTCTCATTGAAATCGTCCTCAAGAACCGAGTTCTGTGTTTGTGATCGAAGAACAACTACTACCATACATTGGGCCCGAAACACCTGGACCCTCTCGACTTATTAATCGCCTTGATCTCTGTCCAGGAAGTGCAACTAGTTTCTGGTGTTTGTAGGATATGTGTTGGGGGCCGTGCGTAGCGCTGACCCTAGGGGTGGGTGATACGTCTCTGTCGTATCCATAATTTTTGATTGTTTCAAGCCAATATTATACAACTTTCACATATTTTTGGCAACATTTTATATGATTTATTGGAATAACCTATTGATCTAGTGCCCAGTGCCAGTTCCTGTTTTTTGCATGCTTTTTGTGTCGTAGAAAATCCATATCAAACGAATTCCAAACACGACATAATTTACGGAGAATTATTTTGGAAATATGTGATTTTTGGGACTTGGAATCAACACAAACAGTGGCCCACATCACCCACAAGACACTAGGGTGCGCCCTGGTGGGTTGTGCCCTCCTCAGATGTTGGTTGGGTCTCTAGTTCGGGAGCAAGGAAGCGTATATCCGGAAATAAATCGTGTTAAAATTTCACCGCAATCGGAGTTACGGATCTCCCAGAATATAAGAAACGGTTTTTGTCCAGATCCGGGGAACGCGAAACAAAAGAGAACAGAAAGGGAGATCCAATCTCAAAGGGGCTCCCGCCCCTCCACCACCATGGAGGCCACGGACCATAGGGGGAACTCTCCTCCCATCTAGGGGGAGGCCAAGGAATAAGAAGGAGGGGGGGGGTCTCTCCCCCTCTCTCCCAGTGGCGCCAAAACGCCACTGGGGCAAGGATCGTGATGGCGACCTACATCAACAAACTTTCTACCGTCAACACCAACTTTCTCCCCCTCTATGCAGCCTGTAACACCTCTCCCCCTACTGTAATATCTACTTAAACATGGTGCTCAACTCCATATATTATTTCCTAATGATATTTGGCTATCCTATAATGTTTAAGTAGATCCGTTTTGTCCTATGGGTTAATCGTGATCTTGGTTGGTATGAGTGTATATTTTATTTATGGTGTGTCCTATGCTGCCCTCCTTGTCGCGCAAATGGAGGGATCCCCGCTGTAGGGTGTTGCAATATGTTCATGATTCGCTTATGGTGGGTGGCGTGAGTGACAGAAGCGCATACCCGATTAAGTGGGTTGTTGCATATGGGAGTAAAGAGGACTTGATACTTCATGCTATGGTTGGGTTTCATGACCTTAATGATCTTTAGTAGTTGCAGATACTTGCTAGAGGTCCAGTTTATTCTCGCAAACTACACATTGTTTTATTCTTGCAAAATAGTTTCATACTTGTTTTAGGTAAAGCAAATGGTAAGTGTGCATAGAGTTGTATCAGTGGTTGATAGAACTTGAGGGAATATTTGTTATACCTTTAGCTCCTCGTTGGGTTTGACACTCTTATTTATCGAAGAAGGCTACAAACGATCCCCCATACTTGTGGGTCATCAAGACCTTTTTCTAACACAGTTGCCGGGGAGCAATAGCGTGGGGTGAATATTCTCGTGTGTGCTTGTGTGCTTTATCACTACTTAGATTTTATTTCCTGTTCTAAGTTGTTCTCTATATTTAGTTATGGATATGGAACATGAAACACCAAAAAAATTAGTTGTACTTGCTACTCATGGAGATGGGGAACCTCATAATACCCTCGATGCTTGTTATGTGAAAAATATTAATCAATACTTTGATAATCCGGAGAAAACCCCATTCAACATGATAATGGGAGACACGTTGGATCAACGTGAATACTTTAGGGATTATCGCTTGACACAAAAAAGGAAACTGTTATGGGATCAAATTGATATGTTGCATTGGTATGCTTGGAATTTATGTCAGAGAGATATGATTTTACTTGTTGCTCTAGGATGAATGCTCCAAACCTTCCCTTTTCATGAAAATTTAATGATTGTGAAACCTTAGCTTCTTATGCTAATGTAGAGATGATTACTATGATGTGGAATGAATAGAAGAATTTGTTGCTTTTAAGGGTGCTTATGAAATTGAATCTTTGTTTGAAAAGTATGAAGCTTTTGCTGATGATGTTTATAGACCCGTAAATTTTTCTATACTTAAATATTGCTATGAGAATTATAAATACAATTCCGACATTGATGCGTTTATTGAGAAAGTCTCCGCTGTCCAAGAAGAGACTAATATTTTGCAGGAGTCTATGGAAGAAGGAATTGATGAAACTGTGAGCTCATTGGATGAAAAGGATGATGAGGAGAGCGAAGAACAAAAGGATGAAGAGCGGATTGATCACCCGCGCCCACCTTCTAATGAGATTAACTCTTCCACTCATACATTGTTTAATTTCCCTTCATGCTTACCGAAGGATGAATGCTACGATAATTGCTATGATCCCATTGATTCATTTGAAATATCCCTTTTGATGAACTTGATGCTTGCTATGCTTGTGGCAAAGATGCCAATATGAATTATGCTTATGGAGATGAACTTTCTATAATTCCTTATGTTAAGAATGAAATTTTTGCTATTGCACCCACACATGATAGTCCTATTGTCCTTTTGAATTCTCCCAACTACACTATATCGGAGAAGTTTGCACTTATTCAGGATTATGTTGATGGGTTGCCTTTTACCATTACACATGATGATTTTGATGAATATAATATTCATGTGCGTGCTACTCCTACTTGCAATTATTATGAGAGAGGAACTATATCTCCACATCTCTATGTTTCCAACACGATAAAATTGCAAGAAACTGCTTATGCTATGTATTGGCCTTTACTAGATGTGCATGAATTGTTCTTGTATGACATGCCAATACATAGGAAGAGAGTTAGACTTAGTCATGGCATGATATATGTTTCTTTGTGCTCACTACTAAATGCTACATCATTGCTAATTAAAATTGGCTTTGATATACCTTGGGATCCGGGTGGATCAATTACTTGAGCACTTTATGCCTAGCTTAATGGCTTTAAAGAAAGGGCTGCCAGGGAGACAACCCAGAAGTTTTAGAGAGTAATTTATTTATGTTGAGTGCTTTTATAAATTTTAAAAACAAAAAATATAGAGGGGAACCTAAAAACTTTTTCAAAAGAGAAGCGATTGAAAGGTGATGCATTGGAGAAGTGAGGGTCAACCTTGAACACTTGTGTTCATGCTCATGCAAACAATGTAGAGTTTTTCATGAAGATTACCACAAAAATAATTATCCCCTTGTACAAATCCATTGTATTATAAAAATAATGTGCCAAGATTTTCCTTTAGGATGATTAGATTGCTTGTTGGTAAGTGTGGTGTAAAAACAAAAACTTTGGCTGTAGTGCGTGAATTTACATTTTTTACTAGAACATCAAAAGTTTCTGGATTGTTTACACATTATTGCTATGCAAATTTTTTATTGTTTCCTAATTTTTCAGAATTTTTGGAGTTACATAAGTATGGTAGATGTTCAGATTGGTACAAACTATCCTGTTTAAGACATATTCTATTTTTGATGCATTGTTTTGCTTGTTTTGATGAAACTATCGATTCTATCAGTGGTACGAGCCATGGAAAAGTTATAATAAAGTAGATACAATGCAAAAAAATATGAATGGGTTTTCAATAGTACTTAAAGTAGTGATTTGCTTTATTATACTAACGAATCCCACGAGGTTTCTGTTGAGTTTTGTGTGGATGAAGTGATCAAAGATCGAGGAGGTATCAATATGAGGAGAAGGAGGAGAGTCAAGAGCTCAAGCTTGGGGGCGACCAAGGTACCCCAAGTAAATATCCAAGGATACCCAAGTGTCTAAGCTTGGGGATTTCCCAGAAGGCATCCCATCTTTCTTCAACAAGTATCAGTATGTTTTCATTTTTGTCTCGTTCATGTGATATGTGCAAATCTTGGAGCGTCTTTTGTGTTTAGTTTTCATTTTTATTTATGCACCATGCTGGTATGAGATAGTCCATGGTTGATTTATAGAATTCTCATTGCACTTAACTTATATATTTTGAGTATGGCTTTATAGAATGCTTCATGGGCTTCACTTATATCATTTGATGTTTGGATTGCCTATTTCTCTTGACATAGAAAACCGTTATTTATAGAGTGCTCCTTTTCTTCACTTATACTTATTAGAGCATGATCTTTTGTAGAAAGAATTAAACTCTCGTGCATCACTTATATCTATTTATAGAGTCAATAGGAATTGGTCATTTGCATGGTTAGTGATAAATCCTACATAAAACTTGTGGATCATTGAATATGATATGTTTGATTCCTTGCTGTAGTTTTGCAATATAGAGAAGGAATATGTGGGAGGTACTAGTAAACGGTTGTGGTTAGGAAGAATATTGGTGTTAAGGTTTGTGATTCCCGAAGCATGCACGTATAGGCTCTCGTTATGCTATGAACTTGGAGCATGATTTATTACTGATTGTCTTCCTTATGAGTGGCGGTCGGGGACGAGCGATGGTCTTTTCCTACCAATCTATCCCCCTAGGGGCATGTGTAGTAGTACTTTGCTTCGAGGGCTAATAAACTTTTGCAATAAGTATATGAGTTCTTTATGACTAATGTGAGTCCATGGATTATACGCACTCTTACCTTTCCGCAATTTGCTAGCCTCTACGGTACCGTGCATTGCCCTTTCTCACCACGAGATGTGGTGCAAACTTCGCAGGTGCATCCAAACCCCGTGATATGATACACTCTATAACACATAAGCCTTATTATATCTTCCTCAAAACAACCACCATACCTACCTATTACGGCCCTTCCATAGCCATTCTGAGATATATTGCCATGCAACTTCCACCGCTGCTGTTTTGATGACTTGAGCATTCATTGTCATATTGCTTTGCATGATTGTAAGATAGCTAGCATGATATTTCCATGGCTTGTCCTTTTTTCATATCATTGTTATGCTAGATCATTGCACATCCTGGTACACTACCAGGGGCATTAATATAGAGTCATATGTTGTCATAGGTATCGAGTTGTAATTTTTATTTCTTTTGAGTTATTAGTAAATAGAAGTGTGATAATCATCATTATTCATTTTTAGAGCATTTCCCTAGTGAGGAAAGGATGATGGAGACTATGATTCCCCCACAAGTCGGGATGAGACTCCAGACAATGAGAGAAAAAAAGAGAAAAATAAAAAAAAGAAGAAAGAAAAAATAAAAAAAATAAAAAAAGAGAAAAAAGAGAGAGAAGGGGAATTGTTACTATCCTTTACCACACTTGTGCTTCAAAGTAGCACCATGTTTTTCATATAGAGAGTCTCCTATTTAGTCACTTTCATATACTAGTGGGAATTTTCCATTATAGAACTTGGCTTGTACATACCGATGACGGGCTTCCTCAAATGCCCGAGGTCTTCATGAGCAATCAAGTTGGATGCGCACCCATTTAGTTTTCATATTGAGCTATCATACACTTATAGCTCTCAGTGCATCCGTTGCATTGCAATCCCTACTCCTCACATTGATATCAATTGATGGGCATCTCCATAGCTTGTTGGTTAGCCGCGTTGATGTGAGACTTTATTAATTTTTGTCTTCTCTATATTTACCGCTATCATCATACTCTATTCCACCCATAGTGCTATATCCAGGGCTTGCGCTCATGTATTGCGTGAGGGTTGAAAAAGCTGAAGCGCGTTAAAAAGTATGAACCAATTGCTGAACTTGTCATCGGGGTTATGCATGATAGATACTTTTTGTTAAGAAGATAGAGCATGACAAGACTATATGATCTCGTAGGGATAGCTTTCTTTAGCGTTGATATTTGGAAGACATGATTGTTTGTTGGGATGCTTGAGGATTGATGTCTTTATGTCAAATTATAGACTATTGGTTTGAATCACTCATGTCTTAACATTCATGCCATGATTAGATATATGATCAAGATTATGCTAGGTATAGCATTCCACATCAAAAATTATCTTTTTTATCATTTACCTACCCGAGGACGAGCACGAATTAAGCTTGGGGATGCTGATACGTCTCTATCGTATCTATAATTTTTGATTTTTTCATGCCAATATCACATATTTTTGGCAACATTTTATATGATTTATTGGACTAACCTATTGATTCAGTGCATAGTGCGAGTTCTTGTTTTTTTGCATGTTTTTTGTTTCGCAGAAAATCCATATCAAACGAAGTCCAAACGCAATAAAAATTAACGGAGAATTATTTTGGAATATATGTGTAGTAGTACTTTGCTTCGAGGGATAATAAAATTTTGTAATAAGTATATGAGTTCTTTATGACTAATGTGAGTCTATGGATTATACGCACTCTTACCTTTCCGCAATTTGCTAGCCTCTACGTTACCGCGCATTGCCCTTTCTCACCTCGAGATGTGGTGCAAACTTCGCAAGTGCATCCAAACCCCATGATATGATACACTCTATCACACATAAGCCTTATTATATCTTCCTCAAAACAGCCACCATACCTACCTATTAGGGCCCTTCCATAGCCATTCTGAGATATATTGCGATGCAACTTCCACCGCTTCCGTTTTGATGACTTGAGCATTCATTGTCATATTGCTTTGCATTATTGTAAGATAGCTAGCATGATATTTCCATGGCTTGTCCTATTTTCATATCATTGTTATGCTAGATCATTGCACATCCTGGTACAGTACCAGGGGCATTAATATAGAGTCATATTTTGTCATAGGTATCGAGTTGTAATTTTTATTTCTTTTGAGTTATTAGTAAATAGAAGTGTCATAATCATCATTATTCATTTTTATAGCATTGCCCCAGTGAGGAAAGGATGATGGAGACTATGATTCCCCCACAAGTCGGGATGAGACTCCAGACAATGAGAGAAAAAAAGAGAAAAAGAAGAAGAAAGAAAAAAGAAAAAAAAGAAAAAAAAGTGAAAAAAAACAAAGATTGAAGGGGAATTGTTACTATCCTTTACCACACTTGTGCTTCAAAGTAGCACCATGTTTTTCATATAGAGAGTCTCCTATTTAGTCACTTTCATATACTAGTGTGAATTTTCCATTATAGAACTTGGCTTATACATACCGATGACGGGCTTCCTCAAATACCCGAGGTCATCATGAGCAATCAAGTTGGATGCACACCCATTTAGTTTTCATATTGAGCTATCATACACTTATAGCTCTCAGTGCATCGGTTGCATTGCAATCCTTACTCCTCACGTTGATATCAATTGATGGGCATCTCCATAGCTCGTTGGTTAGCCGCATCGATGTGAGACTTCCTTAATTTTTGTCTTCTCTATATTTACCGCTATCATCATACTCTATTCCACCCGTAGTGCTATATCCATGGCTCGTGCTCATGTATTATGTGAGGGTTGAAAAAGCTGAAGCGCGTTAAAAAGTATGAACCAATTGCTCGACTTGTCATCGGGGTTGTGCATAATAGATACTTTGTGTTAAGAAGATAGAGCATGACAAGACTATATGATTTTGTAGGGATAACTTTCTTTAGCGTTGATATTTGGAAGACACGATTGTTTGTTGGGATGCTTGAGTATTGATGTCTTTATGTGAAATTATAGACTATTGGTTTGAATCACTCATGTCTTAACATTCATGCCACGATTAGATATATGATCAAGATTATGCTAGGTAGCATTCCACATCAAAAAATATCTTTTTTATCATTTACCTACCCGAGGACGAGCATGAATTAAGCTTGGGGATGCTGATACGTCTCTGTCGTATCTATAATTTTTGATTGTTTCATGCCAATAATACATATTTTTGGCAACATTTTGATTTATTGGACTAACCTATTGATTCATTGCCTAGTGCGAGTTCCTGTTTTTTGCATGTTTTTTGTTTCGCAGAAAATCCATATCAAAGGAAGTCCAAACGCGATAAAAATTAACGGAGAATTACTTTGGAATATATGTGTAGTAGTACTTTACTTCGAGGGCTAATAAAATTTTGCAATAAGTATATGAGTTCTTTATGACTAATGTGAGTCCATGGATTATACGCACTCTTACCTTTCCGCAATTTGCTTGCCTCTACGTTACCGCGCATTGCCCTTTCTCACCTCGAGATGTGGTGCAAACTTCGCAGGTGCATCCAAACCCTGTGATATGATACACTCTATCACACATAAGCCTTATTATATATTCCTCAAAACATCCACCATACCTACCTATTACGGCCCTTCCATAGCCATTCCGAGATATATTGCCATACAACTTCCACCGCTTCCGTTTCGATGACTTGAGCATTCATTGTCATATTGCTTTGCATGATTGTAAGATAGCTAGCATGATATTTCCATGGCTTATCCTTTTTTCATATTATTGTTATGCTAGATCATTGCACATCCTGGTACACTACGAGGGGCATTCATATAGAGTCATATTTTGTCATAGGTATCGAGTTGTAATTTTTATTTCTTTTGAGTTATTAGTAAATAGAAGTGTAATAATCATCATTATTCATTTTTAGAGCATTGCCCTAGTGAGGAAAGTATGATGGAGACTATGATTCCCCCACAAGTCGGGATGAGACTCCGGACAATGAGAGAAAAAAAGAGAAAAATAAAAAAAATAAAAAAAGAAGAAAGAAAAAAGAAAAAAAGAAAAAAAGAGAAAAAAATAAACCAAGAGAGAAGGCGAATTGTTACTATCCTTTAACACACTTGTGCTTCAATGTAGGACCATGTTTTTCATATAGAGAGTCTCCTATTTAGTCACTTTCACATACTAGTGGGAATTTTCCATTATAGAACTTGGCTTGTATATTCCGATGACGGGCTTCCTCAAATGCCCGAGGTCTTAATGAGCAAGCAAGTTGGATGCACACCCATTTAGTTTTCATATTGAGCTTTCATACACTTATAGCTCTCAGTGCATCCGTTGCATGGCAATCCCTACTCCTCATGTTGATATCAATTGATGGGCATCTCCATAGCTCGTTGGTTAGCTGCGTTGATGTGAGACTTTCTTAATATTTTGTCTTCTCTATATTTACCCCTATCATCATACTCTATTCCACCCATAGTGCTATATCCATGGCTTGCGCTCATGTATTGCCTGAGGGTTGAAAAAGCTGAAGCGCGTTAAAAAGTATGAACCAATTGCTCGACTTGTCATCGGGGTTGTGCATGATAAATACTTTGTGTTAAGAAGATAGATCATGACAAGACTATATGATTTTGCAGGGATAACTTTCTTTAGCATTGATATTTTGAAAGACACGATTGTTTGTTGGGATGCCTGAGTATTGACATCTTTATGTCAAATTATAGACTATTGGTTTGAATCACTTATGTTTTAATATTCATGCCATGATTAGATATAAGATCAAGATTATGCTAGGTAGCATTCCACATCAAAAATTATCTTTTTTATCATTTTCCTACTCGACGATGAGCACGAATTAAGCTTGGGGATGCTGATACGTCTCTGTCGTATCTATAATTTTTGATAGTTTCATGCCAATATTATACAACTTTCACATATTTTTGGCAACATTTCATATGATTTATTGGACTAACCTATTGATTCAGTGCCTAGTGCCAGTTCCTGTTTTTTGCATGTTTTTTGTTTCGCAGAAAATCCATATCAAACGAAGTCCAAACATGATAAAAATTCACGGAGAATTATTTTGGAATACATGTGATTTTTGGGACTTGGAATCAACGCAAACAGGGGACCCACAACCACCATAAGACACCAGGGCACGCCCCAGGGGCCAGGCGCGCCTTGGTGGGTTGTGCCCTCCTCAGATGTTGGTTGGGTCTCTACTTCGGGCGCAGGGAAGCTTATATCCGGGAAAAAATCATGTTAAAATTTCAACGCAATTGGAGTTACGGATCTCCCGGAATATAAGAAACAGTTTTCGGCCAGATCTGGGGAACGCGAAACAGAAGAGAGTAGAGAGGAAGCTCCCGCCCCTCCGCCAGCATGGAGGCCATGGGCTAGAGGGGGAACTCTCCTCCCATCTATGGGGGAGGCCAAGGAAGAAGAAGAAGAAGGAGGGGGGCTCTCTCCCCCTCTCTCCCGGTGGCACCGAAATGCCGGCGGGTCAAGGATCGTGATGGCGGTCTACATCAACAACCTTGCTACCCTCAACACCAACTTTCTGCCCTTGTATGCTGCGGTGTAACACATCTCCTCCCTAATGTAATCTCTACTTAAACATGGTGCTCAACTCCATATATTATTTCCCAATGATATTTGGCTATCCTACGTTGTTTGAGTAGATCTGCTTTGTCCTATGGGTTCATCGTGATCTTGGTTGGTATGAGTGTATATTTTATTTATGGTGCTGTCCTATGGTGCCCTCCATGTCGCACAAATGGAGGGATCCCCGTTGTAGGGTATTCCAATATGTTCATGATTCTCTTATGGTGGGTGGCGTGACTGACGGAAGCACATACCCGAGTAAGTGGGTTGTTGTGTATGGGAGTAAAGAGGACTTGATACTTAATGCTATGGTTGGGTTTCATGACTTTAATGATCTTTAGTAGTTGCAGATGCTTGCTGGAGTTCCAATAATAAGTGCATATGATCATGCCTCTCCCTCATATAAAATTGCATGAATGATTACCAGTCTAGTTATCAATTCCCTAGGGACAAATCACTTTCTTGTTGACAAAAGCTATCCACTTTTATTACCTTGAAATTTATTTGTAGTTTTATTCTCGCAAAGTACTCGCAGTTTTATTCTTGAAAAATAGTTTCATACTTGTTTTAGGTAAAGCAAACGTTAAGTGTGCATAGAGTTGTATCGGTGGTCGATAGAACTTGAGGGAGTATTTGTTCTACCTTTAGCTCCTCGTTGGGTTCGACACTCTTATTTATCGAAGAAGGATACAAACGATCCCCTATAATTGTGGGTTATCGGTGGGCTATGATGCGGTAGATACACCGTGGCATGGTGTACCGAGGCACCCGTTTGGTTGGCTCGGGAACCCTGCACACATTGTTTGGGGCCGTAGTGGAAACCTCATCCATACTTCCTTGCGGATGGAACTCAAATAGGAGATAAACCTAGACTAGAGACTTGTGTGGTTAGTAAGGTCATGGCCGACACCCTTGCTGAGCTTCTGCTTTAAGGTAGCGGAGTACATGTCGTGTAAACAGCGATAAGTGGTGAGAGTGTGTGTAAAGAAGTACACCCCTGCAGGTTAATATGATCTATTCGAATAGCCACGTCCGCAGATATGGACTACCTGGAAAGCTTACTTTGTTCATAGATAACTAGAAGAGGATACTCTAAAATGCACAAGATAAGTGTGAGTGCTATGGATGACCTTCTCGTAGGGAGATAGGAGCAGATCCATAGTGGCGTATTGATATGTTGAATATGTGGACTCGTGTGCGCTTTCTCACCTCAAAGAAGTTACTAGTAGTCGTAGTACAGGATAGCCACTGAGTCAAAGCTAGCTTGCTGCAGTTAAACTCCACAACCCCTTTTGTTGATACAGATGCATATGTAGGTAGTTCTGATGTAAGTCTTGTTGGGTACATTTGTACTCACATTTACTTTATTTATGCTCCTGTAGAGAGACGTCGGTCTCACTAGTAATTCTACATGGGCTTCGACAATTGCCTTGGGAATCCCAGACAGAGGTCTGCTTCCTATGGAGGGTCTTGTAGATAGACATGCATTCTAGCCTTCTTTCTTTTCGGATGTCTATACTCAGACATGTTTATTCTTCCGCTTGTGCTTGTTGCTTGTATGACTTTGTATGTATGTTTGTAATATCATGATATGTATGGCTCCTCGGAGCCATTTAATCAAATACTTTGAGTCGTAGAGTTATGTTGTGATGCCATGTTGTATCTGCACATATCAAACATATTGTGTGTATGTGATTGAAATGCTTTGGTATGTGTGGGGTCCAACACCTAGTTGTTTATTCTTCGTAGCCTGCCTTATGGGGAAATGCCTCCTAGTGCTTCCATACGGAACACATGGAATGACTGGCATGTGTCCTTCTTTGCTCATGTGTCTGTTCCTTCGGGGACATGTCACGCGCTATTTATCGAAGTCCTGATAGCTTGCTACAGCCTGGTTACACCCGCTGCTGACCGACATGTGAATTGCTGGGTCATGTATGCCTGTCCCTGTAAGTTGTGCCACCTTGGGTTTATGACTAGTCATGTCGGCCCGGGTTCTCTGTCATATGGATGCTAGCGGCACAATCATATACGTGAGCCAAAAGGCGCAAACAGTCCTGGCCTAAGTAAGGCTGCAGCCATGAGAATACCATGCATGAGGCCGCAAAGTGATATGATGTGTTACATGCTGGATCGATGTGACTTAGGATCGGGGTCCCGACATCCTTGCCCTTGTCTTTACCAACACCACATCCTTGCCCTTGTCTTTGGCTGACACCACCTCCTTGTAGTTGGAGTTCTCTGAAGTAGCCTTGTCGATCTGCATTATGAACATCATAAAGTTCAAATGATGATCAACATTCATTCAGCCCACCCAACTAGTCGAAAGCCCCTATTTATCCACCACTTCACTATCTCTCACTGTCACTCCCTATTTTTTATCCTCTTCCACATCTCTGTCTCACGACCTCTCCACCACCATGAACCCCATCCCCAACGACATTGGATAAAGGGCTTTCTTCCTTGGTTGCTCGCTCCGTGAACACACGAAGTCTGCCAAGACCATGGACGTGTGCTCTCAGTTCACCAGCATCGAGGACATGCATAAAGAGGCAAACGAAGTGGTGTTGAAGGTGATGAAGGAGGAGTTAAAGACGATGATACCTGACCCAATAAAAGGCACTATGAAAATGGACATACTACGCTGAGCGATGGATCGGGCCGGGTCTGCCTATGCTGGTCAGAGAGCAATATGGGCCAGGTATGGGCTTGTTAGGGTTCCTCAAGACCAGTCATCATCGTTCTGGAGCCAGAGGACGACGATGAAGTGGTGGATCTCATGGTTAGGGCACTAGAGGTTGGCAATCTTACTATGCCCATCGTTCTGGACGACGATGAGGATGAGGGGTGGTGGATGATGCAGTCAAGGTGAAGGTGACCGACTACAAGGCCAAGGGCCTCCCGCTGCTCCAAGCGCCTCCAAGGTCACCATGGCTAGGTGTAGCGTAAGCTTGGTTTACCTCCAAACCCTTGTATCGAACCCCCACATTCAATCAAACCCCTACCATGCGAATCAATTGTGAAAATCGAATTGAGTACGCGAATTAATTGTGGAAATTGAGGGCGAGGAGGTGAAATAGAGGGCTTAGCGCCATTGTGGTCGAACTCTTGTCAGTGAGGTGGTGAAGCCGGTGATTTTCGTCAGTGAGCCCAGCAGTTCTTTGCTCTACTGATCGCCACTATCGGTGTGAGACCGGGGAGAGGGGAGAGAGAGCGGTGAGGGAAGGTTAGGGTAATTATGTTGATGTTTCAGGAAACAATGTGATGTCTTGAGTCTGGCTCCTCACATGCACCCAGCGCTGCCCACATGCCTAGACTTGCATCCCATGGGCATGGCTCTGGAAAAACAGCCGACTCAGCCATTCCTAGCGGGCCTGGCTCGGGAGTGATTTAAGGTTCGTGCTATGCAGGCTAAATAGTAAATGCAGTCTACCAAACATCCGATTCTTATACCGCGCGGGCCTGATTGGGCTGTATGCAGGCAACCAAACATGCCCTAACTTTCCCTTCCCATTAGGTCTAGGCTGATTTTCCCCTTTGAAATGTGAGGAATTGGTTCCTATCCTACATAGGACTAGGAATCCATTAGTAAAACCAAAGAGCATCGAAGGAATTTTTCCTACAAAATTCGAGTTGGTAACGATCTGACCTAACTCCAATGCATCATCATAGCGATCCTATGAACTTCATTTGGAGTCTATTTTTTTTGTTTTCTACTCCGTTTACCAACACCTCTTCGTACAAGGAATAATACCACATAAAGGATTTGCTTGGAAACATAGTAGAAAACAAAAAAAAATCCGCCCAACGATCACCGAGGAACAATATGAAGATGCATATAGGGTTTGGATCGTTACCGACTCCGGAGTTGCAGCGGAAGAAGATGAGTCGGTGTAGATCATACTTGGAGTCCCTCGAACTGTTGATGACGATCCGGCGAATTGCCCTCGAACTGAAGACCGAAAACACGACCTCTCTACTTGGTTGCAACCGTACGATCTTCGCGATCCGGCAGCGCTTCGCCATCCAAAACTAATCATCACGGGAGAATTAGAGGGAGGAGATTAGAACCACACCGGGCTTCTAATTATGAGGATTAGAGGAACTAGGTCTAGCTCTTATTAGTCAACTAGGACCAACAAGAACTAGAACTAGGTGAACTAGAGGTGGCTCCAAAACTTGTGTAGACAATAGGGAACAATGCCTCAAGTATATATAGGTTAGAGGGCGAGAGGAGGCTTCCACCATGGAGGGAAATGCCCTCCTTTGTGTGCCAGCCAGGGGCAGGAGTTGGACTGCTTCCCCACTTGGATTCACCCCACTCCACAAGGAAGGGGGGGGGGGTGCCAACTCCACTTGGGCCCTTGTGGCCCAAGTTGCACCTCTTGGACTTTTAAGGCACATTGATATTTAATTATTTATAAAAGCATTATAGCAATTAATAGATCCTTTTGTATATAATTTAACAACACCAGAAATATTTTCCACCTATATATATATATATATATCAATTATTGGGATACCCAATATTGCCCGATAAACTCTGAAACCCTTCCGGTGACCCCGAAACACTTCTGGTTCCTCTTGAAACTATTCCGAATATTCATGAAACAATTACACAAATAAATCCTTGATACTCTCATCCTACTAATGCAAAAAAAATTGTGATTACCTTAAGCTTGTGACCTCGTAGGTTCGGTAAATCATAGACATGAACGAAACCCCTTCGTTCAATGACCGATAGCGGAACCGTGGTATCGGGGTACACAAACAGGGTTGTATGTTTCATCTGACTTGTGCATGGACAGTAGGCCTTCGTCCCGGCAGACCAAGCTCGACAAAGGAAGCAACTACACCAAACATCCAAATCAAGACCATGGCAGAGAAGCAGCTCTTTGAGAGATCAAAGAGCGGATTGTAGGATCGAAAGTATGTCTAGAGGGGGGGGGGGGTTGATTAGACTACTTGACCAAATAAAAATCTAGCCTTTTCCCAATTTTAGTTCTTGGCAGATTTTAGCAACTTTGGACAAGTCAAGCAATCTTAACACAATTCAAGCAAGCATGCAAAGAGTATATGAGCAGCAGAAAGTAAAGCATGCAACTTACAAGAATGTAAAGGGAAGGGTTTGGAGGATTCAAACACAATTGGAGACATGGATGTTTTTCTCGTGGTTCCGATAGGTGGTGCTATCGTACATCCACGTTGATGGAGACTTCAACCCACGAAGGGTAACGGTTGAGCGAGTCCACGGAGGGCTCCACCCACGAAGGGTCCACGAAGAAGCAACCTTGTCTATCCCACCATGGCCATTGCTCACGAAGGACTTGCCTCACTAGCGGTATATCTTCATGAAGTAGGCGATCTCCTTGCCCTTAAAAACTCCTTGGTTCAATTCCACAATCTTGTCAGAGGCTCCCAAGTGACACCTAGCCAATCTAGGAGACACCACTCTCCAAGAAGTAACAAATGGTGTGTTGATGATGAACTCCTTGATCTTGCACTTCAAATGATAGTCTCCCCAACACTCAACTCTCTCTCACAGGATTTGGATTTGGTGGAAAGAATATTTGAGTGGAAAGCAACTTGGGGAAGGCTAGAGATCAAGATTCATATGGTAGGAATGGAATATCTTGGTCTCAACACAAGTGTAGGTGGTTCTCTCTCAGAAAAAGTAAGTTGGAAGTGTAGGTTCGTTCTGATGGCTCTCTCTCCGAATGAAGAGGTGGTGGAGGGGTATATATAGCCTCCAAACAAAATCTAACCATTACACATAACTTCCCAAACTCGGTGGGACTGAATGGTTAAACTCGGTTGGACCGATTCAGTAGAGCTAGTGACCGTTAGGGTTTTCGGTGGGACCGACATGCAACTCGGTAGGACCGATATGATTAGGGTTAGGGCATAACGTAATCTCGGTGTGACCGATTACACAAACTCGGTGAGACCGATTTTGGTAATAAGCTAACGAGAGAGTTGGTCAGGTAAACTCGGTGGGACCGATCGCTCATTTCGGTGAGACCGAAACATTACGAAGGGAAACAGAGAGTTTACATTGCAATCTCGGTGGGACTGATCGCTCATCTCGGTGAGACCGAAATGTTATGAAGGGAAATAGAGAGATTACAACCCCATCTCGGTGAGACCGAGATCCCTATCGGTGAGACCGATTTGCCTAGGGTTTGTGGCAGTGGCTATGACATTTGAAACTCGGTGGCGCCGGATAGGAAGAATCGGTGGGGCCGAGTTTGACTTTTGGTTTAGGTCATATGTGGATGTGAGAAAGTAGTTGAGGGTTTCAGAGCATATCACTGAGCATTTTGAGCAAGAAACTCATTAAGCAACACCTCATCCCTCCTTGATAGTATTGGCTTTTCCTATAGACTCAATGTGATCTTGGATCACTAAAATGGAAAAAGTAGAGTCTTGGGCTTTGAGCTTGAGCCAATCCTTTGTCCTTAGCATTTTGAGGGGTCCACTTTTCTCATCCTTGCCGTGCCAATCATTGAGCTTTCCTGAGATATTAATCTTGAAATAGCATTAGCTCAATGAGCTATATGTTGTTAGGAATTACCAAAACCACCTAGGGATAGTTGCACTTTCAATCTACCCCTTTTTGGTAATTGATGACAACATATAGATCAAAGCTTGGAAAAATGATAATAAGAGTGAAAAACATTGTCGCTTTGAGAAGTATGTGAAAAGCAAGAGCTCCCCCTAAATTTGTGCATAGTTTAAGATTTGCTTTGGACTGCAAATGCACAAAGAGTTAGGATCATGGGTTACCCTTCCATGTCACATACATCTTGGTGGAGCGCTCAAAATGATAATAATTAAAATACATGCACTCATCACCGAGCAAAGTGAGTGATCATATAAAAGGATAATGTCATCCAACAAGCATTAAGGTAGCATATGATCAAACACATGATCATCTAAGCAAGCACAAAGTATAAAGTATCTCAACCAAGCAAATAATAAAGTTCAACCACCAAGGAGAAACGCAAGAGAGAACAAAAGCAACACTCTCTCTCGAAGCCTATGATCTATACATTCTCCCCCCTGTAGCAACAAGTTACCAAAAAGTTCATAAAAAATGCATAGTGCTAAATCGACTCTCAGGCTTGGTCTTTAGGTGGTGGTGTAGACAGAACTCCAAGGACGAAGGCTAGGCACTCTAGCAAAAGCATTAGTGGTTGTCTTGCCCTTCTTCTCCTGCACTTCATCCTAAAGTTGCTCAACGATTGACTGGATCTCAGTGACCTTCACATCTAAGTCATAGAACTTCTGCTCCACGATCCTCTCCAAGCTCTCCTGGTTTTGAGTCAGGGTAGCCAATCCCTTCTCAATCCTCAGAGTGGAGCAATCAAGTAGCCAAGCTGATCTTTCTTGCTCTTCAGAAGATACTGAGATGCCTCTTCAGTGGTTGGCATCTTTGCAGCCTTTTCAACCCTTGCCTTCTCCTTCTTGGCTTGTGCGTGCATAGAAGATGGTTCATTTTCACCCATCACCACCGTGTTGTCCTCAAAGTCTGGGTAGATGGGCAGGTGCTCCTTGTCCAGCAGATATGTGCCAGTGCCCATCTTGGAGTTTATCAGCTCCTGGATCTATGGGGCATACTCACAACTCCTCTTCTGATTTGCAGCTGTCCTCTTTATGGTTTCCACAATTAGTCTCATGACCTTGAACTTCTGTGGAACATCAAAAATGTGCAGCAAGTTGATGGAGTGACCTATGATCATCTTGTGATCACCTGACTTTGCCAAGAGAGTGTGCCTGAGGATCCAGTTGATTGTTGGCAAGCCTGACAGAAGGTAATGTACTGATCCAAACTTGTGTGTCTCAAGAGCAGCATCTGGGATCTCTTTGTACATGTGTGCCATGGTGTTGTGATCCTTCTTCTTCTTGGCATAGACATCCAAGTCATCTTCTTGTTCTTCTGGGGCATTGATCAACTGAGCCCATTCTGCAACTGTTGACTGGTACCTAGTGCCTTTAGACATCCAGACAATCCTTCCATCTGGGTAGAAGTGAGCTATGGAGTAGAACTGCATGATGAGCTCATCATTCCACTTTGTGAGCTTCTGAGCCACAAACTCATCGACTCCACATGCCTTGAAGCTGTCATATACACCAGGGAAGTGATCCTCATTTTCCTCAATGAATTTCCAATCAACCCATCTCATGTCACACACTATGGGCTTCTTGTCAAGTAGGATAGTCTCATAGAAGTCCTGATGTTCCTTGGTATGGAACCTGTAGTACACAGCAGTTCTTCTTCTGGTGGCATATGGATCTGACTCTCTCCATAGCCTCAATCCTGAATCTTTCCTTATCTTCATGTTCTCAGCTACTGGATGAGCATCATTGTGATCTGGAATTTTTGCCTTCAACTTCCTCAAGACATGTGACTCATCATCTTCTTCCTCCATTGCAGCTTTAGGCATTGGGGCCTTGTTCTTCTCCTCAGCAGGGATGTTCCTGGTGCTTCTCTTTGGTTTTGGCTTTGGAGCTGAAGCAGCAGTCTTAGGAGTAGTCTTAGGCTTAGATGGAACAACCCCTACCCTTATAGCATCTCCCATAAGCTTTTGAGGTTTGGGTGTTGGTGCTACATCCTCTTCCTCTTCCTCTTCTTCAGAGTCTTTCATTATTGAAGATCTCCCAAGCACTCTGGCAGTGGTCTTCTTGACCCTCTCTTTCCTTTTCTTTTCTGCCACAACCTGCTCTTTGGGTGCAGATCCCAAAGTCTCTTGAGTGGATGTTCTGGCTTTTGACATGGGAGCTCTCTTGGCAGGAACCTTTTGCTTCATCCTTGGCTTAGTGGTAGCAGCTGTGCCATATTCCTTTTTTAGGATTTTCCTCTTTGAGGCGGCCTCTTCCTCAATAGCCACATAGTCCTCATCCTCAGAATATGAGGTTTTCTTCTTTCTAATCCTGGTGGCTGCCTTAGGCAAGTTGCTGGGTGTGCTCCTGCTTCCATCATCTGAGCTACTGGAGGAACTAGTGCCCTCACTCATCTGAACCCGCTCCTCAGATTTTTTCTGATTGTCACTCTGATCTAACATGATGCATACACTGACAGCAGACCCTGTGAATAGATTATAGATGAGGTAGAGTGGATGAGCATCACAAAGTGCAGAGGTTTTTGCAAAAGAATGAATCAAAAACTTACTTTTAGTTTTCCACAGAGAGCATTTCGGATCTACCGACTTGAAATCTTGGTGATACCGAAGCAGCTGTTGGAACCTAAACTAGTGAACTCGGTCAGACCGAGTCACAGTTCGGTGGCACCGAGACTGCTAGGGTTTCACAAAGACTCGAACTCGGTCACACCGATTTGCAATTCTTGGTCAGACCGAGAATCACATGTGCAATGGCCTGAGCCAAATCGGTGGAACCGATTTCAACAACTCGGTCGATCCAAGATGGTTTCGGCAAAAACCTAACCCTAAATTTTCAATCCACAACTAAACTACGGAGTGTTTTTATTGGATAGAGTGATCTCAATCATGGCAAGATACATGGAAAAACAATGTGCTGGGGAATCGGAGTGAGAATAGCACAAATATCAAGTCCATACCCTAGTTCAGTGATGGACTTGCTACGGCGGCAACGACGGAGACGATCCCGTTGACGGCTGCGGAGACCAGCAACTGGAGGCGGCAGGCGACGAGGAGGACAATCCGGAGACCCAGGGAGGCAGAGCAGGCTGAGCGCGGGCGAAGAGGTTCGGAAAGTTTTCCAAATTTTGGCCCGTGGGTATATATAGCCTGACCCTCTCGGTGTGATGGAGTGAAACAACTCGGTGGCACCGAGATGCATAAGTGCAAGCAGTTACTGCAACTCGGTGTGACCGAAAAGTTCAAATCGGTTGCACCGAGATTAAAACCTAGATTGACTTAGTGATCTCGGTATGACCGAAATGGATGAATCGGTCAGACCGAAACGCACAAAGAAGTTTTGGAAGTTTAAGTCTATGACAAATCGGGGACTCCGAGTGCTCCTCACACAGAGTGGTTCGAATCTGACTTGATCAAACTTTGTGATGCAACATGAATAGAGTTTGAGACGAGAAGAGCATAGATAGCTAGAGAAGGTTCTTAGGCATTCTTGTCCATCCACTTGGCAAGAGAAAAACAAACCCACCAATCAAAACAACAAGTGGATGTCCTCGAATGAGTAAATTATGCAACCAACATGCTCACACAATAAAATGACAAATGAAATATGTGGCAAAGCATGCACAAACAATTCTAGCATCTATCAAGCAATTGGCGATGACTAGGTCATCTATATATATGAGTATATTGACTTAGGAGTCAAATGAGAACATTTGATCATAGGTCATACTCATCGTTTAAGCACAAGTGGGGTTACGACTTTTACATAAAGCGTTGTTGTGTCCACACCATTAGAGTTGCCTTAGCTCAATTCTTAGAGTAAAGCTCCCCCTAGATGTGAGATCCCCCCTAAGAGGGATGAACTAACCTTGGGTTTTGTCGATGATGACTTCATGTAGGTGTTGAAGATGTGGATGCTCTATGTTGATGTAGATTATTCAGAGCTATCCTTTGGAGTGAGTTGCACTTTCAATACCTACACGGGTTAGTACCACAAGGAACAAACAAGGATATCCATAGACATAGAGTGATGCACACACAAGATGATGTCTATGAGAGCATTAAGTTACCTTGTCCCTTGTCTTACCAACAAGAGGGTTTGTGACTCCTTGAACTAGTGCAAGATGTGGAAGTTGATTGCACTTGTTCTTGCCAAAATGATAAGAGTGAACTATGTTGGCGGAGTCACCCTCAAGAACTCTCTAGTTCTTCTTCTTCGAGATCCACACCACTTGATGGGAATCCTCGGAGTTGTAGTTGTACTTGATGAAGTGGAACTTGATGTAGTCTTGGGAACCCACTTGACCAAGGCCTTAGGAGCTTCTTCAAATGCATCAATTTCCTCTTGAAGCTTGTCCTTGCCTTTTTCCTTGTGGCCTTGTGATGGAAGATCATCTTGAGCTTGTATCCCTTTGAAAGAAGTAGGATCATACTTCTCTTGTTGAGGAACAAACTTCGTCTTGGGGTATTGATCTTCTTCCCACTCAACTCCATTGGTATTGAACTTTCGTTCAAAACCATTACCTTGATTCTTCCGGTGACTTCCTTGCTTGCGTATAATTTCCTCGAATTGCTTACTCCCGGCAAGGCTCTTGTAAACACCTTTCTCTATGATTCCCTTCAATAAGCTATTTTCTTGCTCAAGTGTAACTTGGCTAATAGAATCATTAGTGGAATCAAGAGAACTACTAGAAGCAGCAATATTGGATTTAGCATGATTATTGTTACTACTAGAGGAAGAATCCTTCTTGTTCTTGTTAGTAGACTTGACTTGAGGCATGTAAGTGGATAAGAGTAAACGCTTGGCAATGTAAGAAGAAATTTTCTTGCGAAGATCATCATTGATTGCCTTTAAGAACTCATGCTCTTGCTCAAGATTGAGCTTCTCAAAACGTAATTTCTCACGAGTCCTTAAAAGTTCTCGATGATCTCCTAAGATAGTTTCATGAGCTAACTTAAGAGTGTTTACTTCTTTAGTTAGAGACCCAATCTTCTCCTTATCATTGTCATTCGTTTCATCTTGATTAGCATGATTAATTGACGTTTCATCATAGTATTCATCACTAGAGTTGTCAACAAGTAAATCATCATCACCTAACAAGTCATCTTCATCACTATTGAAATCAACATACTCGGGGTGTGATACCTTTGGACCTTTGGCCATGAAGCATCTTCCAATTCCTTCATTTGGTGAATCAAATATGTCGTAGGAGTTGGTTGACACAAGTGCTAGACCGGCAACACCTTCATCTTGAGTATATTCGGAGTCGGAGTGATAGCTTCTCTCAGAGTGATTGTCAGAGTTGGAGCCAGATACCCATTCACCAACATGAGCTTGATGTCTTTGTTTTGTGTAGCTCCTTGATGACTTGTCCTTCCTTTCCGAATCCTTGCTTCTACGGGATGTTCTTCGTTCATAACGATCATCTCTACTCCTTCTCTCTCTTGATGGTGATTCTTCTCTTCTACTTCTTCTTTTTGGAGAATCTTCTCTTCTCTTGTAGGGTGCCGTACACTCATTGGAATAGTGTCCGGGTCTTCCACAATTGTAGCAGTTTCGCTCTCGACTAGAAGATCTTTTGTCATTGTAGGACCTTGACTTGGAACTTCTCTCTTTGCTTATACTCTTGTAGAAATTGTTGAAGTTCTTCACCATTAGACTCAATTCTTCATTGAAGGCTTGTTTCTCACTTGATGATGTGGGAGCTTCACATGAGGCTTTGTAAGCACCACTTGACTTGTTATGGAGCTCCTCCTTATCCTTGAGTGACATCTCATGAGCAACAATTCTTCCGATGACTTCCGTTGGCTTGAGATCTTTGTAATTTGGCATCATTTGGATCAATGTGCATACAGTATCATATTTTCCATCCAAGGCTCTTAGATCTTCTTGATGATGAATTTGTCGGTCATCTCTTCACTTCCTAAGCCGGCAATCTCATTTTTGATAAGACCAAGCCTAGAGTACATTTCAGCGACACTTTCACCATCCTTCATTTTGAACTTGTCAAGTTGACTTTGAAGCACATCCAACTTGGATTCCTTGACGGAGTCGGTACCTTCGTGCATATCAATCAAAGTATCCCAAATTTCCTTTGCATTCTCAAGACGACTGATTTTGTTGAATTCTTCGAGGCACAATCTATTGAAGAGGATATCACAAGCTTGAGCATTGTATTGTAGCATCTTCAACTCTTCCGCGGTAGCTTCACGGTTCGGTTCTCTCCCATCAAAGAATTTACCTTGCAAGTCAATACACACAATAGCCCAAACGGCGGGGTTATGTCCAAGAATATGCATTTTCATCTTATGCTTCCAACTAGCAAAATTAGTGCCATCAAAGTAAGGACCTCTATGGTGGTAATATCCCTTGCTAGACGCCATACTCTCCTAGGTTATGAAACCAAGGCTATGACCACCAAAAGCTATGGAAATCAAAGCAAATGGAGACCAAATCTCTAATACCACTTGTAGGATCGAAAGTATGTCCAGAGGGGGGGGGTGATTAGACTACTTGACCAAATAAAAATCTAGCCTTTTCCCAATTTTAGTTCTTGGCAGATTTTAGCAACTTTGGACAAGTCAAGCAATCTTAACACAATTGAAGCAAGCATGCAAAGAGTATATGAGCAGCGGAAAGTAAAACATGCAACTTACAATAATATAAAGCGAAGGGTTTGGAGGATTCAAACGCAATTGGAGACACGGATGTTTTTGTCGTGGTTCCGGTAGGTGGTGCTATCGTACATCCACGTTGATGGAGACTTCAACCCACGAAGGGTAACGGTTGAACGAGTCCACTGAGGGCTCCACCCACGAAGGGTCCATGAAGAAGCAACCTTGTCTATCCCACCATGGCCATCGCCCACGAAGGACTTGCCTCACTAGTGGCAGATCTTCATGAAGTAGGCGATCTCCTTGCCCTTACAAACTCCTTGGTTCGACTCCACAATCTTGTCGGAGGCTCCCAAGTGACACCTAGCCAATCTAGGAGACACCACTCTCCAATAAGTAACAAATGGTGTGTTGATGATGAACTCCTTGCTCTTGTGCTTCAAATGATAGTCTCCCCAACACTCAACTCTCTCTCACAGGATTTGGATTTGGTGGAAAGAAGATTTGAGTGGAAAGCAACTTGGGGAAGGCTAGAGATCAAGATTCATATGGTAGGAATGGAATATCTTGGTCTCAACACAAGTGTAGGTGGTTCTCTCTCAGAAAAAGTAAGTTGGAAGTGTAGGTTCGTTCTGATGGATCTCTCTCCAAATGAAGAGGTGGTGGAGGGGTATATATAGCCTCCACACAAAATCTAACCGTTACGCATAACTTCCCAAACTCGGTGGGACCGAATGGTTAAACTCGGTTGGACCGATTCAGCAAAGCTAGTGACCGTTAGGGTTTTCGGTGGGACCAACATGCAACTCGGTAGGACCGATATGATTAGGGTTAGGGCATAACGTAATCTCCGTGTGACCAATTACACAAACTCAGTGAGACCGATTTGCCTAGGGTTTGTGGCAGTGGCTATGACATTTGAAACTCGGTGGCGCCGGATAGGAAGAATCGGTGGGGCCGAGTTTGACTTTTTGTTTAGGTCATATGTGGATGTGAGAAAGTAGTTGAGGGTTTTGGAGCATATAATTAAGCATTTTGAGCAAGAACCTCATTAAGCAACACATCATCTCTCCTTGATAGTATTGGCTTTTCCTATAGACTCAATGTGATCTTGGATCACTAAAATGGAAAAAGTAGAGTCTTGAGCTTTGAGCTTGAGCCAATCCTTTGTCCTTAGCATTTTGAGGGGTCCACTTTTCTCATCCATGCCGTGCCAATCATTGAGTTTTCTTGAGATATTAATCTTGAAATAGCATTAGCTCAATGAGCTATATGTTGTTAGGAATTACCAAAACCACCTTGGGATAGTTGCACTTTCACGGATCAAGAAGACCACGACAAACCAAGACAGCAAGATATCACCTTGTGAAAGCCTCCCATGCCGGACAGGAGAGCCCGACCGGGTCGATGCCGCCCCAAGGACAAGTCCAAGATTGCCCCGGCAGGCTTGCCGGGTCCGCCAAGGGCAAATCTCCCCGCCAAGGCACCACCGCTCCACCGCACTATGATGCAAATCGCCTATCAATGCGGTGTCGAGCCCTCAAGGTGATTAAGTGGCTTCCACTGAGCACGTGGAAGCCATTTGGAAGGCAGATTACCTCTATATGACACCCATCTAGAGGCGTGTCAAGTAGATTAGCAGAAGATGATTAAGAGGTTCGGCAGGATTGCCGGGCTGCATCCTCAGCATGACACCGAGCAATGCATTTAATACACTTTGTCCTAACTGCCAGAGTTAGGTATGATAGCACTATCAGCTATCTAATCACTAGATAAAGACTGTTTTGCCAGTGTGGTCACCCCTTAAGCTATAAAAGGAGGTCGAAGGCAACTGAGCAAAGGATTGAGACCCCCACATACTTGTACGCGCGTAGATGCTCCCCCCCAAGGCCACCTTGCTGGGCTCGAGTGTTGCGCACTCTTTGGTTTCTCCATCAAATCCACCAAAGCAGGAGTTGGGTTTTACGCCTCAGGACGACCCGAACTTGGGTAAAAACCACCAGCGTCACCGTCGTCGTGCTGCCGCATGGCCTCCGCTCTTTGTGCAATGTGACCTTCCCCCTTGCCGAACCACAAAGGGTCCCGTGGCCGCATAGGTGATTGTGTTAACCCACGACATCTTTGGCATGCTAGGTAGGGGGGTGTGCATTTGCACGAATCCAAGGTTGTGAGCAACACATCAAGCTGTGTCGACATCTTTGTCTACGCTCTGTTCATTAATGGCGTCAAATAGAAAGGCCAACATCATTTCCTTGCCCCGTCCTACTCTGGTTCCAGCGCTCTTCTCTGCCGCAGCCGCAACGATGACATGGGTGGAAGGTGATGGCGATGTGATAGCCATGGGCGGCACGGCTGGCGTGGCCACCGTGCTACCCACACCCAGAATGAGAAGTGAGGCGTGCGGCGATGTCATCCTCCTCAAGAGCCCCAGTGAAATGCTGAAAACCGTCATTTGGAAAGACAAGAGGAATGGTGCGTGGTCGTCCCCCTCCTTCCTTCTCGCTTGTCAAGAACCGAGCCATGTAGTGGTAACGTCATCAGCGTCGATGAGCCCACGCAGAACTCAGTCCAGCATTTATCCTGCCAAGGATAAATCCTGAGTGAAACCCTGGTGCTAATCCGTTGATTGATGCCTTGGCAAGCATGCTCAAGCAAGGCTTCTCGCGCCAGTATGGCCTTTACGCCCGCTTCCGTGAGATCATTGACGGTATAGGGAAAGGAAAAGGGGAACTGACCCTTCCTTCTTTTCTACCAACGATGTCAGTTGCAAGCGTCTTGTTGGTTTATCTAGCCCTTGTCGGGGCTGGACGCATAACTAATAAACTGTCGATTCTTTCCCTTGTGCGCCTTCTCGTTTGTTGTCTTTACATGCCTAAGGTGGATACGCAAGCGCTATTTCCTTAAGATATACGAACAAGAGGAACGACAGTGAGTGGGGAGGGAGATATTGTGCATGAACGAATGCATGCCCGACAAGGGAGGGAAGCATGAACGAAAGCTAAGTTGAGACCGTTAAGGAAAAACCTGCCGGGCATATCCTCGCTAGCAGAATGCTAAGGACCTGTTCCTCACAGCAATCACGACATCCTGCTACTGGCGGGCAACCAAAGTACACAAAAGAAACTAACCATACAAATATCAATGGGTAAACGCAAGAGGGATATCATGCATTTGACATAATTATACAACCGTTCGACAAGTGCAGAATTAGAAACAGTACGAAGCCTAAACACAAGACATATGTTACGTTTTGTTACAAGGCTCCACGAAAATACGAATAGCTCAAGGCTGAGCGTGCTGATCTTCGGGGAACCTTGGGACGGAGAGAACCTTGTCGGAGAAAGGGTTGCCTTTGTGTCGGCGGCAGAAATGTCGGCGCCCGCTGGCAGCCTCTTGAAGCCGTCTGAGAGGTTGAGGTCCGGGTGGCGATAGGCAAGGTTGCTTAATACCATAAAGAGGGTGTCGCGGGTGAGCTTCCGGGACTCGTTTGGAAAGCAAGAAGCCCTTTCGTCCTCATACATCTTCAACCTTCGATCAAGCCTTTGAAGAAGAGCGTTAGTTTGACGCTTGGAACCTCATGCCTGCTGACGAAGAAGGCCTAGTGATACATCTCCAATGTATCTATAATTTTTGATTGTTCCATGCTGTTATATTATCTATTTTGGATGTTTTATATGCATTAATATGCTATTTTATATTATTTTTGGGACTAACCTATTAACCTAGAGCCCAGTGCCAGTTTTTATTTTTCCTTGTTTTTTAGGTTCGCGGAGAAGAATACCAAACGGAGTCCAAATGGAATAACCTTTGCGATGATTTTTCTTGGACCAGAAGACACCTAGGAGACTTGGAGATCAAGTCGGAAGAGCCACGAGGCGGCCACAAGCGGGTAGGGCGCGCCCCCCTGCCTTGTGCCCCCCGTGACTTGTTGGGAAATGTAGCATGAAATTTCAAAAAAATTACTATGCTCACACAAGATCTATCTAGGAGTTGCATAGCAATGAGAGGGGGAGAGTGTGTCCATGTACACTCGTAGACCGAAAGTGGAAGTGTTTGATAACGCGGTTGATGTAGTCGAACTCCTTTTTGTTTCGACCGATCAAGCATCGAATGTACGACACCTCCGAGTTCTGCACACATTCAGCTCGATGACGTCCCTCGAACTCTTGATCCAGTAAAGTGTCAAGGGAGAGTTCCGTCAACATGACAACGTGGTGACGGTGATGGTGAAGTGATCTGTGCAGGGCTTCGCCTAAGCACTACGAAGATATGACCGAAGGCGTAAACTATGGAGGGGAGCGCCGCACACGACAAACAATTATTGGTGTGTGTTCTAGCGGTGCCCCCCACATATATATAGGTTGGAGGGGAGGAGAGACATCCAAGGGGGTTCCCCAAGTAGGAGGAATCCTACTTGGGGTCCTCCCAATTCGGCCTCCCCCCTTTCCATGTATGCATGAAGGGGAAGGAAAGAGGGAGGGGGGGGTGAGGGCAGGAAGTGGGAATCCTAATCCACACTTTCCTTGCCCTCCCCCTTTTCCTTATTCTCCTCCTATAGCCGTATAGGACGCACCAGCTCCTCGTGGGCTGGTGTGTTCCTTCACAAGGCCCATATGGCCCATAGGATTGCCCGAGGTACCCGAAACACCTTTCGGTGACCCAATAAGTACCCGATACCCTACGAAACACTTCTGGTGTCCGAATACCCATCGTCCTATATATCAATCTTTACCTCTCGACCATTTCAGGACTCCTCGTCATGTCCGTGATCTCATCCGGGACTCCTAACAACATTCGGTGACCAAATCACACAACTCATATAATACTAAATCGTTATCGATCGTTAAGCATGCGGACCCTACGGGTTCAAGAACTATGTAGACATGACCGATAAACTGCTCCAATCAATAACCAATAGTGGAAACTGGATGCTCATATTGGTTCCCACATATTCTATGAAGATCTTTATCGGTCGTACCGTAATGACAACATAAGTTATTCTGTTTGTCATCGGTATGCTACTTGCCCAAAGTTCGATCGGCGGCATCTTCATACCTAGTTCAATCTCGTTACCGGCAAGTCTCTTTACTCATTCCGTAATACATCATCCCGCAACTAACTCATTAGTCACTATCGGGTTCGAGGTTCCGCAAACCCTTGAGAGGCTTGAACTCTGGGGTGTGTGTGAAGAACTCGTCCTCCCCAGTCTGCCTGCTCAACAATTCCAAGGCCTAGCTCGACGAACCCAAGGGACAAGAGACACAATAGTTTATCCTAGTTTGAGCCACCTTACGGTGTAATACCCTCCTCCAGCTTTGTGGTGGATTGCCTCGAGGGGCTGAGGATGAAATAGTACAGTGGTTGAACAGTCTCAGGAGTTGAGGTGCTCTTGTGCTCGATGAGCTGGTGAGCTGGTCAGGGTGGAATGGATCCCATCCCCTCTATGGTGGTGGCTAAGTCCTTTTTATAGTGGCCTTGGTCCTCTTCCCAAAATATAGGCGGGAAGGGATCCCACAACGGCTAAATTCAAAGGAAGACAACTAGTACAAGTTATGCTGACAAAAGTAGTCTTCACCTGCAAAAGCCTCTAGTGGTGACGCCGCGGTGGGATCCTGGCGGTCTTGGTCTTGTTGCACCGATATGGAAACCTTTGCTTGATTCCTCGGGATCCCATGCATGCGCTTGCCTCCTTAGCACCAAAGAGGAATCTGGTACACTGCGCCCGCTGGCGCCCGCCTGGCCTTGGTCGTCACGGCTCACGTCATATGAACGTCGCAAGCTGCATCTTGCATAGATATCTTCGCTACTCGACAGCCAGCCTGGTGAGGCCGCCCCTAGGGAGGTCTTGGTGTCGTCTGCCTCACGAGGCTTGGCCCCTCGCGATGGTCTTGGGTTGTTGATGCTGAAGCTGGGCCGTACCGGGCCGTCGACGGAGGCACGCTGTGGGCCGCAGGCAGGCAAGTCTGGGTACCCCCGTTCGCAGGATGCCGATAGTAGCCCCCGGGCCCAAGGCGAGCTCGATCTTGGCTTCGAGGCGAAGCCAAAGGTCAAGTGAGGAGCATCGCGGGCCCCAACCACCTACGGCCTCGGTTGGCGCGTGGCGATTAATGGGACGTGGGCGCCTCCGCTTCCCCATGCTGCCTTGGCAACCGTTCAACTTGACGAGACCCTGCTGCATGTAGAGAAAACCATCATTACGTGTGATCGTGGAGGCCGGTGGTTGGCCTCCTTCCGGCTATAAATGAGGGGAGGGGCGGAGCCCCCTTGCTCATCTCTGTCTTCTCACCATCAGCTCCTTCCTCCTTCTAGCCTTGTTGACTTGACACAACACCCATGGCGCCGATTAGGAGGTTCTCCGGCGCGGAGAAAGGGAAAATGCCTTGTGAGGACCAGGGCCACTCCCACCGAAGAAGAGGCTTAGACGTCCCCGCGACATCGGCGAGAGGCCAGAGGTGACGCGACCGTGGTATCAACAGCCTCCGCCTGGCTTCCCACTCCCTCTGTACGCCCAAGCGCAAGGCTCCGGAGAGGACGGTAGCGCCTCGTGCCGCGCAAGCATGACTGTGGTGGCCAGGCTGAGGTTGCACGGGCTGCAGGCATGCGAACCCATGCCGAAGGCTCCTCGCGCGAGTTCGTGGTGTGGGCGGTGATGCCGCCGCGTACATGGATCCATCTCACGCGGTTCTTCACCATGGAGATGCCGCTTAGGGGGCCGCTTGAGCTGTGGCTGCAGCACGCCGGTGCTGCAGTCTAGCCACGGGGGCGGAGGTCGAGGTCATTCCCCCGGGCAAGATCTTCATGACCCGAGGATGGGGCGAGGTCGCCCGCGCCTGCCGCGCGGAGGGGCCCCTCGCTATCCATTTTGAGTACGATGGCGCCTCCATGCTGTCCTTCAAGGTCTCCGACGAGGAGGACCGCCACCTGGAGTGCTGCCCTGGAGGAAGCGGCCTGCGTGGCGCGGCTGCGGGCACCATGCCCGCCTCCAGTCCTACGGACAGCTCCTCCGGCAGCAGTGACGACTATTGGTTGTCCAGCGACTCTCCCGAGCCTAATGAGTCTCCGGAGTTGAGCGACGACAGCTATGTGCCACCGAGCTCTCGCCGTGCCCAGAGCGCGGCAGCGGCATCCGATCGGCATCGACGATGATCTGGATGGTGTTGGCGCCGGCCTCACATGGCCCACTGTTGATGATGGCGTCGACGGCGGTGCTTGTAGCCAAGGCCTCTTGAGGTTTTTCTCCTTTTGTTCCCTACGTGGAATCGAGACAAACCCCGTGGGGGTATGTAAAGAGCTTGTAATGCTTTTGCTCCTATGTTTCTTATTCTTAGTATTAGGTTGCAACTATGTGTCCTGCTTCGGCATTGTTCCCCCTTTTCGTTCTCACGGTAGCTTAACGCTCTACGCCGGCAGGTCCCAGTCCCCAGGCAGGCTTCAACCATCGCTAGTATGCCAGGTCACGATGACGTGGTCAAGGCCAGGAGGTGAGCGGCCCGAGGTTCGGTAAGATCTCCCGAGGCACGATGCTCAAGATGTCCCCTTTGGCGTGCAAGCAGCTCCCTAAAGGCCGAAAAGGGAAGCGGCATTGCCGGAGTGAGATTATGAGAGTCGAAAATTCCAGGTAGGGGTTCGCACTGGTTCATATAAGCGACTTATCTTGATGAGCCTGAGGTGATTCCTTTGTGTGGCGCCTGATTTGCGCTTTAGTAGTGGTGCTACAAGGTAGGGCTCACGCCGGCCTCCCGTTTCCTCGCTCACCTAAATGCTCTGCGATCTCAGGTCCCGACCCTCGAGCGAGGCTCAGCCGCCGCTGGTATGCTAGGTCGCGATACTATGGTTAAGGCCAGGGGTGAGGGCTGGAGAGTCAGTAGGAGCACATGAGGTGCGATGCGCAGAGCCCCCCTTTAACGCGCAAGTGAATCACGTAAAAAAGGGGCGGCTGGCGATACCGCATATAGTTAAGCTTTGGAGATTCCTGCGGGTTAGTCCGAGAGAAGAATATAACTCATAATCGCGTTTGCTATCCTGCCACTGATCTTTCCGCAAGAAGATGAAGGCACTGAGGATTTGGTGAGGTGACGTGCACGGGGCGGGCCGCGAGCCAGAGCTCGGTCTCTCAGATTTGTCAGCATTGCAGGGACGGACCCGAGCATAAGCACCGTGCCAGCATGTGTAGCCCCCGTTGTGAGATGAGCAGGATGCCGGTCAGCAATGCGGGAAGCCGCAAAGGGCAACAGGCAAGCAAGTGATAACATAAATCATCTCATGGAAGGAGATAACGCTAGTTCTGATAGATGCAAAATGACACATGCCACAGGGACGGACCCACGCGGCCTAGGGATGATGCATCCCGAGGGGCACCCCCAACTGAATATACCAGAAAATGTCACCTGGCACCGTTCCTGAAGAGATGTTGGAGTAGCTGAAGATGCATGCTGAAGAAGTCGCTCCTCATGAGCCGCCTGGGTCTTGAACCTCGGGAGGCTCGGGGTGCCCAGCGGGCTCGCGAAGAACCGTCGCCATCTCCACCAGGACCACTTGGTGCCTAGCCTCCTGAGCCGCCAGAACGCTCCACAAGCGATGCTGGATGGTAACAGCCGCATTCAGGAGGCCAAAAGGCATGCGAACATAGCTGTGAGGGGGCCCCTCACATCGACCAACGTGCGATGGCCAGAAGCGCTCTTGGGATGCGGCCCTATTGAGCCCTGGAATGTTGACGGAGATGCGCAGTTTGTTGTCCTCGCCAGGACAAGGAGCCACGCTAGGTGGTGGGCAGCGGTCGCCGCGCATGGCTCTCGCCTCTTGAAGCTCCTCGGTCGCCTTGGTGATGAACTCCTGAGCACCTAGCACCCCGTGCCTTGTGCCCTCGTGAGGGAAGCGTGCGATGAAGCATGCCTCCACGTGGTGCCCAAGCGCCTCCCTCGTGACATCGGCTAAGTCAAAGGCCCTCCAGAAGGGAGCCCCCGAGTCCAGCCTGAGAGGGGCGCTGGGCGCACCTTCCTATGCGAGAGAGGGAGGCGCCCCATCCATGGGCGCGGGTCCTGAGGTGGTGCCACTGGAGACACCGCTCTCCTGAGGCTCTTGGCGGAGCAACAACTTCTTCTTCTTGGGGACATCCTCAAGAGGGTAGATGGTGCCTTCATTGTATGGGTCCTCGGCCGCTGCAGCCTGGTAGGCGTGCTCGAGAGAGCATAGCACATCCTTCTCCTCGCAGGCGATCATGATGATGTTGCGGTTCCTTGTCATCCTGAGGACATTGTAACCATGATGAGTCACCGCCATGAACTTGGCCAGGGCTGGATATCCAAGGATAGCATTGTACTGAAGGCGGATGTGGGTGATGTCGAAGTCGATGAGCTCGGTGCGGTAGTTTTCATGTTGACCGAAGGTGACAGGAAGGCGGATCTGCCCTATCGGGGTGGTGGAGCCATTGGCCATTCCTGAGAAAGGCTTGGTGGGCTGCAGCTGATCATAGGGCACTTAGAGGCGGTCTAACGTCTCAAAGGAAAGAACATTGAGCCCCGCACCACCATCGATGAGGGTCTTGGTGACGAGGACATCGCTGATGACGGGTGAGCAAAGCATCGGGAGGGCGCTGGCAGTTGCCGCGCACTTGAGCTGGTTGGACGAGCTGAAGGTGATGGTGCACTTGGACCACCTAAGCGGGTGCGTGGCCTCGAGCCTGGGGAGGACCGCGTTCTCCTCACAGGCGAACTGCTTGAAGATGCAATGAGAGGCTAGGGCCTGGGCGCCGCCCAGGATGCATGTGATGGCGCGAGGCTCCAGGAAGCCCCAACCCTCTCGTCTTGGTGGTGGTGGTGGTCGTTCCTTCTTGGTGGTGGTGGTAGCAGAGGGAGGCCGGCGTTGCCCTGAGGACGGTCCTCACGAGGCTGATCTCTCTAGGCGCCCCGCGTGGCTGGCCCTGCCAGCGGTCCTCATGAGGCTAGTCGTGCCACTCCTGGCGGGGGCCGCAGTCGTCCCAGCGTCCTCCACTTCGACATCCTCCACGGTCGTAGCCTCGATCATTGTGCTTGGGGCAACGACCGAGGCGCCCGTCGCGGATGGCCCTGAGCTCTTGACAGTCATTGCTATTGTGGCTGTGTACATTGTGGAAGACACAGAACAGTCGGCTGCCCTTGGATGACTCTGGGTGGTCGCAGCCGTGCTTCATGTTTGGTTCAGCCGCGAGCATGGCCGCCCCCTTGTGCTTCACGTCCTTGGCCTTCTTGTTTTCTGGGTCGGCCGCTAGGAGCTCGAGGAGGGATAGGCGTCCTTCCTCAGCTCTTGCGGACTTGGTCGCCATGTTGAACATCTCTAGAGCCGTTCACAGGTCCTCGTGTATGGCGAGCTCCTCCTTCATCTTGACATCGCGGACACCATTAGAGAATGCTGATATGATGGTTTCGTCCTACACCTTGGGGATCTTAAGGCGAACACTGTTGAAGCATTGGATGTACTTCTCGAGGGTTTCCCCTAATTGCTGCTTGATGCGCCGCAGGTCACCCGCGGTAGGTGGGCAGTCGCGAGTGCCCTGGAAGTTGCCAATGAAACGCTCGCGCATCTCGCCCTAGGAGGAGATCGATCCCGCGGGCAGGTTCAGGAGCCATGACCGTGCGCCATCCTCGAGGGCCATGGGAAACTAGTTCGCCATGACTTTCTCGTTGCTGTTGGGCCTGGATGCTTAGCTCGTAGAGCTGCAGGAAGTCGGCAGGGTCGGGGGTGCCGCTGTAGTGTGGAGGCAGGTCGGGCTTGAATTTCCCCGGCCAGACAATGGCATAGCTCGGGAGTGAAGGCTCGGCAGCGTGCGGTGGTCACAGGAGCCCGACGTGGAGGTGGAGCCTGATCTTGGCGCTCATGCTCCACCACCGCAGGTAGCGCGCGGTCTTGACATGGTGGTGCAGGGAGCACTGGAGCACCTTCTTGTGGCCGCTGGACCTCCTGCAGCTTTCTTCTTCACATGCGGGCCCCCTATGCGCCAGGTCACGCCGTGGGGCAGCGTGCCTTGGTCCGAGGGCGATGTCTTGACGGGGAGGTGGCAGAGGCGCTCCATGGTCTACGTCACTCACAGCAGGCAGCGAGCGATGTAGCAAGAGGGATGGCACAGGAGAGCCCCCAGCGGTGCTGACAAGCTCGGCGATTTGGTCCAGCCAGTCTTCGTAGAAGTCGTCGACGGGGCGGTAGCGTAGGAGCTCGCGCGCCATGAGCAGCGCAGCCTGTGCATTCACCGGCCCGCGACGAGCGTGAGACGACAAAGCAGCCGGAGTCAGCGACGAAGTGGCCATGCGTCCATCACGCCGCACGGAGGGGTGCAGCGACGAAGCTTGCTGCTCGTGCACCGCCGGGCCTGTGGCGTCGTTGGTGGCAGGCGATGGGGAACGACGGGGAGGCCCGCCAGCGGGCGCCGTCTGGGCGACGCGAGCGACGAGAGCGGACTGACGCTCAGGACGGGCTCGACGAGCGTCAGCCATGGAAGCGGTGGAGCGGTGGCGAGTCGATCAGCGAAAGAGAGGCTCCGATGCACCCCTACCTAGCGCGCCAAATGTCAGATTCGGGGTTCCACAAACCCTTGAGAGGTTCGAACTCTGGGGTGCGTGTGAAGAACTTGTCCTCCCCAGTCTGCCTGCTCAACGATTCCAAGGCCTAGATCGACGAACCCAAGGGACAAGAGACACAACAATTTATCCTGGTTCGGGCCACCTTGCAGTGTAATACCCTACTCCAACTTTGTGGTGGATTGCCTCGAGGGGCTGAGGATGAACTAGTACAATAGTGGAACTATCTCAGGAGGTGAGGTGTTCTTACGCTCGATGAGCTGGTGAGCTGGTCGGGGTGGAATGGATCCCATCCCCTCTATGGTGGTGGCTAAGTCTTATTTATAGTGGCCTTAGTCCTCTTCCCAAAATGTAGGCGAGAAGGGATCCCACAACGGCCAAATTCGAAGGGAGACCTCGACAAACCCAAGGGACAAGATACACAACAATTTATCCTGATTTGGGCCACCTTACGGTGTAATACCCTAATCCAGCTTTGTGGTGGTACAATTAGTACAAGTTATCCTGACAAAAGTAGTCTTTGCCTGCAAAAGCCTCTGGTGGTGATACCGCGGTGGGATCTGCGATGACCTCTATCCTGTCGTCCTGGCGGTCTTGGTCTTGTTGCACCAATATGGAAACCTTTGCTTGATTCCTCGAGACCCCGCGCCTGCGCTTGCCTCCTTAGCACCAAAGAGGAAACTGGTACACAGCGCCCGTTGGCGCCCGCCTGTCCTTGGTCGTCATGGCTGACATCATATGAACCTCGTGAGGTGCATCTTGCATAGATATCTCCGCTCCACGAGAGTCAGCCTTGTGAGGCCGCCCCCAGGGAGGTCTTGGTGTCGTCCGCCTCGCGAGGCTTGGCCCCTCGCGAGGGTCTTGGATTGTTGATGCTTAAGTTGGGCCGTACCGGGCCGTTGATGGAGCCACCCCATGGGCCGCAGGTAGGCAAGTATGGGTACCCCCGTTCCTTCTTATGATGTGTATTACCGAGAGGGCCCAAACATACCTCTCTGATACTCGGAGTGACAAATCCTAATCTTGATCTATGCCAACCCAACAAACACCTTCGGACATACCTGTAGAGCATCTTTATAACCACACAGTTACGTTGTGACGTTTGATAGCACAAAAGGTATTCCTCCGGTATCCAGGAGTTGCATAATCTCATAGTCAAAGGAATATGTATATGACATGAAGAAAGCAATAGCAATAAAACTGAACGACCACTATGCTAAGCTAACGGATGGGTCATGCTCATCACATCATTCTGCTAATGATGTGATCCCGTTCATCAAATGACAACACATGTCTATGGTTAGAAAACTTAACCATTTTGATTAGTGAGCTTGTATAGTAGAGGCTTACTAGCGACATGATGTTTTGTGTATGTATACACACATGTATTAAGTTTCCAGTTAATACACTTATAGCACGAATAATAAAAATTTATCATGATATAAGGAAATATAAAATAACAACTTTATTATTGCCTCTAGGGCATATTTCCTTCCACTACAAAAAAAGACACATCTGTGACATTTTGGGCTGAACGAAATTTTTTCTGTCATACATATGACACTTCTATGACGATAATTGTGACAAAACCCAGTATCATCATAGATGTGGTGGGCTCCTACTTCTATGACAAAAAATCATGACAGAAAATGGGCTGTTCATCCTGGGTGGGCCGGAGACACAGCTGCATGACATTCTTTGGGCCATCCATGACGAAAAAAACCGTGGTAGAAGCGAGGGGGAGGAAAATTTCGGGGAGTTCCCGGTTACGGTGGGAGGTCGGGGGCCGAGCGATGCGCGTTTCTCTCGTACACGTACGCGCGTGTGTGCGAGGGGTTGGCTCTAACTGAACCCAAGCGAGGCGTTGGGCTCTAACTGAACCCGAGCGATTGCACTGCAGGCTACGCGTTACTGAACCCGAGCGATCGATCGATGGCTGTTAACTGTACCTGATCGAGCGATTCCTTCGCTACTGCTGCTAACTGAAGCCGATC
>NC_041386.1:274816170-274880221 GCF_002162155.2 Triticum dicoccoides | reverse complement strand
GCGTGGAGGGCTGGATGAACAGTAGATGGTGGAGGGGTGGTTGAACAGGACCCCGTGGTGTGGAGGGCTGGATGAACAGTAGACGGTGGAGGGGTGCCCATGGAGGGGTGGTTGAACAGGACCCCGTGGTGTGGAGGGCTGGATGAACAATAGACGGTGGAGGGGTGGTTGAATAGTAGCCGGTGGAGTAGCGCGCGGTGGAGGCTGGATGAACAGGAGCGCGTGGAGGCTAGATGAACAGGAGCCCGTGGAGGCTGGAGGAGGTCGACGGTGGAGATGAACAGTATCTCGTGGTGTCCCGTTTTGCGGCATGCCACACCCCTCCCGATGAACATGACCCCCGTTTCGACCGTAGCGCTCCAACACAAGTCCGTTTCCTCCGTTTTGCGGTACGCCACACCCCTCCCGATCAACAGGACCCCCGCTTCGACCGTAGGAGGTCCGTTTCCTCCGTTTTGTGGTACGCCAGACCCCTCCGGATCAACAGGATCCCGTTTCGAACGTGGCCGATCGAACACAAGGCCGTTTCCTCCGTTCTGCGGTACGCCAGGCCTCGTTTCCATCGCCTGTTCCGTCCAAGCCCTCCCGATGAACACAACGCATTCCGTTGCCTCCCCATGAACACGAAGCATTCCGTTGCCTCCCCATGAACACGACGACGACACTGTTTCTCCGTTCCGACCCAGCCATGTACACGAGCCCTGACCATACGTATGCGCGAGTAGGCGTTCGAGACCCCGCCCGTATGTACACATACGTGGCCGTATTTTCTTTCTTGCACCCTGGCCGCTGTATGTACGTGTACATGCTACGTGCGCGCCTCTACTACGACATGTGCACGCCTCTACTACGACACATGCGCGCCTCTACATCGACCAGTATGTACGTACACATTCGCGACTAGAATGACAACGCTACGTACGCTTCGACCAGGTGGGTCCCGACTGTCAGGCACTTCCTTGCCTGCGAAGATGTAGCTGGTCGGTCCCAGCAGTCAGGGGGCGAATCGGTTTTTTTGCCCGAACGCACTTCCTTGCGTGCGAAGATGTAGCTGGTGGGTCCCAGCAGTCGGGGGCCTGGTGGGTCCCAACAGTCAGGGGGGCGAATTGTTTTTTTCAGACGCACTTCCATGTGTGCGAGGATGTAGCTCGTGGGTCCCAGCAGTCAGGGGGCGAATCATTTTTTTCTTGAAATACGGTGGCCCGTCCGGTGGGTGCCCGCTGTCAGGTGGAGGAATAATTATTTTGCGTGTAATAAGGAGGCACTTCCTTGCGGCTGCCGTGGACCCAGCTGTCAGCCTCTCCACGTACAGTACTCTTCGGATGGAAGTCGGTCGTTGACCACGTTGACCATGCCGAGACAAGAGCACCAGGGCGGTGGTATGGACGATGGCGAGGCCTAGGAAAGGGAAGACGCGGAGCCGGGAAGATGCATCAGTGGAAGCCCGCGCGGAGAGGAGTACGAGGGTTCACTAGTTCGGCTGCGGTGTGAGGCTGCCGTCGCCGCAGAATAACAGGGGGTGTGGGTGAGTAGAGGGATGGCCTGGCCAGCAGTGGGAGTAGTACGGGGCGGTGAGGCCTCCGCGGCATCACAGCCGGCCACAGGAGGCAGGAGCACGCGACACGACCGATGCTGCTTTGGGCGGCTGGAGCAAGAAGACCAGAGGTTGAAGAAGCACTACGACCGTTGGATGGACATCGTACGATCACTGCAACTACAATCATTTATATTGACTAAGTTGACAAAGCCCTTGGTACGCGTTAACTCAGTAGGCCCACAACTTGCATTTGGCAGAGAACATATAGCCCATTTGCGATTTGTAAAAATGTACAACCCATTTTTTAATTCTAATGGAATTTAGTACAGCCCATTTACAGTTTGTTAAAAGTACAACCCAACTTCTAGCTAGGACAAGATTAATAATTTCAAACAACCGCTCAAAACAGAATTCAAAAAAAAATTCCCACATTTTGATGGGATCCGAAATATTTGTATCCGAAATTTCTAGTCAGGGTAAATATAATTTCAAAATAAAGTTGTATTACGTTAAAGTCCAATGAAATATTGCACGCGCAACAAGTAATGAAATTAAAATTTTCAAATTCCAAAAATAATATATTTTTCAAACTAATTACGTGTTTGGTGCATAGTAACTGTCTAGTTATTACAATTACATCCCATTTATTATTTCTTAAAGTCCATTTTCTTGTTAAGCCTAATTGAAAGCACAAGTGCTCCCTAGGTGGTTTTGATAATTGATGACAACATATCTCTTGTTGGACTAACATTTCGATCTAGCATGTTTCAGATAAGTTCAACAATGGAGTGGCATGGACTAAAGGTTGTGGGAACTCCTTCAAGATGCTAAGGACAAAGGATTGGCTAAAGCTTCAAGCTCAAGACTCCTCTGTGATCCAAGATCACATTGAGTCTTTAGGAAAAGCCAATACTATCAAGAAGGGATGAGGTGTTGCTTAATGAGCCTCTTGCTTCATGTGCTTAGTGATATGCTCCAAAACCCTCAGCTACTTTCCCACTTCCACATATGACCTAAACCCTAAGCCAAACTTGGTCCTACCGATTCTTCCTATCCGGCGCCACCGAGTTTCACTTGTCATAAGCCACTGCCAAACCCTAATCAGTTCGGTCTCACCGATGGGATCTCGGTCTCACCGAGATGGGCTTGCAAACTCTCTGTTACCCGTTGCAATATTCTCGGTCCCACCGAGATATGCAATCGGTTCCACCGAGTTTGCTTGGCCAAATCTCAGTTTCACTTATTACCCAAATCGGTCCCACTGAGTTTGAGTAATCGGTCAAACCGAGTTTTGGATTTACCCTAACCCTAGCACATCGGTCCCACCGAGTTGATCCAGTCGGTCCCACCGAAATCTCTAACGGTCACTAGGTCTACATTTTCGGTCCGACCGAGTTTGTTGATTCGGTCCCACCGAGATTGGAAAACTGTGTAACGGTTGGATTTTGTGTGGAGGCTATATATACCCCTCCACCTCCTCTTCATTCGGAGAGAGAGCCATCAGAACACATACACCATTCCAACTCATATGTTCTGAGAGAGAACCACCTACTCATGTGTTGAGACCAAGACATTCCATTCCTACCATATGAATCTTGATCTCTAGCCTTCCCAAGTTGCTTTCCACTCAAATCTTCTTTCCACCAAATCCAAATCCTATGAGAGAGAGTTGAGTGTTGGGGAGACTATCATTCGAAGCACAAGAGCAAGGATTTCATTACCTACACACCATTTGTTACTTCTTGGAGAGTGGTGTCTCCTAGATTGGCTAGGTGTCACTTGGGAGCCTCCGACAAGATTGTGGAGTTGAACCAAGGAGTTTGTAAGGGCAAGGAGATTGCCTACTTCGTGAAGATCTACCGCTAGTGAGGCAAGTCCTGTGTGGGCGATGGACATGGTGGGATAGACAAGGTTGCTTCTTCGTGGACCCTTTGTGGGTGGTTGCTTCTTCGTGGACCCTTTGTGGGTGGTTGCTTCTTCGTGGACCCTTCGTGGGTGGAGCCCTGTGTGGACTCGCGCAACCGTTACCATTTGTGGGTGGAGCCCTGTGTGGACTCTCGCAACCGTTACCCTTTGTGGGTGGAGCCCTGTGTGGACTCTCGCAACTGTTACCCTTTGTGGGTTGAAGTCTCCATCAACGTGGATGTAGGATAGCACCATCTATCCGAACCACGGGAAAAACATCCGTGTCTCCAATTGCGTTTGATTTCTCCAAACCCTTCCCTTTACATTCTTGCAAGTTGCATGCTTTACATTCCGCTGCTCATATACTCCTTGCATGCTTGCTTGATATGTATTGTGTGTGTTGAAATTGTGCCTAAACTCCACTTAAACCGAAAAGCTTAAAAATTGCAACTTTAGCATTAAGTGTCTAATCACCCCCCTCTAGACACATCTACTTCTAGATCCTACAAGTGGTATCAGAGTATTGGTCTCCATTGCCTTGGTTTAACCACCATTGGAGGAAGATGGATGTGTCTACTCTAGGGAGTCTTAGACATAGAGTGCCTATTCTTGATGGAGAGTATTTTCATGAGTGGAAAAATGAGATGCTTGTAATCTTCAATCAATATCAGTTGAACAAGTATATTGCTAGCCCTTGTGCACTTCATATTGATCCTTTGCATCCTACCCTAGATGAAGATATTGACATGATTCGCAATCTTAGAACTATTGAGCTCATCATTAGAGGATTGCCCAAAAATTTGATTGCTAGTTTGCCTACTCAAAATTGTGCCTATACTATATGGAAATTTCTTGAGGAACGATTTCCCGATCATTCCTTGAAAACTTTGGATGAAATTCTCCATAAATCTATTGCCTTGAGTAAGATGAACTCTAGTGATCCTAGTTTTGGTAAATGTCTATTTGAACTTACCAATCTTAAGCATGCTAAAGGAGATGTTGGAATCATTAATGATATCATATTCAAAGCTATAAGAATTCATAAAAGTGACCACTTTGATGATCATTTATCTAATGAATTACCCTCTCTAGGAAATGATGAGTCACAAGATCATGATGAACATGAATATTATGATGATGATGATAGTGACTTCGATCTGGATGATGCAATGAGACAATTTGGTCTTATGGCAAATCTTCGGGGATATGAATCAGGAGGAAAGGAATGGGTTCTTGATAGTGGATGTACTGATCATATGACCGGAGATGAAGAGATGTTTTGTGAGCTTGCTGAAAATGACGGCCCTCAAAAATATGTCACCTTTAGTGATAATTGAAAGGGTAAAGTGGTTGGCCTTGGTAAGGTGGCCATCTCACATGATAGTTCCATTCAAAATGTCATGCTCGTTGAATCTCTTGGCTACAACTTAGTTTCAGTATCTAGACTTGATGATTTCGGTTTGAATGTCCTATTTACTGAGGTAGATTGCCAAGTATTTTGTCGAGACAATCATAAAATGGTCTTTACGGGTATGCGTATATGTGATCTTTACATTGTCGATTTCTCTAAAAAGGCACAACCTAAAACTTGCTTTGTTGCTAAATCCTCAAAAGGTTGGTTGTGGCATAGACGACTAGGTCACGTTGGTATGAGAAACCTTGACAAGCTTATTAAAGGAAATCATATCCTTGGAGTCAACGATGTCATATTTGATAAGGATAGACTTTGCAGTGCTTGTCAAGTAGGTAAACAGGTTGGAGGAAGACATCCCGTAAAGAACATCATGACCACAAGGAGGCCACTCGAGCTACTTCACATGGATCTTTTTGGTCCCAACGCCTACAAGAGTCTCGGTGGAAATTCCTTTGGTCTGGTTATAGTTGATGATTTTTCAAGATTTACGTGGGTGTTCTTTCTTAATGACACGTCGCAGGTCCAGAAGATCTTCAGAAACTTCGCTAGGAAGGCCCAAAATCAGTTTGATGTGAAGATCAAGAAGGTTCGGAGTGACAACGGAACGGAGTTCAAGAACGCAAATGTGGACACCTTTCTTGACGAAGAAGGGATTTCACACGAGTTCTCGGCTACGTACACACCTCAACAAAATGGAGTTGTTGAGAGGAAGAACCGGACGCTCATCGAAATGGCAAGAATGATGCTTGATGAATACAAGACGCCAAAGCACTTTTGGGCAGAAGCAGTTGAGACGGCTTGTCACACAACAAATCGCTTATATCTTCACAAGCTACTCGGCAAGACGGCATACGAGCTTCTCACCGGTAACAAACCACAAGTTGGATACTTTTGAGTATTCGGCTCAAAGTGCTACATTCTTGATAAGCATCGTCGTTCAAAGTTTGCTCCTAAATCTCATGAAGGTTTTCTACTTGGTTATGGCTCAAACTCTCACACTTACCGTGTCTACAACAATTTCACCCGAAAGGTTGAAGAGACGGTAGATGTGAAGTTTGATGAATCTAATGGCTCGCAAGTAGAGCAATTGCCAATTGATGTAGGAGACAAAGACCCTTCGGAAGCAATTCAAGACTTATCCATTGGCAAAATTCGTCCAACGGAGGTGAAGGAGAGTACTTCATCTGTCCAAGTGGAAGCTTCTACTTCACGACAAGGTGAACCAAGAATCGACACGGAAGCATCCACAAGTGGGACACACCAAGATGAAGAAAACGAGGAAGTACGTCAAGATGAACATCAACAACCTCCTTCTCCACCACGACAAGAGAACGACGATGTCAATAATGAAGAAGGCCAAGAAGAAGAACAAGATGAAGAAGATGTTCAACGAAGACCCAAGCAAAAGCTCTCACGAGTTCGAGCAAGAATTGCCAAAGATCATCCTGTCGAGCAAATCCTCAATGATATACAAACCGGGAGAATCACTCGCTCAAAAACTCGTTTAGCTAACTTTTGTGAAAACTATTCATTCATCTCTAGCATTGAACCTATGAAGGTTGAAGAATCATTGGAAGATCCGGATTGGATAAACGCTATGCATGAATAGCTGCATAATTTTGAGAGAAACCAAGTTTGGACATTGGTCGAGAAGCCCGACAACAACCACAACATCATTGGTACCAAATGGGTGTTTCGCAACAAGCAAGATGAAGATGGACAAGTGGTTCGCAACAAATCACGTCTCGTCGCCCAAGGGTACACACAAGTCGAAGGTATGGACTTTAGTGAGACGTATGCTCCTGTTGCTAGACTTGAGTCCATTCGCATCTTACTTGCCTATGCTAATCACCATAATATCACCTTGTACCAAATGGACATTAAAATTGCTTTTCTAAATGGTGAAATAGAGGAGGAAGTTTATGTCAAACAACCTCCCGGCTTTATCAACCATAAGAAACCAAATCATGTTTACAAACTTCACAAAGCTCTTTATGGTCATAAACAAGCTCCTAGAGCATGGTATAAATGCTTGACCAAGTTCCTTACTACAAGTGGTTTTGAAATTGGTAAAATTGATTCTAATCTTTTTACTAAAAGGGTTAATGGGGAACTATTTGTATGCCAAATTTATGTTGATGATATCATATTTGGTTCAACTAACCCTCTCTTTTGTGAAAAGTTTGGAAAGCTAATGTCAGAGAAGTTTGAGATGTCTATGATGAGTGAACTCAAATTCTTTCTTGGGTTGCAAATCAAGCAAACTAAGGAAGGTACATTTGTCTCTCAAACAAAGTACACCAAGGACTTATTCAAGAAGTTCAATATGCAAGAATGCAAAGGTATGTCTACACCCATGCCTACTAGCGGACATAATGATTTAACCAAAGATGGTGAACCGGTTGATCAAAAGGTTTATCGCTCTATGATTGGTTCATTGTTATACCTATGTGCTTCACGTCCCGATATTATGCTAAGTGTGTGCACGTGTGCACGATATCAAGCTGCTCCTAAAGATTGTCATCTTAAGGTTGTGAAAAGGATAGTGAGATATTTAATCCATACACCAAATTTTGGCATTTGGTATCCTAAGAGGTCTTCTTTTGATCTTGTTGGCTATTCTGACTCGGATTATGCCGGAGACAAGGTTGATAGAAAGTCCACTTCGGGTACTTGTCAATTTCTTGGTAGATCTCTTGTGTCTTGGTCTTCCAAGAAACAAAACTCGGTATCCTTATCCACCGCCGAAGCGGAATACATTGCCGCTGGTTCATGTTGTGCTCAATTACTTTGGATGACCCAAACTCTTAAAGATTATGGGATTTATGTGAAACATGTTCCACTGCTTTGTGACAATGAAAGTGCTATCAAAATTGGTCATAATCCTATACAACATTCTCGAACTAAGCATATTGAAGTTTGTCATCATCTCATTCGAGATCATGTTGCTAAGGGTGACATCAATCTTAAGCATGTTCGCACCGACAAGCAATTAGCGGATATATTCACTAAACCACTTGATGAGAAAGTGTTTTGCAGGTTGAGAGGAGAATTGAACACCATTGATGCTTCGAACTTGGAGTAGAAACTCCATTGGATACATGCAAGACATGAGCTTATGACTAATCCATGATATATCTCTTATGATAACTATTATGTCTCGGATATATTTGCACCTTGCATGTTGCCTAACCCATGTAGGTGCTTGGTTGAATCTAATTCCATGAGATTGCGACTCACTCACATCTTGAGCAATCTCTACAAGACCAAGACTCTACACAATAGTGGTTGAAGACAAGGAAGCACAAAACCCTTCAAACATATCCTTTGACAAATTCTATGTTAAGCTTCATGATTGTCATTTTTGGATACACAAGTGCTCTTCCTTGCAAGAACTAACCCATGTAGTTAGATGAACTCAAACTCCAAGTGGTGCTCCCAACACTTGATGAGCTACATCAACCTTGAGCACCCACACAAGTTCAACTACATGAGCAAGAACCACACCACCACCCAAGGTATGTTATTCCATCTTAGAGAAGCTTTACTCCAAGACATGAGTCAAAGCAACTTAACAAGGTGAGAATACATCAAGATGCTTAAACGAAAAATGGTAACCCCATTTTGAGATTAAAATGATGAGTATGACCTACGATCAAGTGTCCTCACTTGACTCCTAAGTCAATATACTCTAACATAGGTGACTATGTCACCGCCCAATTCTAGCTGAAGTTCTCTTGTGTTCTTTTCTGAGTTATTGCATTTGTCCATTGCATATTTGTTTAGAAACTTTCACTCTTTTCTTTTTGGTTTTTGTTCTGCATATTTCTGCATCAAATTCCTTGCAAATCTTTCAGCTAATTCATTGCAAATCTTTGTGAGATCTTACTTGACTAGTGAGCTGAGGTGACAAGTGTTTTTCTCTGTGATGAACTCGGTTTCACCGAATTGCCATTTTTGGTCCAACCGAATCCCTTCGGTACTACCGAAACATGTCACTCGGTGCCACCGATTTCGCAACAGGAAAAACAGTTTGCCACATATTCTATATTTCTTCTGATCCAGCTCCACTCAATGAATCTTGTCCTCTACAAGCATCACAGTTTTATTCCCTGCTTTGTACTGAATCTCAAGGACCAAACCTATTCGACGGATTCCAGGAAAAACCTTCTTGGAAATTGATGTCAAAGGGGGAGAGAGAGATCACATCAAAGCTTATCATCAGGGAGAGAGAGATCACATCAAAAGCTTATCACCTACAAAGGAGAAAGTACTAAGGGGGAGAGAATACTCAAGGATCCCAGATGCTTGATGTTCAAGAGGAGAGATGCCACATGTCTTTTTGGGGGGAAAGACATGTTCATATGAACTCATTTGAACTTAGTTCTATTCATATCTTTCAGCTCTGACTTTCTGTTTCCTATCTTCTCCCAATATCCCATGTAAGTTTCAGGGGGAGCAAGACACCTAAGGGAAAGAAATCAGTCAAATTCATTGCATATCTTTATTCTTGGGGACATGTTGAATTCAATGTGGTACCTTGTACTCACTACATGTCATCCCAGTCTTGGTATTCTTGTGGTTTCTTTTGTTTGCTCTGGCTAGTGGATGTACCTGTGTTATCTAACCTTGTTTGTGTAGGTTCATTCCATCCTAAGCCAACTCAAGACCACAAGGTAAGTATATGCATCAAAATCATGAGTATGAGGAGTTCTTGCTTATGTACATACTGTTTGCAAGAAGGACTCATGAGCATGAAGGTATTTTCCTTGATAATCTTTTGCTCTGATGCATATGGCCAAGATGCATGTAACACATTGCCTACTCTGTCATGGTTATGCTCTCACATGTCTCTATATTTCATATTCACATGAGTGCATACATGTAGGGGGAGCCTATGCTTGTTACATGTCCTTCCAAAGCTTTACTTGCTGTTCTTTATATCTTTATCTAAAGCTTTGATGTATGTTGCCATCAATTACCAAAAAGGGGGAGATTGAAAGCACAAGTGCTCCCTAGGTGGTTTTGATAATTGATGACAACATATCTCTTGTTGGACTAACATTTCGATCTAGCATGTTTCAGATAAGTTCAACAATGGAGTGGCATGGACTAAAGGTTGTGGGAACTCCTTCAAGATGCTAAGGACAAAGGATTGGCTAAAGCTTCAAGCTCAAGACTCCTCTTTTTACATTTTAGTGATCCAAGATCACATTGAGTCTTTAGGAAAAGCCAATACTATCAAGAAGGGATGAGGTGTTGCTTAATGAGCCTCTTGCTTCATGTGCTTAGTGATATGCTCCAAAACCCTCAGCTACTTTCCCACTTCCACATATGACCTAAACCCTAAGCCAAACTTGGTCCTACCGATTCTTCCTATCCGGCGCCATCGAGTTTCACTTGTCATAAGCCACTGCCAAACCCTAATCAGTTCGGTCTCACCGATGGGATCTCGGTCTCACCGAGATGGGCTTACAAACTCTCTATTACCCATTGCAATATTCTCGGTCCCACCGAGATATGCAATCGGTTCCACCGAGTTTGCTTGGCCAAATCTCAGTTTCACTTATTACCCAAATCGGTCCCACCGAGTTTGAGTAATCGGTCAAACCGAGTTTTGGATTTACCCTAACCCTAGCACATCGGTCCCACCAAGTTGATCCAGTCGGTCCCACCGAAATCTCTAACGGTCACTAGGTCTACATTTTCGGTCCGACTGAGTTTGTTGATTCGGTCCCACCGAGATTGGAAAACTGTGTAACGGTTGGATTTTGTGTGGAGGCTATATATACCCCTCCACCTCCTCTTCATTCGGAGGGAGAGCCATCAGAACACATACACCATTCCAACTCATATGTTCTGAGAGAGAACCACCTACTCATGTGTTGAGACCAAGACATTCCATTCCTACCATATGAATCTTGATCTCTAGCCTTCCCAAGTTGCTTTCCACTCAAATCTTCTTTCCACCAAATCCAAATCCTATGAGAGAGAGTTGAGTGTTGGGGAGACTATCATTCGAAGCACAAGAGCAAGGAGTTCATTACCTACACATCATTTGTTACTTCTTGGAGAGTGGTGTCTCCTAGATTGGCTAGGTGTCACTTGGGAGCCTCCGACAAGATTGTGGAGTTGAACCAAGGAGTTTGTAAGGGCAAGGAGATCGCCTACTTCGTGAAGATCTACCGCTAGTGAGGCAAGTCCTGTGTGGGCGATGGCCATGGTGGGATAGACAAGGTTGCTTCTTCGTGGACCCTTTGTGGGTGGTTGCTTCTTTGTGGACCCTTTGTGGGTGGTTGCTTCTTTGTGGACCCTTTGTGGGTGGTTGCTTCTTCGTGGACCCTTCGTGGGTGGAGCCCTGTGTGGACTCGCGCAACCGTTACCCTTTGTCGGTGGAGCCCTGTGTGGACTCTCGCAACCGTTACCCTTTGTGGGTGGAGCCCTGTGTGGACTCTCGCAACCGTTACCCTTTGTGGGTTGAAGTCTCCATCAACGTGGATGTAGGATAGCACCATCTATCCGAACAACGGGAAAAACATCCGTGTCTCCAATTGCGTTTGATTTCTCTAAACCCTTCCCTTTACATTCTTGCAAGTTGCATGCTTTACATTCCGCTGCTCATATACTCCTTGCATGCTTGCTTGATATGTATTGTGTGTGTTGAAATTGTGCCTAAACTCCACTTAAACCGAAAAAGCTTAAAAATTGCAACTTTAGCATTAAGTGTCTAATCACCCCCCTCTAGACACATCTACTTCTAGATCCTACACTAATGCGTACCTCCTAGGAAAGTTTGCAGCCTAGCGGGGCGGAGAATAACAAGTTGACCCGGATATTGTGTACAACTGTCTGCCCAGTTGCATTGCTGATGTTGAAAAAAGCTATTTTTTGTACACACATTAAAAAAATTGTATAGATAAGGAACATTTTTTATACACACATTTAACAATTTTTAAATACATGATTAACACTTTTTAAAACATATTTTTTAGTCAACAGTGGGCCCACAACGAGCGGAGGAGGTCATAATACACATATTTTTTAAATACATGATTAACACTTTTGCAAAAATAATTAGCCCACAGCGAGCCAATTAGCTCCAATCGGCCCACAGTGGGCCGACAGGGGCCAATCGGCCAGCTGTAGGCCGACTGGAATCCAATCGGCCTGCTGTGGGCCGACTAGGCCCAGTCGGCCTGCAGCGGGCGGTGTATTATTTCTGAAAAAAATTTACCCAGCGTAATACTTATGAAAATTAATAAAAAATGTATTATTTAAGAAAAAATAGCGAAAAAGGCCTGTGTAGTACAGTACAACCTAACATGGTTACTCAGCCCACATTCAGCGACGCCGGAAAGGCCCAAACAAGGCTTCTGTACAACTCTTTGAAGTCACTAAACTCAATTAATAACTTAAGAAAAAAGTTAGATTACAGTGGAACCTAATTAAATGCTCTCACGAGCAAATAAATAATTCAACGGGCCCCACTTGTGCGTGTGTGTGCACGCGTGTTTGTGTGTGTGTTTGTGTGTGTGAGAGAGAGAGACCCATCGGCTGATGCTCGTAAATACATCTTTCAGCCATATGCATTGCTGATGCTCAGTAAAAACTTATATAGTTGACACAATCATATAGAACATCATAGCACACTGAACTTGCATACAAAAATTTCACGCAGGCGGCACAATCAGGATGGATGCAGTGGATCGCTACGGGAAGGGCTATGTTGAAACCAACAAAGTCGTACATAATGGTTCATCGTCTTTATCAATGACGGGGAAATATCTTGAATGTTGTGCAAAGAAAATAGACAGACAACACAATAAGTTCTCCTAGCACATTAAGTTGATGTACAGCCCTTTCTAAAAAAAGTTCATGTACAAAATTAGAACATGTCACAATCAAATGTACTGGCATTTCAGTGCTTCACACCCATAGCTCGGATTTAACTAGTATCTGACAAGATTCAGTTGTTACCTCAAATTAGAGCACATCCAGGAAGCCAGCCCTGCCTCTTCTCCCAAAGAAGCAGTGGCCTCCGCCGCGCGATGGAGTAGGCCCTGTGCCATCCATCGTTCCAAGCAACACGGGGAAAGTCTGACATTGACTCCTGTAATGGACGTCATCGACGGACCCTGGAACCAGTGGCGGCGGCAGGACTTCGATTGATGGATTGACCACTTCTTTGACATGCACGAACACTCGATACAGGTACACCCCTAACGTGGTCCGCGGCGGCCTTGGTGGCGACGAATAGTACAATCCCGGTTCCTGCACCGGTATCTCAACAACAATCACCTTCGGTATGGTGGACGGCTTCTTCATCCATGCCATAACCGTCAGAGCCCAGCTGTCTGGAGGAACAAACATACTTACGAGCTCACCTCCAAGGTCGTTGATAAGCGCGTTCATGGACTCGCTGTTCCAAGCACATCGAGGCATGCCGTGGAAGGTAAGCTTTGTTAAAAACTCAAGCTCAAAGGGCACCGAGCCCCATCCTGGGTGCCACCGATCAAAGCTCACCAGTGCGCCATCACAGAACAAACGCCGGGAAGATTCAAGCACACGACTGCAGTCGAAAGTTGTCCGGAACCTGACGAAGAAATGAGCCGGTGGAGGACAGACTTCAACGAGCAGGTCACTTATTTGGATGCTGTGCGCAATGCCAAGAGCTTTGACAAGGTCATATGGAGAGACGGGAGGCCGGTCGCCATTGATGGTTACCATCAGCACTTTGCCGGCAAACTGGTCGTCAAGCGCGGCCATGCCACTATTGAGCGACAACACGCAGCGACCGAAGGCAGGACGGACCTCAGGATCTCCGGCTCGGAGATCCGCGTTGACCGGCGACATGATAGTGTGCTTGAGTATAGGGAGTACACCAGGGGGATTTGGGGGAACTGGAGTAGGAATCGAGATTCCAGAGGTGGGGGAGGGGCGGGAGACTGTGAATGAAAATGTAGCATCAATTTCGAGCACGCACCAATATGCTCTCGGCGCGCAAGCACACGAAAACACCGGTGGCGCCCACATGTCGGCCTAAGAGTCCTTATTCATTCTTTTTTGGAGAGCCCGACCTTTTTTTTCAGGATCTTTTGAGAGCCAGGCCTGAGAGTCATAATTGACCTGTTTAGCATTGCGTTACTACTCGGCCCATATTCAACGACACCTCACTGGCCCAAACTAGTGTACATCATCGAAAAGACAATGAGCTCAAATTATATAACTTGAAAAAAGGAGATATACTCTGAACACTAGAGAATGGTGATGCCCTCATTTAGCCCACCAGTAGTTCGAGACAATAAACAGTTCGAAACAATGATATATACAACATTCAAACACTGACTAGTGACTACTACTGACATAAACAACAAGACATGATAGTTCATAAGAAGTCTTGCTACACCACCAAAACGCACCCATCTGCAGCACTCAGACTCTCGTGATCCAGACGAGAATGACATTCTAAACAGAAGCAACTATTACATAGTAAGAGTGACATAGATGAGGATGACCAAATGACAAGGAATATGCATAACAAAAGAAAGAACTACCCATCCAGAACCAGCAGCAAAGACAACAAAGTCATTCGAAGAGATGATCCAACACCATCATATTTTTCAGCCCCGCTTCACCGACCAGTGATCCGGAGACACCGGTACTCCACCCTTTCGAAGCAAAAGCCCAATTACCTATCAACCTGAAGGCTCGAACCACATCACTGCCTGTCGTAATTGAGACATCCGATGTGTGCATGTGTGATTCCAATGCCCACAGGGAAATGAGATATGCATGCGTGTGAGAGAGATTGCACAATTCATTCACGTATCACTATCTAGCGATCGTGGACGTGCATCGCTTGAACATAAGTTAATATCTACTTCGTATCGTGGCCAAAGGTACAATATCAATTCAACGCTATAAAGATTGGACACTCACATATCACATTTTTTTATTTAAATAAGCCTTTTTAGTTGTGCATGCCAAAGATACAGTGATGTTTCTTCAAACAACCAATGTAGCTATCATGAACATGCACCATTGTTACTCTTGCATTCAAATTCATTAGTCTTGGGTGATTTAAGTTTCTATTTTGAAGTAATATATGTAATATTCATATATGAATTCAATGGGTACGCAATTTATGAAATGGAGGCTATGTAATCATATGAGGTAACACTTTTAAGTAGCTGACTACAATATCCATTTCTTTTTGTGCGCCTCTACACTAACACGTCAATGCATTATGTTTAAAGTAAATAACCAATGGCACTAAATTATCTATTTACACGAGAAATACATAGGCTGAGCGTTTGATCCCTTTTTTTGTGAACGCGCCACTACACCCGTACGATTGGCTGCGCCCATGTGAACGTCCAAGTTATCGGCGCATCATCCCAAGTTATTGTATTTTTTCTGGGGTGGACTTCACACCAGTTATTAACTACTGACGCGTGCCCCGTGTACATAGTCTAGCATGACCTTCCCGCTAGCACGGTCCAAAATTAGTTGAAACTGGATACGAACGATCCCGCGGGCGGCAAAATCTCCCGCCTCCTAAAATTTCCGCCACCTTAGTCTTTAGCATGCGAAATCCCCCTTTTGTCCTTGGTGCACGGAGACCAACAGTTACAACACCACCCTCATCTACATGATAGGTCGGGGCTGCTTTGGTAACTTCCGGTTCCCCCACTACACGGCACCCCCATTTCCTCTCCCCCTCCCGCAAAAACGACTAACCCCACATCACCAGAGCATCTTACATCACGCCGTCCGTACTTAATCGCCCTTTCTCCCCTCCCCTCTCGAAACCCTAGACTGCTCATCCACCGGCGTACCATAGCCCATTCACTGCCAGCGGCGTCCGCCTCGCCGGATCTTCTTCTGCGGCCGCATCTACCCTCCCACCTCCCCTAGAAACAAGTAGACTACTCATCCACCATTGTACCACAGCCCATTCAGTGCCGGCCTTGTCCACGGCACCGGATATGCTTCGCTGGTACTCTCGTCCACCGCCGTGCATCTGCAGCAGCTCATTCGTAAAGCCCACCGGAGACGCTTCGTCCACACCCCTCGGAGCCGCCCCACCGACGCCCCCATCGACGGCCTCTGATCCTCTTCGCCGACACCTACCTCAACCCTACCGGAGCCGCTTCACCGACACCTTCCTCAACCCTACCGGAGTAGCTTCGCCTATATCATTCTCAACCCTACCGGGGCCACTTTGCCAACTCACAAGTCAACAGCCTCAGATCCTCTTCCTCGCACCCTCATCCAACCTACCTGTTGGGGATATTACTACTGGGCGTAAACCGGCCTATCTGGGCCGGGTTAACTTCGTCAGTAGTTAAGTAAGTTAAAGCCCAAGAAGACAAAGGAGGGCTCAAGGCCCATGGTCGGCTCAAGGCCTGCAGCCGTAAACTGGCGGTAGTAGTTAACCTGTATTGTAAGTTAGGAATAAGAAGAGACCAAACCGGACACATCTATGAGCCGGTATTGGGACTCCGTAAGCCGACGAGAGTCACCCGCGTATATAAGGGGACGACCCGGCGGCGGTTCAAGGACAACAGACAACAACTCGAGACATAGGCGAAGCTTGTTTGCTCCCTAGTCATCAAAACCCCATCAATTCCATCACAACTAGACGTAGGCTTTTACCTTCATCGAAGGGGCCGAATTAGTATAAACTCTCTTGCGTCCTTGTTCCGCTTTAACCCCTTCAAGCTAACCCGTCGCGATGGCTCCACGACTAAGTCCTTTCTCTAGGACATCTGCCGTGACAAAACCACGACAGTTGGTGCCCACCTTGGGGCTATCGCACGATGGTTTCCGGTTCTTGGAGGGCCGCTTTGAAGGACTCGAGGGCTATGCTGTAGGCCGGATGACTAAGAGTCGTCGCGGCAAGCTCTACATCGACGACACAGGCTAGGGCCCCGAGGCCGGCTCAATTGAGTACGGGTACCGGGTCCCCTTTGGTAGCATTCACGTTTTCATTGGCAAGATCAGTGAACCGGGCCCTGAGCCAGACATCTGCACCGACCTCGTCGAGACGGCTCAACGTGCGCAATCCGCCCGGGTTAAACCGGCCATGAAGCGTCCCTTCGTGGGAGTCATCCATGGAGGAAGTTATGAGGATGGATCGGAATTTCGCGGGGCGACTGTCGTTTGTTCCGGTGATGAATTTTCGACCGGAGAAACCGAATCTCTTTATCAGCTACAAGATGGCCGGATTGGGAGCTGTTCCGATTGGGAGCTGTTTCGATGGCGACAGTATTCCGGACCCCTCTGATCTGCCCAACCGGGTTGGAATATTGATGGCCGGAACACAAGCAGCGCTTCATTCTTTGACAGCTGCGGCAATGATCTCCGTTTCAGCAGCGGCGACGGCTGCCGGGGCAGGAGGCCCTGTGCGCCCGCCGGCTCAGGTTCTATCAGAACTATTTGATGCGTTGGCTGTGCTTATGGCGGAAGTTAATCCGCCAGATCAGGACGTTCACAACACGGAGATTGCAAAGGTAAAGGAACAGATCACCCAGGCCAAGGCAGATCTGGCGGCTGAGGACACCAGGATGGCCGCAGAGCGGGCCGCTTTAGACGCACAGGCCTACATGCTTATGTTGGACCAGAGCGCGTCGCATGAAGTCATGAGGAGGAAGCACCGATCCCACTTACCTCCGGTTTTCGAGGCCAGAGACCTTTTCAACACTCCAGGACCAAGAGCCGGCAATCCGCTGGAGGGGAACCGGGCAGAAGCCCCTGGGACCGGTGCACCGGTTCAGCCTCGTCAGATGGACCCGCCTCGTCAAAATACCGTTATACCTCATGATGCTTTAACACCTCCGGGTCACTACTCCAACCCAATGGCAATCTTGTTGCCGTTGCCGCACAGCTGGAGGCCATTCCAATTGAAGGTGACTCGCTGCAGGCAGTAGAGACGCGACGGGTCAAGGAACTTCTGAGGACAACTTTGGCCCAACAGGAAGCGTACTCGTACAGTCGCGACCGGATCCACTCGACCCCCCGTCCAAGCCGGAGCTATAGCAGACATATGGATGAACCAGCAGTGTCGAGTAATGAACGACGTGGAGCATCCCGTGGCAACAACCCGACGGGAGGTGCTGATGAAGCTTAGGAAGTGGTGAACCGGGCCCGAGCGCGCAGGGAGGCCGAGTTAGCCGCACAGCATCAGGCTCGGCAGCTCACGCCGGTTCGTCCAACCATCTCGATCGAACCTGGTGTTACTTCTAGTTCTTTGGGGGTGCCTTGCCTTATCCCCGCTTTACGCAACGTGTGCCTGCCCAAGGATTTCAAAGGCCTGCGCAAGGTACCAAATTACATGGAGGATCAACCTCCAGAGACATGGGTGGAGAGCTGTGAGATGGCCATGGAGATGCTTGATGTGGATGACATGGCGTGTGTGAAATACTTCACCATGATGCTTGAAGGAACGGTCCGTACTTGGTTAAAAAGCTTGCCAGCTAATTCTATCAGTTCATGGGCCCAATTACGAGCCCGGTTTATCAGCAATTTCAAGGATACCTGTAAACAGCCTATGTCGATAGTGGACTTAGCTGCATGTGTCCAGGAGGAAGGAGAATCAACGACTCATTGGGTGCGCCGGGTTTCACAAGTGTTGCACTCCTCAGACGGCATCAATGCTGACACCGCAGTATTAACCCTAGAAGGCAACTGCCGGTTTGGGCCCCTGAAGTTGAAATTAGGACGGATGAAACGTCATTGCACCGACATGGGGACCCTCATGGCCGCTTTGGTGAAATATGCTGATTCTGATAGTACCAAGGATCCCGAATCTGATGATGACAAGACAGGGAAAGGGAAGAAGAACAGCAGCTCCAAAGGTCAGCAGCATCACTGGGTAGGCAATGGCGGAGGAGGCAAACGTAAAGCGGATGGTAACATGGACTTTGTGGCTAATACCAATGCACAGGACAATGGCCAGCAACGCAAGGGTAGGCCGAAAAATTGTAATGGAGCACCCAACCCTAACCCAAACCACCTAAACTATCTGCTAAACCAGCCCTGTCCAAGACATGGGACGAAGGAGGCGCCAGCAAACCACCTTTGGAAGGATTGCTTTATTATGCAGGAGTTCAAGAATTCTAATAATTTCCGGTATGATCACGAATCTGGCGGTGGCTCAGGATCCGGGCCGGGTTACGGTGGAGGAAGTTCCGGTTCAGGATTTAATGGTAATCCGGGCGGACATAATGGTCAAAATAGTCAGAACAACCAGGGTGGTTACAACCAACAGCAGCAACAGTCAGGTTACCAGAGCAACCCAAAGCAGTTGAGTAGTGGGCAGTACCATGTCTTCACAACTAGCTTGGACAAGCGAGACCGGAAGGTTCAGAGGCGGGCAGTCAACTCTGTTGAACCGGCCATACCCTGTTATCTACGTTGGTCTGAACAGCCAATCATATGGAGCAGAGAGGATCACCCACCCCAGGTCGATAATCCGGGTCAGTTGGCTCTGGTGGTGGCGCCTCAGGTGGGAGGTTATAAGTTCACCAAGGTGCTCATGGATGGAGGGAGTAGCATTAACATCCTGTACTATGAGACCTTCCGTCGTATGGGACTAACAGATAAGAATCTCAAACCGTCTAATACAGTATTCCACGGTGTAGTGCCTGGCAGATCAACATATCCCGTTGGTAAGATAGCTCTGGAAGTGGCCTTTGGGGATGATCATGATTCCAGGTCGGAGACATTGACGTTTGAAGTGGTGAAAATCCAAAGTCCATATCATGCCCTGTTTGGGCGACCGGCATACACCAAGTTTATGGCTCGGCCTTGTTATGTGTATTTGCAGCTCAAGATGCCGGGTCACAAGGGGACAATAACGGTTCACGGAAGCCGCAAAATCGCTTTGGAATGCGAGGAAGGTGATGCGGCTTATGCAGAGTCGGTTTGTGCCACCGAGGAGTTGAAGTATTATAAAGACAATGTTGATCAGGCGGATATGACTCTGTTGAAGAAGCCAACTACGGAGCATGATCCGGCCCTGAAGTTCAAATCGGCAGAAGAAACTAAGCTTGTTGACTTCATACCTGGCGATTCGTCCAAGCAGTTCAGCATCAGTGCCAACTTTGATCCGAAATAGGAGAGTTCATCCGTGAGAATCGGGACATTTTTGCATGGAAGCCCTCCGACATGCCAGGTGTACCGAGGCAACTCGCTGAGCAAACACTTAATGTGGATCCTAAATATAAACCGGTGAAACAGTTCCTCCGCCGGTTTAACGAAGAAAGACGCAAGGGGATTGGAGAAGAGGTAGCCAGGCTCTTAGCAGCTGGCTTTATTGTTGAAGTTTTTCATCCTGAGTGGCTTGCCAATCCGGTACTGGTCCTCAAGAAAAACGGCACCTGGCGCATGTGTGTGGATTACACAGATCTTAATAAAGCTTGTCCAGCAGATCCTTTTGCCCTCCCCCGTATTGATCAAATTATTGATTCTACGGCGGGTTGTGAGCGTTTAAGTTTTTTGGATGCGTATTCTGGCTATCATCAGATCAAAATGGCAGTTAAGGACCAGGAGAAGACAACATTTATAACTCCCTTTGGAGCCTTCTGCTATGTGTCTATGCCCTTCGGGCTCAAGAGTGCCCAGGCAATTTACCAACGTGTGTACAAAATTGTCTTCACAAGCAGATTGGCCATAATGTACATGCTTACGTGGATGATATCGTGGTTAAATCCAGGGAGAAGGAGACTCTGATTGATGATTTGAAGGAAACCTTTGATAACCTGAGAACATACAAGATGATGCTTAATCCGGACAAGTGTGTCTTTGGTGTACCGGCGGGCAAGCTATTGGGTTTTCTAGTGTCCAATAGGGGAATTGAGGCTAATACGGAGAAAATCACGGCTATCACCTCCCTGGCTAAACCGAAGTGTATCAACGATGTTCAACGCCTGGCAGGCCGGATTGCTGCGCTAAGCCGGTTTATCAGTCGCCTGGTGAGAAGGCAATCCTGTTGGGGAACGTAGTAATTTCAAATTTTTCCTACACACACGCAAGATCATGGTGATGCATAGAAACGAGAGGGGGAGAGTGTGATCTACGTACCCTTGTAGATCGACAACGGAAGCGTTAACTTGGTTGATGTAGTCGTACGTCTCCACGGCCCGACCGATCAAGCACCGAAACTACGGCACCTCCGAGTTCTAGCACACGTTCAGCTCGATGACGATCCCAGGACTCCGATCCAGCAAAGTGTCGGGGAAGAGTTCCGTCAGCACGACGGCGTGGTGACGATCTTGATGTACTACCATCGCAGGGCTTCGCCTAAGCACCGCTACAATATTATCGAGGACTATGGTGGAAGGGGGCACCGCACACGGCTAAGAATATGATCACGTGGATCAACTTGTGTGTCTAGGGGTGCCCCTTGCCCCCGTATATAACGGAGCAAGGGGAGGAGGCCGGCCGGCCCTATAGGCGCGCCAAGGAGGAGTCCTCCTCCTAGTAGGAGTAGGACTCCTACTAGGAGGGGGAAGGAAGTGGGGAGGGAGAGGGAAAGGGGGGCGCCGCCCCCCCTCTCCTAGTCCAATTCGGACCAGGGGGGAGGAGGCGCGCGGCCCACCTTTGGCTGCCCCTCTCTCTCTCCACTAAGGCCCATATGGCCCATTACTTCTCCCGGGGGGTTCCGGTGTCCGAATATAGCCGTCCAATATATCAATCTTTATGTCTCGACCATTTCGAGACTCCTCGTCATGTCCGTGATCACATCCGGGACTCCGAACTAACTTCGGTACATCAAAACTCATAAACTCATAATATAACTGTCATCGAAACCTTAAGCGTGCGGACCCTACGGGTTCGAGAACAATGTAGACATGACCGAGACACGTCTCCGGTCAATAACCAATAGCGGAACCTGGATGCTCATATTGGCTCCTACATATTCTACGAAGATCTTTATCGGTCAGACCGCATAACAACATACGTCGTTCCCTTTGTCATCGGTATGTTACTTGCCCGAGATTCGATCGTCGGTATCTCAATACCTAGTTCAATCTCGTTACCGGCAAGTCTCTTTACTCGTTCTGTAATACATCATCCCGCAACTAACTCATTAGTTGCAATGCTTGCAAGGCTTAAGTGATGTGCATTATCGAGAGGGCCCAGAGATACCTCTCCGACAATCGGAGTGACAAATCCTAATATCGAAATACGCTAACCCAACATGTACCTTTGGAGACACCTGTAGAGCTCCTTTATAATCACCCAGTTACGTTGTGACGTTTGGTAGCACACAAAGTGTTCCTTTGGCAAACGGGAGTTGCATAATCTCATAGTCATAGGAACATGTATAAGTCATGAAGAAAGCAATAGCAACATACTAAACGATCGGGTGCTAAGCTAATGGAATGGGTCATGTCAATCAGATCATTCAACTAATGATGTGATCCCGTTAATCAAATAACAACTCTTTGTCCATGGTTAGGAAACATAACCATCTTTGATTAACGAGCTAGTCAAGTAGAGGCATACTAGTGACACTCTGTTTGTCTATGTATTCACACATGTATTATGTTTCCGATTAATACAATTCTAGCATGAATAATAAACTTTTATCATGATATAAGGAAATAAATAATAACTTTATTATTGCCTCTAGGGCATATTTCCTTAAGTCTCCCACTTGCACTAGAGTCAATAATCTAGATTACACAGTAATGATTCTAACACCCATGGAGCCTTGGTGCTGATCATGTTTTGCTCGTGGAAGAGGCTTAGTCAACGGGTCTGCAACATTCAGATCCGTATGTATCTTGCAAATCTCTATGTCTCCCACCTGGACTAGATCCCGAATGGAATTGAAGCGTCTCTTGATGTGCTTGGTTCTCTTGTGAAATCTGGATTCCTTCGCCAAGGCAATTGCACCAGTATTGTCACAAAAGATTTTCATTGGACCCGATGCACTAGGTATGACACCTAGATCGGATATGAACTCCTTCATCCAGACTCCTTCATTTGTTGCTTCCGAAGCAGCTATGTATTCCGCTTCACACGTAGATCCCGCCACGACGCTTTGTTTAGAACTGCACCAACTGACAGCTCCACCGTTTAATGTAAACACGTATCCGGTTTGCGATTTAGAATCGTCCGGATCAGTGTCAAAGCTTGCATCAACGTAACCGTTTATGATGAGCTCTTTGTCACCTCCATATACGAGAAACATATCCTTAGTCCTTTTCAGGTACTTCAGGATGTTCTTGACCGCTGTCCAGTGATCCACTCCTGGATTACTTTGGTACCTCCCTGCTAGACTTATAGCAAGGCACACACCAGGTCTGGTACACAGCATTGCATACATGATAGAGCCTATGGCTGAAGCATAGGGAACATCTTTCATTTTCTCTCTATCTTCTGCAGTGGTCGGGCATTGAGTCTGACTCAACTTCACACCTTGTAACACAGGCAAGAACCCTTTCTTTGCTTGATCCATTTTGAACTTCTTCAAAATCTTGTCAAGGTATGTGCTTTGTGAAAGTCCAATTAAACGTCTTGATCTATCTCTATAGATCTTTATGCCTAATATGTAAGCAGCTTCATCGAGGTCTTTCATTGAAAAACTCTTATTCAAGTATCCCTTTATGCTATCCAGAAATTCTATATCATTTCCGATCAGTAATATGTCATCCACATATAATATCAGAAATGCTACAGAGCTCCCACTCACTTTCTTGTAAATACAGGCTTCTCCAAAAGTCTGTATAAAACCAAATGCTTTGATCACACTATCAAAGCGTTTATTCCAACTCCGAGAGGCTTGCACCAGTCCATAAATGGATCGCTGGAGCTTGCACACTTTGTTAGCTCCCTTTGGATCGACAAAACCTTCCGGTTGCATCATATACAACTCTTCTTCCAGAAATCTATTCAGGAATGCAGTTTTGACATCCATCTGCCAAATTTCGTAATCATAAAATGCGGCAATTGCTAACATGATTCAGACAGACTTAAGCATCGCTACGGGTGAGAAGGTCTCATCATAGTCAACCCCTTGAACTTGCCGAAACCCTTTTGCAACAAGTCGAGCTTTGTAGACAGTAATATTACCGTCGGCGTCAGTCTTCTTGTTGAAGATCCATTTATTCTCAATTGCTTGCCGATCATTGGGCAAGTCAACCGAAGTCCACACTTTGTTCTCATACATGGATCCCATCTCAGATTTCATGGCTTCAAGCCATTTTGCGGAATCTGGGCTCACCATCGCTTCTTCATAGTTCGTAGGTTCATCATGATCTAGTAGCATGACTTCCAGAACTGGATCACCGTACCACTCTGGCGCGGATCTCACTCTGGTTGATCTACGAGGTTCAGTAGTATCTTGTTCTGAAGTTTCATGATCATTATCATTAGCTTCCTCACTAATTGGTGTAGGTGTCACAGAAACAGTTTTCTGTGATGCACTACTTTCCAATAAGGGAGCAGGTACAGTTACCTCGTCAAGTTCTACTTTCCTCCCACTCACTTCTTTCGAGAGAAACTCCTTCTCTAGAAAGTTTCCTAACTTCGCAACAAAAGTCTTGCCTTCGGATATGTGATAGAAGGTGTATCCAATAGTCTCCTTTGGTTATCCTATGAAGACACATTTCTCCGATTTGGGTTCGAGCTTATCAAGTTGAAGCTTTTTCACATAAGCATCGCAGCCCCAAACTTTCAGAAACGACAACTTTGGTTTCTTGCCAAACCATAGTTCATAAGGTGTTGTCTCAACGGATTTTGATGGTGCCCTATTTAACGTGAATGTGGCCGTCTCCAAAGCATAACCCCAAAACGATAGCGGTAAATCAGTAAGAGACATCATAGATTGCACCATATCTAGTAAAGTACGATTACGACGTTCGGACACACCATTACGCTGTGGTGTTCCGGGTGGTGTGAGTTGCGAAACTATTCCGCATTGTATCAAATGTACACCAAACTCGTAACTCAAATATTCTCCTCCACAATCAGATCGTAGAAACTTTATTTTCTTGTTACGATGATTTTCAACTTCACTATGAAATTCTTTGAACTTTTCAAATGTTTCAGACTTATGTTTCATTAAGTAGATATACCCATATATGCTTAAGTCATCTGTGAAGGTGAGAAAATAACGATATCCGCCACGAGCCTCAATATTCATCGGACCACATACATCTGTATGTATGATTTCCAACAAATCTGTTGCTCTCTCCATAGTATCGGAGAACGGCGTTTTAGTCATCTTGCCCATGAGGCACTGTTCGCAAGTACCAAGTTATTCATAATCAAGTGGTTCCAAAAGTCCATCAGTATGGAGTTTCTTCATGCGCTTTACACTGATATGACCTAAATGGCAGTGCCACAAATAAGTTGCACTATCATTATCAACTCCGCATCTTTTGGCTTCAACATTATGAATATGTGTGTTACTACTATCGAGATTCAATAAGAATAGACCACTCTTCAAGGGTGCATGGCCATAAAAGATATTACTCATATAAATAGAACAACCATTATTCTCTGATTTAAATGAATAACCGTCTCGCATCAAACAAGATCCAGATATAATGTTCATGCTTAACGCTGGCACCAAATAACAATTATTTAGGTCTAATATTAATCCTGAAGGTAGATGTAGAGGTAGCGTGCCGACCGCGATCACATTGACTTTGGAACCGTTTCCCACGCGCATCGTCACCTCGTCCTTAGCCAATCTTCGCTTAATTTGTAGTCCCTGTTTCGAGTTGCAAATATTAGCAACAGAACCAGTATCAAATACCCAGGTGCTACTGCGAGCATTAGTAAGGTACACATCAATAACATGTATATCACATATACCTTTGTTCACCTTGCCATCCTTCTTATCCGCCAAATACTTGGGGCAGTTCCACTTCCAGTGACCAGTCTGCTTGCAGTAGAAGCACTCAGTTTCAGGCTTAGGTCCAGACTTGGGTTTCTTCTCTTGAGTAGCAACTTGCTTGCTGTTCTTCTTGAAGTTCCCCTTCTTCTTCCCTTTGCCCTTTTTCTTGAAACTAGTGGTCTTGTTGACCATCAACACTTGATGCTCCTTTTTGATTTCTACATTCGCAACTTTCAGCATTGCGAAGAGCTCGGGAATAGTCTTATTCATCCCTTGCATATTATAGTTCATCACGAAGCTCTTGTAGCTTGGTGGCAGTGATTGGAGAATTCTGTCAATGACGCAATCATCTGGAAGATTAACTCCCATTTGAATCAAGTGATTATTATACCCAGACATTTTGAGTATATGCTCACTGACAGAACTGTTCTCCTCCATCTTGCAGCTATAGAACTTATTGGAGACTTCATATCTCTCAATCCGGGCATTTGCTTGAAATATTAACTTCAACTCCTGGAACATCTCATATGCTCCATGACGTTCAAAACATTGTTGAAGTCCCGGTTCTAAGCTGTAAAGCATGGCACACTGAACTATCGAGTAGTCATCAGCTTTGCTCTGCCAGACATTCACAACATCTGGTGTTGCTCCAGCAGCAGGCTTGGCACCCAGCGGTGCTTCCAGGACGTAATTCTTCTATGCAGCAATGAGGATAATCCTCAAGTTACGGACCCAGTCCGTGTAATTGCTACCATCATCTTTCAACTTTGCTTTCTCAAGGAACGCATTAAAATTCAACGGAACAACAACACGGGCCATTTATCTACAATCATACATAAACAAGCAAGATACTATCAGGTACCAAGTTCATGATAAATTTAGGTTCAATTAATCATATTACTTAAAGAACTCCCACTTAGATAGACATCCCTCTAATCCTCTAAGTGATTACGTGATCCAAATCAACTAAACCATGTCCGATCATCACGTGAGATGGAGTAGTTTCATTGGTGAACATCACTATGTTGATCATATCTACTATATGATTCACGCTCGACCTTTCGGTCTCCGTGTTCCGAGGCCATATCTGTATATGCTTGGCTCGTCAAGTATAACTTGAGTATTCCGCGTGTGCAACTGTTTTTCACCCGTTGTATTTGAACGTAGAGCGTATCACACCCGATCATCACGTGGTGTCTCAGCACGAAGAACTTTCGCAACGGTGCATACTCAGGGAGAACACTTCTTGATAATTTAGTGAGAGATCATCTTATAATGCTACCGTCAATCAAAGCAAGATAAGATGCATAAAAGATAAACATCACATGCAATCAATATAAGTGATATGATATGGCCATCATCATCTTGTGCTTGTGGTCTCCATCTCCAAAGCACCGTCGTGATCACCATCGTCACCGGCGCGACACCTTGATATCCATCGTAGCATCATTGTCGTCTCGCCAATCTTATGCTTCCACGACTATCGCTACCGCTTAGTGATAAAGTAAAGCATTATAGTGCGATTGCATTGCATACAATAAAGCGACAACCATATGGCTCCTACCAGTTGCCGATAACTCGGTTACAAAACATGATCATCTCATACAATAAAATTTAGCATCATGTCTTGACCATATCACATCACAACATGCCCGGCAAAAACAAGTTAGACGTCCTCTACTTTGTTGTTGCAAGTTTTACGTGGCTGCTACGGGCTTAGGCAAGAACCAATCTTACCTACGCATCAAAACCACAATGATAGTTTGTCAAGTTGGTGCTGTTTTAACCTTCGCAAGGACCGGGCGTAGCCACACTCGGTTCAACTAAAGTTGGAGAAACTGTCACCCGCAAGCCACCTATGTGCAAAGCACGTCGGGAGAACCGGTCTCGCGTAAGCTTACGCGTAATGTCGGTCCGGGCCGCTTCGTCCAACAATACCGCCGAACCAAAGTATGACATGCTGGTAAGCAGTATGACTTATATCGCCCACAACTCACTTGTGTTCTACTCGTGCATATAACATCAACATATAAAACCTAGGCTCGGATGCCACTGTTGGGGAACGTAGTAATTTCAAAATTTTCCTACGCACACGCAAGATCATGGTGATGCATAGCAACGAGAGGGGGAGAGTGTGATCTACGTACCCTTGTAGATCGACAATGGAAGCGTTAACTTGGTTGATGTAGTCGTACGTCTCCACGACCCGACCGATCAAGCACCGAAACTACGGCACCTCCGAGTTCTAGCACACGTTCAGCTCGATGACGATCCTCGGACTCTGATCCAGCAAAGTGTCGGGGAAGAGTTCTGTCAGCACGACGGCGTGGTGACTATCTTGATGTACTACCGTCGCAGGGCTTCGCCTAAGCACCGCTACAATATTATCGAGGACTATGGTGGAAGGGGGCACCGCACACGGCTAAGAATATGATCACGTGGATCAACTTGTGTGTCTAGGGGTGCCCCCTGCCCCCGTATATAAAGGAGCAAGGGGAGGAGGCTGGCCGGCCCTATAGGCGCACCAAGGAGGAGTCCTCCTCCTAGTAGGAGTAGGACTCCTACTAGGAGGGGGAAGGAAGTGGGGAGGGAGAGGGAAAGGGGGGCGCCGCCCCCCCTCTCCTAGTCCAATTCGGACCAGGGGGGAGGAGGCGCGTGGCCCACCTTTGGCTGCCCCTCTCTCTCTCCACTAAGGCCCATATGGCCCATTACTTCTCCCGGGGGGGTTCCGGTAACCCTCTGGCTCTCCGATTTTCTCCGAAATCACCCGGAACACTTCCGGTGTCCGAATATAGCCGTCCAATATATCAATCTTTATGTCTCGACCATTTCGAGACTTCTCGTCATGTCCGTGATCACATCCGGGACTCCGAACTAACTTTGGTACATCAAAACTCATAAACTCATAATATAACTATCTTTGATTAACGAGCTAGTCAAGTAGAGGCATACTAGTGACACTCTGTTTGTCTATGTATTCACACATGTATTATGTTTCCGATTAATACAATTCTAGCATGAATAATAAACTTTTATCATGATATAAGGAAATAAATAATAACTTTATTATTGCCTCTAGGGCATATTTCCTTCAAATCCCTTTGTATCAGATGTTGAAAAAGACGGATCAGTTTGTCTGGAGTTCTGCTGCTGATGAAGCATTTGAGGACTTAAAGCGGCAATTGGCCAATCCGCCTGTGCTCGCTGCTCCCATTTACAAGGAGCCGTTACTGCTATATGTTGCTGCTAATGTTCGGGCGGTCAGCGTAGCTATTGTGGTGGAGCGAAAGGAGGCAGGTAAGGAGCATCCAGTTCAACGTCCGGTCTATTATATCAGCGAGGTGCTCATTGAGTCCAAGCAAAGGTATCCGCATTGGCAGAAGCTGGTGTATGGAGTTTTTATGGCAAGCCGGAAGCTTAAACAATATTTCCAAGGGCCCTCAATTACGATGGTCAGTTCTGCTCCTTTGGGAGATATCATCCAGAACCGGGAAGCAACTGGCCGGATTGCAAAGTGGGCCATAGAGCTGGGGCCGTACGGTTTGAAGTATGTGCCTCGGACAGCGGTTAAGTCTCAAGCACTTGTTGATTTCATCAATGATTGGACGGAAATGCAAGCACCTGAAGAAAAGGCGGATCATACATATTGGACCATCCATTTTGACGGATCCAGGCAGTTGGAAGGCTTGGGGGCTGGAGTCGTATTAACTTCCCCACGAGGTGATAAGTTTTGTTATGTTCTCCGTTTAATGTTCCCTTGTACTAACAATGCAGCTGAGTATGAAGCCTTGCTCCATGGTCTCCGGATGGCTAAGGAGATGAATCTAAGTCGGGTTAAGTGCTTCGGTGACTCAGACCTTGTGGCTCAGCAAGTGTCTGGCACTTGGGACTCCAAGGACCCACTCATGGCAGCATATCGTCGTGAGGTGGATACTGTCGCAGGTTATTTCAAAGGTTATCAGGTGGTTCATGTGGATCAGCGGAAAAATGAAGCGACAGACGCTTTAAGCCGGCTGGGCTCTCAGCGCAAACCGGTCCCAACCAATGTTTTTCTGGATGTGCTGCACAACCCGTCGGTCAAGATCCCTGGTGAAGAGGATTTGGCTATTCCTGATTCGGAGGCTCAACTGGTGGCGGCTCTTCATGTTATTCCAGATTGAACGCTTCCTTACCTGGCGTACAAGAACCGGGGTGAGTTGCCAGAGGATGAGATTCTTGCCCGGCAGATAATCCGGCGATCCAAGTCCATGGCTATCATCAACGGCGAGTTGCATCATTGCAGTATATCAGGAGCTTTTCAACGCTGCGTGTCTCCTGAAGAAGGCCATGAAATGTTGCGTGAGATCCACGAAGGAGATTGTGGTCACCATGCCGGTTCAAAGTCTCTGGTGGCTAAAGTGTTTCGCCATGGTTTTTATTGGTTAACTGCTCATGCTGATGCGGAGGATCTGGTCAGAGGATGTGATGGTTGCCAAAGGTTTTCAAAGCGTGCTCATGTACCGGCTCAAGAATTGAGAATGATTCCAATTACTTGGCCACTTGGGGGCTGGATATGGTTGGGCCTTTCAAAAGGTCCAAAGATAAGAAGACCCACCTCCTGGTGGCAGTAGACAAGTTTACAAAGTGGGTGGAGGCAGAACCTGTTAGCAAGTGTGATGCGGCCACGGCGGTTCGCTTCATCAAAAAGGTGATTTTCCGGTTTGGCTTTCCACACAGTATTATCACAGATAATGGTACCAATTTGTCCAAAGGTGCTATGAAGGAGTTCTGCGAACGGGAGCACATCTGGCTCGACGTTTTATCAGTGGCACATCCACAGTCCCATGGTCAAGCAGAAAGAGCTAATCAAGAGATCCTGAGAGGCATCAAGCCCCGGCTCATGGTTCCTTTGCAGAGAACGCCGGGTTGTTGGGTAGAAGAATTACCATCTGTGCTATGGAGCATCAATACAACGCCCAATATATCAACAGGGTATACACTGTTCTTCATGGTTTATGGAGCGGAGGCGGTTCTCCCTAGTGATATCCGTCATGATTCACCTCGTGTAACGGCTTATATTGAAGCAGACAACAAGACAGCACGGCAAGATGCTTTGGACCGGTTGGATGAAGAGCGTGACATCGCAGCCGCCCGATCGGCGATTTACCAGCAGGATCTTCGTCGTTATCACAGTCGCCGGGTCAGAACCAGAACCTTTCAGGAGGGAGATTTGGTGCTTCGGCTCATCCAAGATCAGACTGGTATGCATAAGTTATCCCCACCTTGGGAGGGGCCTTTCGTGGTCAGCAAGAATCTGCACAACGGGTCATACTATCTGATCGATATTCGAGAACATAAGGACTCATGTACATCAGAAGAGGAGACCAACAGGCCATGGAACATAGCTCATCTTCAGCCTTATTATACCTGAGCCATTGGTTCTACTTATGTACATATTACAATGATGTATATATTAACTATAATAAACCGGAACCTCAGCTAAAGCGGGGTATCTGTTCTTTTACATCATGTGTGGTTACACGGAGTTGTTTTACAGCGGTTTCCGGTTTACCCCTTGAGTTCGCTTTGCTAAAAGCATCGTGTTATATCACTTGGAGGATTGGTCGTGTCCGAACCAATACCATGCCTCTTGATAGGCGAGAGCCACCAGATCACTTGGGGACTTGGTCGTGTCTGAACCAGTCATGCCTCTTGATCGGCCTAAGGCCACAGAATCACTTGGGGGCTTGGTCGAACGCGAACCATGACCATGCCATTTGGTCGACATAAATGCCACGGTTTCATTTGGGGACCTGGCTGACTAGAACCATAGTTACACCTAACGAGAGCTTGGTCTTGTTTGGCCATGGTAACACCATTTGATCAGCTTAAATAAACCTTTTTTGGCAAATGGTTTTGTCGTTTCTTTTGCTTGACACTTTTCTTTGAAGGTTTTTTTTGCTTTTCATTGTGTTTTTTAAACCGACAAAGTTTTTTAACCAATCAATTGACGGAACACAGTTCACGTCAATCCGGATACTATTTGTCCAGTTTGATCCTTGTTGTTAACATCCTCTTATGGAGTAACACGGTGTTTATTATAACCCGGCACGGTTTACATGGTAAACCAGAGTCATATATATATACAGGAGCTGTTATCTCCTCCAACAGTGTGGGTTTGCAAAACTCCGCTTCAAGATTGACCAAGCCAACTTCATACTCAACGATGGCAGGTATTATGTATCTCAAAAATTTGATCATATACTTAAAATTTTGTTTTGGATGTTTTGATTTCATATATACAGACATCATATTCCGCCCGACGGTACAACCGCGGTGGCACTTGACGAATTTCTCATTTCAGAAAGTGTTTTGGAAAGTTCATTACCACAGGAAAAACAAGTTATGCACGAAGGCATATCAACATCAAAGGTATCAGCTAGCCTATTACAAGGCAACATGGTGCCCATAATAATATAATTGTTTTTCACAAAGGAGAGGCAGTTTTAAAACCGGCTTCCGGTTCAAGCTTGGTCACCAGCCTGGCCTGATGGTTGTGGGTCATCCTGCGCCGCTTCAACTTCCATTTCTCTACCCAGTGGCTGGAAATCCACAGTTGTCTAGTCGATTCCCATTAATGCTTGAAAAACAGCTTCATCATGGATCAGCAATGACGGGTCAATATCGGGAGCGTAAGTATGCTTACGGATTGGAGGGATCAGATTTTCCGATTCATGGATTGGTGCAGCTATTCGCTTGTTCTGACTGTCATATTGCGCTTGATAATGAGACAAGTCTGCTTCCTCAGCCAACTGACAAGCTAGTGGACGTACCTCCCGGTTTATTGCTCGCAGATCCGCTTCACCAAATTCTGACCCGTCTTCCTTCAAGCTGGGATAGCCCTGAGCCGCTTCAATAGGATCAAAATCCGGCACCCAGGCTTTTGCCTGGATTAAGGCATTAATTGCACCGGTTCGAGCAGCAGATTTCTTCAGCTCTTCAACCCAGGCAGGAAGCACTGACAGTTTCATCAGAGTATCTTGAATCAAAGTGGGCGCCGGTTTGTTATGAGACACGGTACAAATGATCTGCTGGGCACCAGTATACAATTGTTCAACCAATGTATAGTCGGCTTTCAATTTCTTCCGCACATCTGACCCCAAGTGACCAATGCGTGTCCGTGAAATACCATAAAGGGTTAATAAACCGGTGACTCTGTAAGAAGGCAGAGCAAATTCAGAAGGCAAGCTGGCTTACCAAAGATAGCAATGGTCATGGCATGAACGTGCCGCTTTATGCTGGTCAGTTCATCCGTCACTGGTTTTAGTGCAGCCTCGGCATCCTCTGCTCGTTTGATCAAAGCGGACTTTTCAGTGGCCCAATCCGCCCGTTTCTTCTTGAAGTTCTCCTTAAGTTGTTCCATGGCGCTTAAAGCACTGGCCAATTCCTCTTTTGCTTTGGAGGTTTCAGCCTGTTGGGTTTTCAGGTTTTCTTGAAGATCGATGACTTGGTTTTCTTTCGTCTTCAGCTCCGCCTGCATGCATACAGATATATGCTTCAACAAATCGGTAGAAGGATTCAAGTACGAACCACATAACAAGTTATGCGCTTAGCACTTGGGGGCTAATGCATATTCGATCTTCATCTTTCAATTGTTTACAAAGTCCCAAGATCAATACAAGTATTCAACTTGGCACTTGGGGGCTAATGGCTATTTGATCATATATATTATGATGTGGCAGTTTCAATTACTTAAAGTACTGGTTAAACTACGCTAAGTTGAACCGGCCCTTGGGGGCCACATCAGCAAATTTCAAAGCATCAAGATTTATATTATTAAGTCCCGGTTTGAAAGAATATTTCAAACCGTCCCTTGGGGGTTAGGAGAGTCAGCAAGAATGGAAGCATACAAGCAGGAAGGAGCATATGGAAGTTACCTCATATTTATCTTTCATCATATTAACCAGACCGACTTCGTAGTCACGGCTGGTATACAGCCGATTCAGATAGCCGGAATGGATATCTTGGGTGTTCAGAGCAGCGTAAGTCATCAGATCAGCGTTCCACTTGCCTTTGCCAAAGGCAGCAAGTTCTTCCTTGGCAGAATGTTTGGATAAAGCGACAGGATTGCTTGGCTCAGTATGGCCAGTGCCAGTAATGACAACCTCATCATCCTTGGTACCGCCGGTTTGCACTGGAGCTGTTGGCTTGTCAGTAGGTTTTGCTGGACCGGTGGAGCTTTCAATCCGGATGGAACCTGTGGGCTGATGGATAGGACCTGAGGTATCAGTAGGTCTCTCTTCAACAATAAGATCATCATCTTGCTGCGGTGGATCGTTGGGAATATCCTCAGGAATAGCCGCTTCAACATTGGGTGTCTTGTCTGCTTCAAGAACGACATCTTCTTCGGCCGCTTTGTCCAGGCGGCCTTTCTTGCTTGGCCTAGGTTTGGCCCTGAGAAGAATAATAAAATCAAATATAGCATATGTTCTAAGGCGATGTATTGCAAACATCACAATAAGTATAGCTTACCCAAGCACCATTTTAAGCGGTAGGAGCTGAGTAGCCGAGGACTCGCCAGAAGATGAGTGGGAAGTAACCTGATAATCGGAGTCAGACGGATTAAGAGGTTGACGAAAGCAGCCCGCTTTAGGACAAGCACTGACAAGCAAATTAGAGACCTCTGAATGGCATTTCCGAACCGGACTATTCGGTAAACCGGCGGAGGTAACTACCTGGCCGCTGTGCCGGGTTGTGCGACGAGCTTCGTGTTGTTGGGTCTTCATAAGAAATTTAGGATCCAGATAAGCAAGAGGATGAGAAAATTTAACTTTCCGGTTTGCCTGGCGGATTTTTTTGTGAAGGCAAAGTTTCTGAATTAGAAGAGAGAATGATTACCTCTGCAACATCCGCGTGGCTGGCTTCGGCATCATCCTGACAAATATCATCATCAATAAGACACATGGAAAATAAACCAAGTGAGTCAAGTTCTACCTCAAAGTCCGGATTATCCACATCATCATCAGCTGCCGGATTAGAAGATGCAGCGGTTCTTTTCCTATGGGCAGTCTTCTTCACAGCTTTAGTCTTTTGCCGGGTTGCTCTGTCCGGTTTGTCTATTTTTTTGGTTTCTCCTGCGGCAGTTTTTTGCTCCAAAACGGATCATTGCCCTGATTATGCAGACACTAATATTAAAAACAATGACCAGACATATCAATAACAGATTCAGCAAAGAGAAAAATCAAAGTCTTACAGCTGGCGGTTTGTTGGTGGTACAGAAGGGAAGCAGGCCGGTTCTAGCGCAGACGTGTTCCGGTTCATTCAGTATCTTATGCACAGCCTCTGTGATTTCTTCATCGGAGAGCTGGAGTTTGAATGTCGCAGTGGGTCATCAACACTGTTAGTATACTCGCACATCAAACCGGAGCGCTGACTAAGGGGCAGTATGCTCCATGATATCCAACAGCGAGCGAGATCAACCCCTGTTAAACCGTTGGCCATAAAGGCTCTGAGCTTTGACAGCTGGGGAGCATATTTGCTTCTCTCCTGGGCAGTCAATCTTTGAGGAAAAGGGTGTGTATTGCTGAGCCGGTCCAGACGAAAGCCAGGCAAGGGATTCTCACCAGCAGGGGAGGTGTCTTTGCAGTAGAACCATGTCTGATTCCACTCCTTGGGGTGACTGTGCAGCTTGGCGTGAGGGTATGTGACCTCTTTCCTTTTCTGAATTGTCATGCCATCCAACTCCGTATTAGAGCCATCAGTAAACTCAGTACGGCGGTTTAGATGGAAAAGGTCTCTGAACAATTCCACTGTGGGCTCCTCTTGAAAGAACACCTCACAGAGCACTTGGAAGTGGCACATATTTGTAACAGAGTTGGGCCAGTGTCTTGCGGATGGAGTTGGAAATCGGCTAAAACATCCCGGTAAAATTTAGAACCGGGCGGCTTAAAGCCCCGGGCTAAGTGATCTACGAAAACAACAACCTCTCCTTCTCGAGGTGTGGGAGGGCATTCTTTGCCAGGAGCCCTCCAATGGATGGTATCTTTGCTGCCTAAAGCACCAATCAGGACTAAATCGTCCAGTTGATCCTCTATGACGCGAGAAGGAACCCAATTGCACTCATATACTTGCTTGGCCATGATGGAATCTACAAGGTAGAAGATCCCGGTTCAAAAATGCATTTGATCAAGGTACGTTGGTATGGGCACTGTTAAACCGGAGACAGAACTATCTGAACCAGAGTTTCATGAAGCAACCAACATCTGGCGGTTCAACAAGGGGACTAATGGCATATACCGGTTTGGAAAATTTTCTATAAGGTTAAACCGCCTGATCTAAGCATTGAAAAGCTGAGATTGCGGATGGACAAGTACGCACAAACATGTTTCACAAGATTTCTTTACAGCATTGGATCTGAAGCAAGTTCAGAGAAGAGATAAATACTTAGAGGTTCAAAGGAGCAGTACCAAACCAATGAGCATAACGTTCATATAGACCCATGGTTTGAGATGCATAAGTAAAGGCGAAGGTCAAACAACTATCATTGCATAGAATAAAGATTTGCAGATTCATCTAAAGATCTATTTTATGAGCAAGAGGCAGACGATGAACACTAAAGAACTGCGAAACCCTAGGCCAGATCTGCGGGGGAAAAGATAGAAGATTTACCAGAGCTGAGGAAGATGCGGAAGGTTCTCGCGATGTTTTGGTGCGCTTAGGTTGATGCAGCGGCCAAGGATGAGGCAGAGGTCGACGGCGGCGGTGGAGCTCCGAGGCTGGCGACGCAAGGAAGGTGAAGAAGGCACGGAAGGAGAAAATAAATGACCCTTCGGTCCTATTTATAAGGCGAAAGAACATGAGTCAGGCGCGACAATCAAGGGGCCACAAAACGGAGCTGTCGCCTCAATTTCCGCCGATCTATTAAACAAAGAAGCATAATGGATAGCTTCGTTATGACAGGTGACGTCACTCCGGTTTACAGCAATCAGAGAAGATGACATCATGTCAGTTTACCAATTTATAAGAAGATGTTGAAGATGAAGCTTTTATTAAAGGATTGACATGAACCCGTTCAAATCAATCTGGGGCCTAATGTTGGGGATATTACTACTGGGCGTAAACTGGCCTATCTGGGCCGGGTTAACTTTGTCAGTAGTTAAGAAAGTTAAAGCCCAAGAAGACAGAGGAGGGCTCAAGGCCCATGGTCGGCTCAAGGCCTGCAGCCGTAAACCGGCGGTAGTAGTTAACCTGTATTGTAAGTTAGGAATAAGAAGAGACCACACCGGACACATCTATGAGCCGGTATTGGGACTCCGTAAGCCGAGGAGAGTCACCCGTGTATATAAGGGGACGACCCGGTGGCGGTTCAAGGACAACAGACAACAACTTGAGACATAGGCGAAGCTTGTTTGCTCCCTAGTCATCGAAACCCCATCAATTCCATCACAACTAGACATAGGCTTTTACCTTCATCGAAGGGGCCGAACTAGTATAAACTCTCTTGCGTCCTTGTGTCCGCTTTAACCCCTTCAAGCTAACCCATCGCGATGGCTCCACGACTAAGTCCTTTCTCTAGGACATCTGCCGTGACAAAACCACGACACTACCGGAGCAGCTTCTGACGCCCCATCCACGGCCGCAGATCCGCATCGTCGACACCACCCTTAACCCAACCACCGGAGCAGCTTCTGACGCCCCGTCCACGGCCACAGATCCGCATCGTCGACACCATCCTTATCCCAACCACCGGAGCAACTTCACCTATGCCCTCGTCCATGGCCATAGATCCGCTTCGCCCACACCGTAGTCCACCCTACCGGAGCCGCTCCAAAAACACCCTACTCGAAGGTCTAGATATCCTTACTGGACTCCGATAGCCAGCGCAGCATCATCATCCTCGACGTTTCTAACCTGATTCCCATAGTCTGGAGAGATGCCAAGCACCCGCCACGGCCTAGGTACATGTCACCTTTAAACCCGTCCAGCATCACCTGCCCGATGTACTTCAAATATACTAACCGGTCGCTGTTACCTGTTATGCAGCTGGCAAAAACTACAAGGATGATGTTTCTTCTAGATCTAATAGCTTGGACAACCAAGATCCTGGACTGAGGTATTGCTATGATCTTGTAAGCGCGTCTCTATCTCTTGTATTGTTCTGTGCCTGCCAGCGTGCTTTGCCAGGATTTTCGACCAGTAATCCCTTTGTGCAGACAATGATTTCTACTACCGGCTGCTAAATGAGATATGTAGATGTCATATATGATACTACCTCGTACCTCCGTTCCTAAATATAAGTCTTTCTAGAGATCCCACTATAGGCTACATACGGAGCAAAATGAGTGAATCTACACTCGAAAATGCATCTATATACATCTGTATGTGGTCCATACTGGAATTTCTACAAATACATATATTTAGGAACAGGGGCAGTACATTACACAAAATCGTAGGTGGCATGTAGGAATTCCAGTGCACTACATTAGGCTCCCTTAGAGTGCCTGCTAGTCCAGCATACAGAGTCATGGCTAGTTTATGGTACGCACACAATCATTAATTGGTGGTTTAAATATGCGCAAGGGATATGCAATGTAGTATCATGTAGAGATGTCTGAAATTAGCCGTGTCAACTTGCAGATAGGGTTATACAATGAAAAAGTACAAGATGTATGTGGCAATTTCATGGAACATCGCAAAAAAAAAGAGGCAGCGGTGAGCCTATACAGTGTGCCATGGTACGTCACTCCTCCATTGCAATCATCGTGACATGTTATTTGTATGCCAGTTCTATTAGCCAAGTTTCTTAGGGACTGTTATTACGACTTATCCTAAGAAAATAAGCACCTGTGAATATAAGCTCCATGTAATAAGCCAACCAGTTCTTTTCATTGCGTTTTCAGCTTATCTTTGGTATGATCAGTGGAAAGTCTAGATTGCATTATATTTTTTTCATTTTGCTGCCCATATGGAAATTAATTTGACTTGCAAACATCACAAATTGAACCCAGTGCAGTAATTAATATGATAGGAAAACAGACCATCACTATTTGTTCAAAATGCAAATACAAAGATATCATCTACTTTGCACAATCTACTTTGGTCAATGTTTTCCATAGAGATCCCATTGCCTAATTTAAACGAAGAACACATGAACCACATTTAAATGAAGAACAATTATTTATTGAAATTCGATGGTCCAAGTGGCTGTTTATTATCGTATAACAGCACCACCTGAAAGCATCATATAGCAGCAGCAGTAGCTCATAGCAACTCATCATACAGCAGCAACAGCAGTCTGCAATTCATCATATACCAGCAGCAGCTCATAGCAATTCATCATATAGCAGCAGCAGAAGCAGCTCATAGCAATTCATCATATAGCAGCAGCAGCAGCTCATAGCAATTCATCATATAGCAGCAGCAGGAGCAGCTTGTAGCAACTCATCATATAGCAGTAGCAGGAGCAGCTTGTAGCAACTCATCATATAGCAGCAGCAGCAGCTCATAGCAATTCATCATATAGCAGCAGCTCATAGCAACTCATCATACAACAGCAGCAGCTCATAGCAATTCATCATATAGCAGCAGCAGGAGCAGCTCATAGCAATGCATCATATAGCAGTAGTAGAAGCAGCTCATAGCAATTCATCGTATAGTGGAAAGGGGAGAGGAGATGCAAGTGGGCAGGGTAATGAATGCTTGTGTGTTTGTTTTTACTTGAGGGTCAGGTGTGACACGGGCATTAGCAGTTGCATTTTGAGTGTAATATAGGCAGACAACATAGTCATTTCACTATTCCCCTTCCCTTCAATTTTTAGTGAGGTTCTACCCGAAACACCCCCTCCAAACCGAAATTAGTTAAGCCCAAGCCCATAACTCAAAAATGACTTCTTTACATCTTTTATGGCTTATTTTGACAATATGCCCTGAAAAGGCGGAATCGAACTGGCCCTTAACCTGCAATTCAATTGTGCGTGCAATGATGAATCACTCCTGCCTGCTATCTGTACATTTATGCATCATCATACATGGCATAACCTAATACATGTGCATTCCATTGTAGAATCTAGAATATGCAATGTTTATGTTAGTTCATACGTTGCACATGATGTTTAAATGCCCCTTAAATCTGGTCAGTCAAGTGATGGTCTTTAAGCCTCCATCTTTGCTTATTTTCTTGATATGTAAGATTTGCTCACACATTTGTTCAATTGCTTGTTTGCATCAGCCAACCATACTAGGACTGTTTGCTTTGATTACTTGCTGTTCTTGACATAACACTCTAACAGAGCTTGTCAACGATTTAAACACTAAGGGCTGCTGTAGTGGGGCCTTGTCTAACTGATAGGTGACATAAAGGTTTGGTTGTACACTACAGTAGGCTCTCCAAGAGCTCTTGGAGATCCAGTTCGAAGGTATGCCTAGTTTTTACATAGTGCAGACATAGTAAATGCTCATTTCACTGTGTGCAAGTGCAAGAGATGCGGCATGTTTCATTATGTGGTGTTGTTTTGTTATAATCTCATTCTTTTGTGTTCACAGACTGGAAAGTATGCATATTTATCTTCCAAGGAGACGAGTAACTAGTTTGTGTCACCTTGCAGAGTGGGTGCAATGAAGATAAGATTGAGGATTTCCAAGTACAAGATGTTAGGAAGGAGCCTTGCAAGAGAAGTAGGAGCTGCGCTGAGCCTCTTCAACCTGCTAAGGTAAGTCACTGTATGCAACTCAACAGTTCAATTCCTTGTTTGTTTCAGGCATAGTTAATTTTCTCTTTTCAATTGCTTTACTTGTCCTCAGTTAATGAGATGCCCGAATAATCATGCCTGATGTTCGGTACTTGTATCACTATTAGTTGACATAATTAAAGGCCTTACCATTTAATTACTCTGCCGAAGTGTGCCTGAAGCTTTGAAGTCTATTAACCAACTATTATTGCATGAGGCTCACAATCTAGTTTATACTACGCTAATGATTGCATAGTTTTGCCTGCTGTAGTATGTTTGTATGAAACCCTCTACTGTTCATTATGCTCCCTAAGACTTTAATTGAGGCACAAAATGGCCAACTGCTTGCTTACTTATACGCAACGTGCTGTCTAAATTTGTAACTTGTCTGTGTTTTCGATTGGGCCCAAACATCATGCTCCTCTGGTGAGCTCAGAGGGATTTCTGTATGCAGGCTACACAGACTATCTTTTTTATAATTTTTAAAATATCACCTGCTTATGCTTCATGATGTGTAACATTTTTTTTGAAAGTGACGTGTAACATTATTGTTAGTCATGTTTTTCCATGTAGTACAAAATAGTGTCTTGTTCGCTTCACTGTTGTAACTATATTTTTGCCCTAGTCATGTGTACTTACAGAAACATTTCAGGATGAAGTGACATCAACACAAAGATCGGCGAGCATTGCGGCATGGCCGTTACCGAATGATTATGGATTGGAATTGGAATGTGCTGATGTTCTCGAGCATCAACTAGAGGTGGCAAGACAACGTGTACATGATTGTCAACGTATAATCAACAAGTTGAGACTGGACATGCAGGTATTAGATGTAGGAGTCAAAAAAATGAAACAAGCCACTGAGGTAACCATGAAGGAATTGGAGATTTTGCAGACTGAAATTTGTGCTATCTGAATCCGGCCAATCCTATTTTCTGAAGAGATTATAGTTCAAATGGAGTTAAGTTGATGCGCGTCCATGATGTATGAGCTGTATTTGCCCAGTGTATGTAATTTGTTGTTTGTGTATGCTTTATTATCACCTGTGCCGAACCATAATGCCTAGTGGGTATAATCGGCTGTAATTTCTTTATTGTATAGTGTAGGATTATTCTACCTTTCTATGCCTTGATCTCTTTGTTGTAATAGTGTAGGCTTTTTAGAGGTGATAGTATTGAGTAGGATAATTCTTTGAATATGCTATATCGTTCAAACGGGGGCCAATTCGCCCGACCATGGCCCTTCACGGGCCGTCGGATCCATGGGCTTTCTACGTCTCGTAGGATCCATGGGCCTTCTACGTCTCGTAGGATCCATGGGCCTTGTACGTCCCGTAGGATCCATGGGCCTTCTACGTCTCGTAGGATCCATGGGCCTTGTACGTACCGTAGGATCCATGGGTCGCCGGCTCATTTATGGGTCTTGTACGGGCCTTTAATGGGCTGTCGATGGGCCTTTAATGGAAATCGCACGTTTTATGGGCTGACCATGACGGGCCGTTAATAGGCCGTATTTGGTGATGCTATGAAAATGGCCCAACAGACTAATGGTCCGCAAACGGGCCGACTGTAACGAAGGGCTGAATTTGGTCCACAAACAGAAAATGACAGTAATGGGCCGTAAGTAACTGAATGCTGCAAATGAGCCCAAGAATAAATGGGCCCTCAGAAGGCCGAAAGTTAACTTGGGCTAGAAACAGCCCAACGAAATAACGGGCTGTTAATGGGTATAAAGTGATACACTATTCATTACGGGCCAGTTTCACCACGGACCATTAATGGGTGTAAAGTAATACACTGTTCATTACGGGCCAGTTTCAGCACGGGCCGCTAATGGGCCAAGAGTTACAAAGGGCCTCATATGGCCGAAAGACGTCATGGGCTATACATGGGCCAGAAGTGAAAACAGGATGGAATCATATTGGACGGCCCAGATGACGCTACTGGGCCTAATTCGGATAGGGCATAACGGGCCTTGGATTAGCGGGCTATAATGGGCTATATGCGAACAGGCCATTAACAGGCTTTCCATGGGCCGGCCCGCCAGCTTTTTACCAAGTCAAATGGGCCGGCCTTTTCATAGGAATGGGCCACTGTTGGGCCGTGCCACGTGTCGACGTATCATAGGCGCCTTCTATCCAGTGAGTGGATGGCATCTGTCCCAACGATGAGCCGACACGTGTTTCCTCTAGCCAATGATGATTTTACACGTGGAAAATCTCCATTGGTCGGGGCTGTTAACGGGTTATCGGATCCAAAACCCGACCCGATAGCTTAACGGCGTTCCGTTACGGTGGATGCCACGTGTCGGTCACCCTTGACGAAAGCACTTCTGTGACGCGCGCTTTATTGTCATCGAAGTGGACACTTCCATGATGATAATTTTGGTAATGTCATGGAACACTTCTACGACAACACATGTATGACTATCTTGATTCTGTCATAAATTTGTCATGGATGTACATGCATGACAAAAAAAGTGACCTACTGTGACAAACACGTATCATCACGGAAGTGTATTTTTTTGTAGTGTTCAGTCTCCCACTTGCACTAGAGTCAATAATCTAGTTCATATCGCAATGTGATTTAACACCAATAGTTCACATATTTATGTGATTAACACCCATAGTTCACATCGCCACATGACCAACACCCAAAGGGTTTACTAGAGTCAACAATCTAGTTCACATCGCTATGTGATTAACACCCAAAGAGCACTAATGTGTGATCATGTTTTGCTTGTGAGAGAAGTTCAGTCAACGGGTCTGCCACATTCAGATCCGTGTGTATTTTGCAAATTTCTATCTCTACAATGCTCTGCATGGAGCTACTCTAGCTAATTGCTCCCACTTTCAATATGTATCCAGATCAAGACTCAGAGTCATCCAGATCGGTGTCAAAGCTTGCATCGACGTAACTCTTTATGACGAACTCTTTATCACCTCCATAACCGAGAAATATTTCCTTAGTCCTCTTTAGGTACCTAAAGACAATTTTGACCGCTGTCCAATGATCTATTCCTGGATCACTATTGCACCCCCTTTCCAAACTCATGGTAAGGCACAAAACAGGTCTGGTACATAGCATGGCATACTTTATATAACCTATGACTGAGGCATAGGGAATGACTTTCATTCTCTCTCTATATTCTGCCATGGTTGGGTTTTGAGTCTTACTCAACTTCACACCTTGTAACACAGGCAATAACCCTTTCTTTGACCGATCCATTTTGAACTGCCTCAAAACTTTATCAAGGAATGTGCTTTGTGAAAGTCCTATCAACCATCTTGATCTATCCCTATAGATCTTGATGCCCAATATATAAGCAATTTTATCGAGGTCTTTCATTGAAAATTTTTTATTGAAGTATCCTTTTATGCTATCTAGAAATTCTATATCATTTCCGATCAACAATATGTCGTCCACATATAATATTAGAAATGCTACAAAGCTCCCACTCACTTTCTTGTAAATACAAGCTTCACCATAAGTCTGTATAAAACCATATGCTTTGATCATCTCATCAAAGTGTATATTCCAACTCTGAGATGCTTGCACCAGTCCATAGATGGATCGCTAGAGCTTGCACACTTTGTTAGCACCTTTAGGATCGACAGAACCTTCTGGTTGCATCATATACAACTCTTCTTGAAGAAATCCATTAAGGAATGCAGTTTTGACATCCATTTGCCAGATTTCATAATCATAAAATGCGGCAATTGCTAACATGATTCAGACAGACTTAAGCATCATTGCAGGTGAGAAGGTCTCATCGTAGTCAAATCCTTGAACTTGTCAAAAACCTTTCGCGACAAGTCGAGCTTTGTAGACAATAACATTACCATCAACGTCAGTCTTCTTCTTTAAGATCCATTTATTCTCTATGGCTCGCCGATCATCGGGCAAGTCAACCAAAGTCCACACTTTGTTCTCATACATGGATCCTATCTCAGATTTCATGGTCTCATGCCATTTATAGGAATGTTGGCTCATCATCGGTTCTTCGTAGTTCGTAGGTTCGTCATGGTCCATCAACATGACTTCCAGAACTGGGTTACCGTACCACTTTGGTGCGGAACGTGCTCTGTTCGACCTACGAGGTCCTGTAGTAACTTGATCTAAAGTTTCATGATCATCATCATTAGCTTCCTCTCTAGTTGGTGTAGGCATCATGGGAACGGATTTCTTCGATGAGCTACTTTCCTATCCGAGAGAAGGTACTGTAACCTCATCAAGTTCTGCTTTCCTCCCACTCACTTCTTTTGAGAGAAATTCCTTCTCTAGAAAGGATCCATTCTTAGCAACAAAGATCTTGCCTTCGGATCTGTGGTAGAAGGTGTACCCAATAGTTTCTTTTGGTTATCCTATGAAGACGTACTTCTCCGATTTGGGTTCGAGCTTATCAGGATGAAGCTTTTTCACATAAGCATCGCAACCCCAAACTTTAAGAAATGATAGCTTTGGTTTCTTGCCAAACATAGTTCATAAGGTGTCATCTCAACGGATTTAGACGGTGCCCTATTTAACGTGAATGCAGCTGTCTCTAATGCATAACCCTAAAATGATAGTGGTAAATCGGTAAGAGACATCATAGATCGCATCATATCTAATAAAGTATGGTTTACGATGTTCAGACACACCATTACGATGTGGTGTTCCAGGTGGCGTGAGTTGTGAAACTATTCCACATTGTTTTAAATGAAGGCCAAACTCGTAACTCAAATATTCTCCTCCATGATCAGATCGTAGAAACTTTATTTTCTTGTTACGATGATTCTCCACTTCACTCTGAAATTCTTTGAACTTTTCAAATGTTTCAGACTGCGTTTCATTAAGTAGATATACCCATATTTGCTCAAATCATCTGTGAAGGTCAGAAAATAAGGATACCTGCCGCAAGCCTCAACACTCATCAGACCGCAAGCATCGGTATGTATTATTTCCAGTAAGTCATTTGCTCGCTCCATTCTTCCGGAGAACGGAGTTTTATTCATCTTGCCCATGAGGCATGGTTCGCAAGTATCAAATGATTCGTAATCAAGTGATTCCAAAAGTCCACCCGCATGGAGTTTCTTCATGCGCTTTACACCAATATGACCTAAACGGCGGTGCCACAAATATGTTGCACTATCATTATCAACTATGCATCTTTTGGCATCAGTATTATGAATATGTGTATCACTACGATCGAGATTCAATAAACCATTGACATTGGGTGTATGACCATAGAAGGTTTTATTCATGTAAACAGAACAACAATTATTCTCTGACTTAAATGAATAACCGTATTGAAATAAACATGATCTAATCATATTCATGCTTAACGCAAACACCAAATAACATTTATTTAGGTTCAACACTAATCGCGAAGGTAGAGGGACTGTGCGATGGTGATCTTATCAACCTTGGTATCACTTCCAACACACATCGTCATCTCTCCCTTAACTAGTCTCTGTTCATTCTATAACTCCTATTTCGAGTTACTAATCTTAGCAACTGAACTAGTATCAAATACCCAGGTACTACTACAAACACTAGTAAGGTACACATCAATAATCTATATATCAAATATACTTTGTTCACTTTGCCATCCTTCTTATCTGCCAAATATGTTTGGGGCAGTTCCACTTTCGGTGACCATTTCCTTCATAGTAGAAGCACTCAGTTTCAGGCTTGGGTCCAGCTTTGGGCTTCTTCATGGGAGTGGCAATTTGCTTGCCATTCTTCTTGAAGTTCCCTTTCTTTCCCTTTTCCCTTTTTCTTGAAACTAGTGGTTTCATCAACACTCGATGCTTTTTCTTGATTTCTACCTTTGCCGATTTCAGCATCGCGAAGAGGTCGGGAATCATTTTTGTCATCCCTTGCATATTAGTTCATCACAAAGTTCTACTAACTTGGTGATAGTGACTAGAGAACTCTGTCAATCACTATCTTATCTAGAAGATTAACTCCCACTTGATTCAAGCGATTGTAGTACCCAGACATTCTGAGCACATGCTCACTAGCTGAGCTATTCTCCTCCATCTTGTAGGCAAAGTACTTGTCAGAGGTATCATACCTGTCGACATGGGCATGAGTCCGAAATACTAATTTCAACTCTTGGAACATCTTATATATTCCGTGGCATTCAATTTTTTTTAAGTCCCGGTTCTAAGTTGTAAAGCATGGCGCACTAAACTATCAAGTAGTCATCAGGCCGAGCTTGTCAAATGTTCATAATGCCTGCATCTTCTCCTGCAATAGGTATGTCACCTAGCGGTGCATCAATGACATAATTCTTCTGTGCAGCAATGAGGATAATACTCAGATCACGGACCCAGTCCGCATCATTGCTACTATCATCTTTCAACTTAGTTTTCTCGAGGAACATATCAAAAAACATAGGGGAGCTACAACACGAGCTATTGATCTACACCATAATTTGCAAATACTGTCAGGACTAAGTTCATGATAAATTAAGTTCAATTAATCATATTACTTAAGAACTCCCACTTAGATAGACATCCCTCAAGTCATCTAAATGATACGTGATCTAAATCAACTAAGCCATGTCCGATCATCACGCGAGATGGAGTAGTCTTCAATGGTGAACATCTCTATGTTGATCATATCTACTATATGATTCATGTTCGACCTTTCGGCCTCCAGTGTTCCAAGGCCATGTTTGTACATGCTAGGCTCATCAAGTTTAACCCGAGTATTCCGCATGTGCAAAACTGTCTTGCACCCGTTGTATGTGAACGTAGAGCCTATTACACCTGATCATCACGTGGTGTCTCAGCACAACAAACTGTCGCAATAGTGCATACTCGGGGAGAACACTTACACCTTGAAACTTTAGTGAGGGATCATCTTATAATGCTACCTCCGTACTAAGCAAAATAAGATGCATAAAAGATAAACATCACATGCAATCATAATATGTGACATGATATGGCCATCATCATCTTGTGCCTTTGATCTCCATTTTCAAAGCACCATCATGATCTCCGTCGTCACTGGCTTGACACCTTGATCTCCATCGTAGCATCGTGGTCATCTCGCCAACTATTGCTTCTGCAACTATCGCTAACACATAGTGATAAAGTAACGCAATTACATGGCATTTGCATTTCATACAATAAAGAGACAACCATAAGGCTCCTGCCGGTTGACAGTAACTTTTACAAAACATGATCATCTCATACAATAACGTATATCACATCATGTCTTGACCATATCACATCACAAGATACCCTTCAAAAACAAGTTAGACGTCCTCTACTTTGTTGTTGCAAGTTTTACGTGGCTGCTACGGTCTTCTAGCAAGAAGCGTTCTTACATACGCATCAAAACAACAACGGTGATTTATCATGTTTGCTTTTTTAACCTTCAACAAGGACCGGCCACAGTCAAATTTGATTCAACTAAAGTAGGAGAAACAGACACCCGCCATCCACCTTTATGCAAAACTAGTTGCATGTCTGTCGGTGGAACCGGTCTCACGAACGTGGTCATGAAAGGTTGGTCCAGGCCGCTTCATCCAACAATACCGCCGAATCAAAATAAGATGTTGGTGGTAAGCAGTATGACGATCATCTCCCACAAGTCTTTGTGTTCTACTCGTGCATATCATCTATGCATAGGCCTGACTCTGATACCACTGTTGGGAAACATAGCATGCAATTTCAAAAAAAATCCTACGCTCATGCAAGGTCTATCTCGGAGATGCATAGCAATGAGAGGGGGAGAGTGTGTCCATGTACCCTCGTAGACCGACGCGGAAGCGTTTGATAACGCGGTTGATGTAGTCGAACTTCTTCTTGCTCCGACTGATCAAGCACCGAATGTAGGACACCTCCGAGTTCTGCACACGTTCAGCTCGATGATGTCACTTAAACTCTTGATCTAGAAAAGTGTCGAGGGATAGTTCCATCAACACGACAGCATGGGACGGTGATGATGAAGTGATTCACGTAGGTCTTTGCCTAAGCATTACGAAGATATGACCAGAGGCGTAAACTGTGGAGGGAAGCGCCGCACATGGCTAACAATTATTGGTGTGTTTTCTAGCGGTGCCCCCACATATATATAGGTTGGAGGGGAGGAGAGACAGCCAAGGGGGTGCCCCAAGTAGGAGGAATCCTACTTGGGGTCCTCCCAATTCGTCGGCCTCCCCCTTTCCATGTATGCATGAAGGGGAAGGAAAGAGGGGGGGGGGGTGAGGGAAGGAAGTGGGAATCCTAATCCACACTTTCCATGCCCTACCCACTTTCCTTCTTCTCCTCCTATAGCCTTATAGGGCGCACCAGCCCCTTGTGGGCTGGTGTGTTCCTTCACAAGGCCCATATGGCCCATATGATTGCTGGGGGTACCCGAAACACCTTCCGGTGACCCGGTAAGTACCCGATACCCTCCGGGACACTTCCGGTGTCCTAATACCATCGTCCTATACATAAATCTTTACCTCTTGACCATTTGGAGACTCGTAGTAATGTCCGTGATCTCATCTGGGACTCTGAACAACATTCGGTCACCAAATCACACAACTCATATAATACTAAATCGTCATCGAATGTTAAGCATGCGGACCCTACGAATTCGAGAACTATGTAGACATGACCAAGACACCTCTCTGGTCAATAACCAATAGAGGAACCTGGATGATCATATTGGTTCCCACATATTCCATGAAGATCTTTATTGGCCGTACCGTAATGACAACTACGTTATTCCCTTTGTCATCGGTATGTTACTTGCCCAAGATTCGATCGTCGGTATCTTCATATCTAGTTCAATCTCATTACCGACAAGTCTCTTTACTCATTACATAATACATCATCCCACAACTAACTCATTAGTCACATATTGCTTGCAAGGCTTCTTATGATGTGTATTACCGAGAGGGCCCAGAGATACCTCTCCGATACTCGGAGTGACAAATCCTAATCTCGATCTATGCGAACCCAACAAACACCCGCGGAGATACTTGTAGAGCATATTTATAATCACCCAGTCATGTTGTCACGTTTGATAGCAGAGAAGGTATTCCTCCTATATCTGGGATTTGCATAATCTCATAGTCAAAGGAATATGCATATGACATGAAGAAAGCAATAGCAATAAGCTGAACGATCAATATACTAAGCTAACGTATGGGTCATGTCCATCACATCATTCTCCTAATGATGTGATCCCGTTCATCAAATGACAGCAGATGTCTATGGTTACGAAACTTAACCATATTTTATTAACGAGCTAGTCTAGTAGAGGCTTACTAGGGACATGGTGTTTTGTCTATGTATCCACACTTGTATTAAGTTTCCGGTTAATATAATTCTAGAATGAATAATAAACATTTATCATGATATAAGGAAATATAAAATAACAACTTTATTATTACCTATAGGGCATATTTCCGTCATGACTCCCCTGACCTAATTGCTTCGGCTATATATTCACATATATTCCCAAACCACCGGAGGCATCCACGAAAACACTTTTCCACCGCCGCAACCTTCTGTACCCGTGAGATCCCATCTAGGGACCTTTTCTGGCACCATGCCGGAGGGGGATTCCATCACCGAGGGCTTCTACATCAACTCTATTGCCCTTCCAATGAAGCGTGAGTAGTTTACCTCAGACCTATGGGTCCATAGCTAGTAGCTATATGACTTCTTCTCTCTATTTTATTCTCAATACCATGTTCTCCTCGATGTTCTTGGAGATCTATCCAATGTAATAGTCTTTTGCGGTGTGTTTGTTGAGATCCGATGAATTGTGGATTTATGATCAGCTTATCTATGAATATTATTTGAATCTTCTATGAATTCTTATATGTTTGATTTGATATCTTTGTAATTCTCTTCGAACTATCAGTTTAGTTTGGCCAACTAGATTGGTTTTTCTTGCAATGGGAGAAGTGCTTAGCTTTGGGTTCAATCTTGCGGTGTCGTTTCCCAGTGATAGTAGGGGCAGCAAGGCCGTATTGTATTGTTGCCATCGAGGATAAAAATATGGGGTTTTCATCATATTTCTTGAGTTAATTCCTATACATCATGTCATCTTACTTAATACGTTACTCTGTTCTTCATGAATTTAATACTCTAGATGCAGGCAGGAGTCGGTCGATGTGTGGAGTAATAGTAGTAGATGCAGAATTGTTTCGGTCTACTTACACAGACGTGATGCCTATATTTCATAACCATTACCTTAGATATTGTCATAACTTTGCGCTTTTCTATCAATTGCTCGATAGTAATTTGTTCACCCACCGTATTATTTGCTATCATGAGAGAAGCCTCTAGTGAAACCTATGGCCCCCGGGTCTATTTTCCATCATACAAGTTTCCGATCTACTATTTTGAAATCTTTTACTTTCCGATCTATAAACCAAAAATACCAAAAATATTTACTTTATCATTTATCTATCTCTATCAGATCTCACTTTTGCAAGTGACCATGAAGGGATTGACAACCCCATTATCATGTTGGGTGCAAGTTGTTTGATTGTTTGTGCAGGTATTAGGTGATTTGTGCGTTGTCTCCTACTGGATTGATACATTGGTTCTCAAACTGAGGAAAATACTTATCTCTACTACTGCATCACCCTTTCCACTTCAAGGGAAAAACCAACACAAGCTCAAGAAGTAGCAGGAAGAACTTCTGGCACAATTGCTGGGGAGATCTACGCCAAGTCAAGACATACCAAGTGCCCATCGTAAACTCTCATCTCTTGCATTACATTATTCACCGTTTGCCTCTCGTTTTCATCTCCCCGACTTTTAAAACGATTTTCAATTTTCCCCTTTTCTTCGCCCCTTTTCCGTTCATCCTCTTCATTTGCTTTTTGTGTCCTCGTGCGTTGGATTGCTTGCTTTGTCATGATGGCTCAAGAGAATACCAAATTGTGTGACTTTTCCAATACTAATAACAATGATTTTATTAGTACTCTGATTGCTCCCACCACTAGTGCAGAATCTTATGGAATTAATGTCGCTTTACTGAATCTTGTTATGAAAGATCAATTTTCTGGCCTTGCTAGTGAAGATGCCGCATCCCATCTAAATAATTTTTTTAAGTCATGTGATATGCAAAAGAAAAAAGATGTGGATAATGATATTGTTAAATTGAAGCTATTTCCGTTCTCACTTCGAGATCGTGCTAAAACTTGGTTTTCATCTTTGCCTTAAAATAGTATTAATTCATGGAATAAGTGTAAAGATGCTTTTTATTTTCAAGTATTTTCCTCCCGCTAAGATCATATCCCTTAGGAACGAAATTGAACGAAATTAAGCAACTTGATCATGAACATGTTGCACAATCTTGGGAGAGGATGAAATTGATGATACAAAATTGCCCTACTCATGGTTTGAATTTGTGGATGATTATAAAAAAAATTATGCCGGATTGAATTTTGCTTCTAGAAATCTTTCAGATTCGGCTGCGGGAGGCACTTTTATGGAAATTACTTTAGGAGAATCTACTAAACTCCTAGATAAAATTATGGTTAATTATTCTCAATGGCGTACCGAAAGATCTTCCACTAGTAAAAAAGTGCATGTGATTGAAGAGATTAACGTTTTGAGTGGAAAGATGGATGGATTTATGAAATTATTTGCTAGCAAGAGTGCTTCTATTAATTCTAATGATATGCCTTTGTCTGCTTTGATTTAAAACAATAATGAATCTATGGATGTGAATTTTGTTGGTAGGAACAATTTTGGTAATAACGCGTATAGAGGTAATTTTAATCTTAGGCCATTTCCTAGTAATTCCTTTAGTAATTATGGTAGTTCCAACAACAATTCTTATGGAAATTATAATAAGTTGCCCTCTGATTTTGATAATAGTGTTAAAGAATTTATGAGTTCGCAAAAGAATTTTAATGCTTTGGTTGAAGAAAAATTCCTTAAGATTGATGATTTGGCTAGGAACGTGGATAGAATTTCTCTTGATGTTGATTCTTTGGAATTTAGATCTATTCCACCCAAGCATGATATTAATGAGACTCTCGAAGCTATGAGAATTTCCATTGATGAGCGCAAAGACAAAACCACGAAGATGCGTGCTAAACGAGATTGTTTGTAAAAATGTGTTCTTCTAGTTTTTGTAAAAAATAATGATGAAGATCTTAAAGTGATTGATGTGACTCCTATTGAATCTTTGTTTTCCAATATAAATCTTGATAAATATGGGACTGGAGATGAGTCAACCTTAGTTAAAAGTCCTCCCAATGATTCGGTGTTTTTAGATCTTGTTGCAAAAATTGATAAAAGTGGGATTGGAGAGGCCAAAACTTTAAGTAGCAATGAGCCCACTCTTTTGGATTTCAAGAAATTTAATTATGATAATTTCTCTTTAATAGATTTTATTTCCTTGCTGCAATCCATGTTTAATTCTCCTCATGCTTATAATCAAATCAAAGCTTTTACTAAACATATCGTTGATGCTATGATGCAATCTTTTGAAGAAAAGCTTGAATTGGAAGTTTATATCCCTAGAAAACTTTATGATGAGTGGGAACCTACTATTAAGATTAATATTAAAGATTATGAGTGCCATGCTTTGTGTGATTTGGGTGCTAGCGTTTCCATGATTCCAAAAACTTTATGTGATGTGTTAGGTTTCCATGAATTTGATGATTGTTATTTAAATTTGCATCTTGCGGATTCCACTATTAAGAAACCTATGGGAAGAATTAATGATGTTCTTATTGTTGAAAATAGGAATTATGTGCCCGTATATTTCATTGTTCTTGATATAGATTGCAATCCTACATGTCCTATTATTCTTGGTAGACCTTTCCTTAGAACGATTGGTGCAATTATTGATATGAAAGAAGGAAACATTAGATTTAAATTTCCATTAAGGAAGGGCATGTAAAACTTTCCTAGAAAGAAAATTAAATTGCCTTTTGAATCTATTATAAGAGCTACTTATGGATTGCATACCAAAGATGACAATACCTAGATCTATTCGTGTTTTTATGCCTGGCTAAGGGTGTTAAACAATAGCGCTTGTTGGGAGGCAACCCGATTTTATTTTTGTTCTTTGCTTTTTGGTTCTTTTTTCCAATAAATAATTCATCTAGCCTCTGGTTAGATGTGGTTTTGTGTTTTAATTAGTGTTTGTGCCAAGTAAGACCTTTAGGATGGCTAACGATAATAGTTGATTTGATCTTGCTGAAAAACAGAAACTTTTGCGCTCAGGAAAACAATTCTAATTTTCCAGAGACGCATGATAGAATAATGATTATTGTTGCATAAGATTAATAAACAAATTCCTTAGATTTTCCTAATTTTTCAGAATTTTTGGAGTTACAGAAGTATTCTAGAGTTACAGATTACTACATACTGTTATGTTTTTGACAGATTCTGTTTTCTTTGTGTTGTTTGCTTATTTTGATTAATCTATGGGTAGTATCGGGGGTATGAACCATGGAAAAGTTAGAATAAAGTTGATATTACACCAATATAAATAAAGAATTAGTTCACAATAGTACCAAAAGTGGTGATTTATTTTCTTATACTAACGGAGCTTATGAGATTTTCTGTTGAGTTTTGTGTTGTGAAGTTTTCATGTTTTGGATAAGAATTTGATGGACTATGAAATAAGGTGTGGAAAGAGCCTAAGCTTGGGGATGCCCAAGGAAGCGTAAGGTAATATTCAAGGACAAGCAAGAGCCTAAGCTTGGGGATGCCCCGGAAGGCATCCCCTCTTTCATCTTCGTCTATCAGTAACTTTACTTGAGGCTATATTTTTATTCACCAAATGATATGGGTTTTTCTTGGAGAGGCTTGTATAATATTAGTTGTTCATTTTTAGTTTGTCACAATCATCCTTGTTGTACACACCTTTTGAGAGGGACACGCATGAATCGTGATTTATTAGAATACTCTATGTGTTTCACTTATATCTTTTGAGCTAGGTAATTTTGCTCTAATGCTTCACTTATATCTTTTTAGAGCATGGCGGTGGCTTTATTTTGTAGAAATTATTGAACTCTAATGATTCACTTATATTAGTTTGAGAGTCTATAAAAATCATGGTAATTTTCTTTGGTTATGAATTTAGTCCTAATATGATAGACATCCAAGACGGATATAATAAAAACTATCATATAAAGTGCGTTGAATACTATGAGAAGTTTGATTCCTTATGATTGTTTTGAGATATAAATATGGTGATATTAGACTCATGTTAGTGAGTAATTGTAATTTGAGAAATGCTTGTGTTAAGGTTTGTGAGTCCCGTAGCATGCACGTATGGTGAATCGTTATGTAACGAAGTTGGAGCATGCGACATTTTTTGATTGTCTTCCTTATGAGTGGCGGTCGGGGACGAACGATGGCCTTTTCTACCAATCTATCCCCCTAGGAGTATGCATAGTACTTTGTTTCGATGACTAATAAATTTTTGCAATAAGTATGTGAGTTCTTTACGACTAATGCTGAGTCCATGGATTATACGCAGTCTCATCCTTCCACCATTGCTAGATTCTCTAGTACCGCACAACTTTGGCCGGTACCATACACCCACCATATACCTTCTGCAAAACAGCCACCATACCTACCTATTATGGCATTTCCATAGACATTCCGAGATATATAGCCATGCAACTTTCCACCGTTTTGTTTATTATGACACGTTCCATCATTGTCATATTGCTTTGCATCATCGTGTAGTTGACATCATATTTGTGGCAAAGCCACCTTTCATCATTCTTTATACATGTCGCTCTTGAGTCATTGCACAACCCGGTACACCACCGGAGGCATTCATATAGAGTCATATTTTGTTCTAGTATCGAGTTGTAATTTTTGAATTGTAAGTAAATAAAAGTGTGATGATCTTCATTATTAGAGCATTGTCCCATGTGATGAAAAAAAGAGAGAAGGACAAAAATAAAAAAAGGAGAAGGCCCAAAAAATCTATATCTATATCTATATCTATATACTAATAAAGTAAGGTGCGTTTCGCCAATTTTTTTCATCCGTTTACCGTCGAAAAAAATTCTACGCGAGGTGGTACTAAATTTTTATGTGTTTTTGTGTTAGAAAAACAATTTTCGTACGTGGGCTGTGCACTATGGCCCAGCGAAGTTATCTCACTTATTTTTCTGCCCACGCAGCTGGGAAATTCTATTTTTCGCACTGGGCGACAAATAGTCGGAGTTTCGCGCAGGACAACCAATAATGGGTTGGCCCTTTTTTTTCTGTGTTTTTACTTCTATTTTTATTCTCCTTTCTATATCTCTTTTTTCCCTTCCAAGTTTATTTTTCTTTTAGAATTTATTTCTTAAATTAGAAATTCTCAAAAAATATTCAGAATTAAAAAAACAAATTTTGGAAAATGTTCAGAATTCCAAAATTTGTTGCTATTTTGAAAAATATTCGAAACTTGCAAAAAGTTGCCCATTTTTTTAAAAAATTATTGTTTTTAAAAATAGTTCAAGATTTCTAAAAAGAAAATGGAATTTCAAAAAATGCTCCAAATTCGAAAAATATTTATGTTGTAGCAAAAATTTCAAAATTTAAAATATGTTCGATTATAAAAGATACACATGTTCTAGAAATCTTATGAATCTTCAACACATGTTCCCGTTTTAAAAAAATGTTTACAAATTCAAATAATCTTCATGTTTTTATAAAAAAAGTTGTTGTTTTCAGAAAATGTTTGTGAATTTTAAAAGATGCTCCCTTTCATATTTTGTTCGCATTTTTTGATAGTGTACATAATTTTCAAAAACTATTTAATATTTAAAAAATTGTTCATGTTTCCTAGAATATTCAGAAACTTCGAACCTTAAAATCCCCTCGAATGAAAGGATTGATAGGGTAGATTGAATAACTGATGGGCCTTCCCTGGCGTACGATGACGTAACAAAACTCTTAAATACCCTTGATCAATTAATGGAAAAATAGCTGCCTGAATCCTTCACACGAGGCGAAACCGAGAAGCTAAATATTCCTATTTCGTGTGCACACAGGGTTTTGCTTGCACATATAATTCTCACTGACTTTAAATGCGCACTCTCCCATTGCAACGCACGGGTATGTGCGCTAGTGAGAGAAAAAGAGAGAAGGGCACTGTTACTATCATTTTTCCACACTTGTGCTTCAAAGTAGCACCATGATCTTCATGATAGAGAGTCTCCTATGTTATCACTTTCATATTCTACTGGTAATTCTTCATTATAGAATTGGCTTGTATATTCCAACAATGGGCTTCCTCAAATTTCCCTAGGTATTCATGAGGAAGCAAGTTGGATGCACACCCACTTAGTTTTCTTTTGAGCTTTCATAAACTTATAGCTCAAGTGCATCCGTTGCATAGCAATCCCTACTCACTCACATTGATATTTATTGATGGGCACCTGCATAGCCCGTTGATATGCCTAGTTGATGTGAGACTATCTCCCTCTTTTTATCTTCTCCACAACCACCATAGTCTATTCCACCCATAGTGCTATGTCCGTGGCTCACGCTCATGTATTGCGTGAAAGTTGAAAAAGTTTGAGAACATCAAAAGTACGAAACAATTTCTTGGCTTGTCATCGGGGTTGTGCATGATTTGAATATTTTGTGTGATGAAGATGGAGCATAGCCAGACTATATGATTTTGTAGGGATAAGCTTTCTTTGGCCATGTTATTTTGAGAAGACATAATTGCCTTGTTAGTATGCTTGAAGTATTATTGTTTTTATGTCAATATTAAACTTTTGTTTTGAATCTTATGGATCTGAACCTTCATGCCACAATAAAGAAAAAAAATACATGGATAAATATGTTAGGTAGCATTCCACATATTTTTTCTTTTTATCATTTACCTACTCAAGGACGAGCATGAATTAAGCTTGGGGATGCTTGATACGTCTCCAATGTATCTATAATTTTTGATTGTTCCATGCTATTATATTATCTGTTTTGGATGTTTTATATGCAATAATATGCTATTTTATATTATTTTTGGGACTAAACTATTAACCTAGAGCCCAGTGCTTGTTTCTATTTTTCCTTGTTTTTAGCTTCGTGCAGAAGGAATACCAAACAGAGTCCAAACGGAATAAAACCTTCGCAATGAATTTTCTTGAACTCAAAGACACCCAGGAGACCTAGAGATCAACTCGGAAGATCCTCGGGGCGGCCACAAGGGGGAGGGCGCGCCTAGGGGGTAGGGCACGCCCCTCTCTTATGGGCCCTTCATGACACCCCTGACCTAATTCCTTCGCCTATATATTCACATATATTCCCTAACCACCAGAGGCATCCACGAAAACACTTTTCCACCATCGCATCCTTCTGTACCCGTGAGATCACATCTAGGGACCTTTTCCGGCACCCTGTCGGAGGGGGGTTCGATCACTGAGGGCTTCTACATCAACTCTACTGCCCTTCCAATGAAGCGTGAGTAGTTTACCTCAGACCTACGGGTCCATAGCTAGTAGCTAGATGGCTTCTTCTCTCTCTTTGATTCTCAATACCATGTTCTCCTCGATGTTCTTGGAGATCTATCCGATGTAATATTCTTTTGCAGTGTGATTGTTGAGATCCAATGAACTGTGGTTTTACGATCAATGTATCTATTAATATTATTTGAATCTGCTGTGAATTCTTATAGGCATGATTTGATATCTTTGTAATTCTCTTCGAACTATCGGTTTAGTTTGGCGAACTAGATTGGTTTTTCTTGCAATGGGAGAAGTGCTTAGCTTTGGTTCAATCTCGCGGTGTTCTTTCCCAGTGACAGTAGGGGCAGCAAGGCACGTATTGTATTGTTGCCATCAAGGATAAAAAGATAGGGTTTTCATCTTATTGCTTGAGTTAATTCCTCTACATCATGTCATCTTACTTAATGCATTACTCTGTTCTTCATGAACTTAATACTCTAGATGCAGGCAGGAGTCGGTCGTTGTGTGGAGTAATAGTAGTAGATGCAGAATCGTTTTGGTCTACTTGACACAGACGTGATGCTTATATTTCATAATCATTGCCTTAGATATCGTCATAACTTTGCGCTTTTCTATCAGTTGCTCGACAGTAATTTGATCACCCACCGTATTATTTGCTATCATGAGAGAAGCCCTAGTGAAACCTATGGCCCCCGGGTCTATTTTCCATCATACAAGTTTCCGATCTACAATATTAGTTTCCGATCTACTATTTTGCAATCATTTACTTTTTGATCTATAAATCAAAAATACCAAAAATATTTACTTTACCGTTTATCTATCTCTATCATATCTCACTTTTGCAAGTGATCGTGAAGGGATTGACAACCCCTTTATCGCATTGGGTGCAAGTTGTTTGATTTTTTCTGTAGGTATTAGGTGATTTGTGTGTTGTCTCCTACTGGATTGATACCTTGGTTCTCAAACTAAGGGAAATACTTATCTCTACTTTGCTGCATCACCCTTTCCTCTTCAAGGGAAAAACCAACACAAGCTCAAGAAGTAGCACCCAACTCTTCATATCCATCATTGCAATCTGGGTAGTGAGACGCTTGGCAATGTCAACCAGATTCTTGATCCAGATATCACGCTGCTCGACTTGGTTCGCCAGTTTGTCCTCTACATCTTTCCAGAGAGTTCTGAAACTGTCCAAGTCCTTCATCAACAACTTCTTGCGGACGCCGGCAGATTCGATCTCACTCTCCAAGGTGCCAAGCCGTGCTTTCATATCCGTGATGGTGCCGTTGGCAGTATCAAAGTTCTAGTTCTTGGAGGAAAGTTGCGATCGCACTTCCTTTAGGAGGATATCTGCTTTTCGCGCTTCCTCTTTGAGAGCCACAATTTCGTTGGTGCTCCCGTCCAGGTCCTTTGTCAATCTGGCTAGCTGTTGGTCGAGGTCAGTCTTGGCAGCTGATACAACGGCAAGCTCATCGGAAACCTTCTTTAGTTGAGCAGCAGAATCAAGCGAGAGCGTGTTAGGAGCTTCTTTGTGCTTATCCTCTAGATCCTTGGTGCATTGCAGGACGAGGGCCTCCAGTTCTTCATCCTTGCCGGGGAGGGTGGCTTCAAGATTCCCTTCCCGGGCAGAGACGTCCTTCTCCTTGGCAGTCAGAAGCACTTTGCGCTCCGCCAAACGGACCTCCCAGGCAGTGACATCCTCCTTGGCCATGGTTATCACTTCCTATTGCCGCTCAAGGGATTGGAACTGCTTGCTGTGCCACTCACGCAATTCGTTTCCCTTGTCCCTCAACTTCTGATCCGTGAAGCCTACAATGTCACGTTGCTCCTTGACCATCTTCCACTTCAGACTATATCTGTTATGTATATCCTTGATGCCTGTCGCCATGGTTTCCAAGAAGGACAAGTCCATGGCTACATCAACAGAAACTTCAGCCTCTTCGGCCCTCTGGGACAATGGTGCCAAGATACACCGGATTTCTTCATCAAAGTCTGCACCCACCACAACAGATGAACCGGGGGTTGCTAGGCCAAGTTGGGCAAGGACCAGCGCCAATTTGCTTGAAGATGGATGTAGATATGCAACCGATGTGCCAAACGGGGGAAGAGGGCCCATAGTTTGAAGAGGAACTTTTTCTTAAACCACTACCTATGGTCTTCTCTGCTTCCTTTAGGGCCTCTTGGATATCCCCGCGGTGTGTTCCTGGCCTTCTGTAGCAACAATATAGGCATCCTCTTCGGCAACATCCTTGCCGATACTGGCCACTTCTTCCAATAGCTCGGGTTCCTCGGCCAACGGAACTACAGGCAAGATCAAAAAGCAACGATAAAGAGATACTATAACTTGCTGAGCCAGAGACTTGGGAGCAAAGTAGCTCAAGCAATAAAAGAAAAAGAGCAAGCAGATTACCTGGTGGTATTTGTCGTGGAAGGGCATCGGTTTCCCCGGCAGCATCAATTGCCGAAGTGCTACCTGCGTCCCCTTCCTCGATGACCATAGCCTCAGCATGGTCCAGTTCTTCAGTAGAGGCCCTTGCTAGGGATTTCTCTACTTGGGCATTAGGTGGGGTGGACCCCTCCTGGTGAGCCTCGCTCTGGTGAATCTCCTCCTCTTCCTTGGTGGGGGATGGGGCACATTCTTCCGCGTCTCCCCTAGCGGCAGAGACTTGCCCCATACCTTCGTGCTAGGGGCTGGACTAGAGGCTTGGCACAAGATCATTTGTGCTATCTCCCGCCAGACCCGCCCCCGCTGAGGGCCCCGACGACGCCACCTTCTTAGATCATTTGGCCCGGTGGATGAGGCGTTCTTCGTCTCTATTAAGTTAACTGTAACACCCTCGATGCGACTATAGCTCCCACGTGTTGAAGCACGACTTAGAGACATAATCGCATTGAAGGCATATGTCGCAAGCTAGGCAATCTTCACAACATCCCATGTAATATGAATAATAAAGGGGAGAACATAGTTGTCTTACACTCTCCACGTCACATCAAAGTACATAAATAACATCCATCATACAAACACTCATGGCCCGACTATGGCGCCAAAATAGAAGAAAACCCCACATGCGACAAGGCCCTGAATCGAACCCCAACTAGGCACCACTACTGATCATCGGGAAAGGAAACATAATAACGCTGAGAGTCCTCGTCGAACTCCCACTTGAGCTCGTAATCGTCACCTGGAGCGGAATCACCTGGACCTGCATCTGGAGATATAGTAATCTGTGAGCCACGGGGAACTCAGCAATCTCGCACCCTCGCTATCAAGACTATTTAAGCTTATAGGAAGGGTAAGGCAAATATGTATGTGGAGCTGCAGCAAGCGACTAGCATATATGGTGGCTAACTTATACACAACAGAGAGCGAGAAGAGGAGGCAAAGCGCGAGCGAGAAGCTAGAGAGCAACCTGCGCAAACATTACTCCAACACTGTGTCCACTTCCCGGACTCCGCCGAGAAGAGGCCATCACGGTAACACACACAGTTGATTCATTTTAATTAATTAAGGTTCAAGTTATGTACAATCGGACATTAACAAATTCCCATCTGCCCATAACCGCGGGCACGACTTTCGAAAGTTTGATCCCTGCAGGGGAGTCCCAACTTAGCCCATGACAAGCTCTCATGATCAACGAAGGAATAGACCTCCTCCCAAGACGTTCCGATCAGACTCGGTATCTCGGTAACTCAAGACACCTCGACAGGTTAAAACAAGTCCAGCAACACCGCACGAATGTGCCGACAAATCCCGATAGGAGCTGCACATATCTCTTTCTCAGGGCACACTCAGATTGTCCAAACTTCCGGTAGGCCAGCCCAGAGTTGCCCCTGGTAGCCACCGGCAACTGACGGTTTGGAGCAACACTCAGAGGAGCACTGGCCCGGGGGGGTTAAAATAAGATGACCCTTGAGTCTGCAGAACCCAAGGGAAAGAAAAGGCTAGGTGGCAAATGGTAAAACCAAGGTTGGGCATTGCTGGACAAGCTTTAATCAAGGCGAGATATCAAGGGGTTCCCATTATAACCCAACCGCGTAAGGAATGCAAAATCCGGGAACATAACACCGATATGACGGAAACTAGAGCGACAAGAGTGGAACAAAACAGTAGGCGAGAGGCCGAGCCTTCCACCCTTTACCAAGTATATAGATGCATTAAGATAGCATGGCAATATAATGATATCCCAACAAGTAAATAAATGATGTTCCAACAAGGAACAGCCTCCAATCTTCACCTGCAACTAGCAACGCTATAAGAGGGGCTGAGCAAAGCGGTAACATAGCCAATCAACGGTTTGCTAGGACAATGGTGTGTTAGAGGTTCAACATGGCAATTGGGAGGCTGACAAGCAAAAGGTAGGCATCATAGCATTGGCATAGCAAGAGCGAGCAAACTAGCATAGCAAAGATAGTAGTGATTTCGAGGGTATGATCATCTTGTCTGCACAGTTGTCAGAGTTGACTGGATCCTCACAAGCAAACTCAACGGGCTCCTCGGTAGCGAACTCGTCTCCCGGCTCTACCCAACAAGACAAACAAGCAACAAGGATACAATCAACCACGTGCAAGACCAAGCAATATGATGAAATGACGATATGCTATGCGGGATGCAAAATGCGAGATATGACAGGAAATGCATGAACCTGGCCTCAACTAGGAATTCCAAGTGTGCCACTGGAAAGATGAGACGAAATCGCTTGAAAATGATATAAAGATCACCGGAATCGGAGTTACGGTTTGGAAATGGCAAGCGTTTTAAGATATGACACCGGTCTGCGATTTACAACAAGTAGGCATCTAAATGCAACGAAATGAACATGCTACAGCCACCAAACATGACAACAAAATACATGGCAGGGATGCACACAAGATGATTAACAAAATACTAGCACTGAGCCACGGCCAATTCATCCATTATGAGGTTCAAACAAGCATGGCAAAAACGCAAATGCAAAACAGACTCCAGACTTAGTGAAATTAACACTTGTCTGAATTTCAGATCACGAAGCCCTCTTCGGAGCAGCAAATCAACATTATACATGACCTGATTAAGATAAATAAGAACATGGCATGGAGCTACTCAACAAGCTTAACAAAAGTCCCTAAGTGACCTGGGGCCAAAAGGGATCACAAAATATACTAACGGGCACATGAACACAGCTAAAACACAATCAGTTTTCAGACTTAGTGAAAACTGAGACATGCTGAAAGTTAACTCACGAAGGCAAGTAAATGAGCTCGATGCGCTCACTACGGTGCAAGCCATGGCAAGGCAAGCATACATCCATAAAGAAGGCACAAAATACAAGCTAGACATGGCAAGAACAATGGCATAGCATGCACGGATCAACTACAATAACATCGGCAAAATCACAAACGAGTTGACGATCTGCCCAGATTCACCACGAAGCAAAAGTAGAGCTCGATTGACACAAGCTAGGATGCTCCAAAATTGCAAACAAAGACATGGATGGATACAGCGTAACACGATTAACAAAACTCCTTTACTGATCATCCTCAAAAGAGGCACGGATCACTAGGAAACAAGCTGAACATATGGCATCATGAACTAAATAATCCCAGACTTAGTGAAAACAACTAAGTATCTGAAAACAGATCTACCGGGTGCCTCACTTTGCAAGCTTGCACAAGTCACCACACACATCCTAAAAATGCATGGGTTGCACCTCTGCAAAGAAGACAAAATGCTTAACAAAACATATGAAGGACTCACAGGCATATCATGCACACAAAAATCATGGCAAAAATGACAAAAGCCTAAGATGAACTAGCAGATCTGACAATTAACTCACGAAGCCTCCTTCTAACAGCATTTCGGGCATCAAGATGAACTCAAATGAAAATTATGCAATGGAATGAAATTATGTACTCGTTAAGGTGAACATTTTGATATGCTATATGCCCAAAATGGAGCTACGGATGCGGAAACACGGCCGGTCAAAGTTTGCTCGAAAAATTAGAGGGAGAGGGAAAAAGTCAACCCTCAAGAACAGATATAGGGTTTCTCCGCGGGGTACTGTAGCAGCCGGGTGCAAGCGAACCAAGGCGGCGGATCTCGCCGGAATCGCTGCCGGAGAGGAGGGAGGTGACCAGATCCGGAGGCAGGGGAGCTCGCCGGGCCTCGGCCGGCCGGCGAGACGGCGACGATGCGGCGGCGGGGTCGGAGAGGCGGCGGGGCTGGCCGGCCCGGGGCGGCGCGCGGCCCGGTGGCGGCGGCGGCGGGG
>NC_041386.1:274806938-274815597 GCF_002162155.2 Triticum dicoccoides | reverse complement strand
GGCGGGGTCGGCGAGTGGGCCGCGGCGGCGGAGTCGGGGGCCGGAACTGGGCCTCGGGCCCGACGACGGCGGCGAGGTGGCTCTGCCACGTGGCGAGCGGCGGTTCGCTGAGGGGGCGCGGCAGACGTGTCCGGCTAGGCTCCGGACATGTCCGTCGGTGCGGTGATCTATTTTTTTAGACTAGGGTTTCGGGGAGAGAGAGATCCGAAAACGAAGGGGGGGGGGTATTTATAGGCATAAGTGGAGCTAGGAGAGTCCAAATGAGGTGCGGTTTTCGGCCACGCGATCGTGATCGAACGCTCTAGGACATGGAGCAGAGTTTGGTGGGTTTTGGGCCAAATTGGAGGGGTGTTGGGCTGCAACACACACGAGGCCTTTTCGGTCCCTCGGTTAACCGTTGGGGTATCAAACGAAGTCCAAATGACACGAAACTTGACAGGCGGTCTACCGGTAGTATACCAAGGCCGCTTGGCAAGTCTTGGTCCAATCCGGAAATGTTTAATCCCCACACATGAAAGAAAGCTAGAAGTGACCACCGGAGGAGAACGAAGCGCCGGAATGCAAAACGGACACCGGGGAAAATGCTCGAATGCATGAGATGAACATGTATGCAAATGCAATGCACATGATGACATGATATGAGATGCATGACAAAGAAAACAACACACGGAGACAAAAACCCGAACCCAAGAAATAAATATAACTTAACGCCGGAAACGGCAAGAGTTGGAGTGCAAATTGGGAAAGTTACATCCGGGGTGTTACAACACTCCACCACTACGAAAAGATCTCGTCCCGAGATCTAGGACTGAAAGAACTCCGGGTACTCAGAACGGAGGTGATCCTCGCATTCCCAGGTAGCTTCACAGTCGGAATGGTGTGACCACTTGACTTTGAGAAATTTGATTGACTTGTTGCGAGTCTTGCGTTCAGTCTCTTCAAGAATAGCAAGTGGGTGCTCACGATAGGAGAGATCTTCTTGGAGCTCAATGTCCTCGAAGTTGACTATGCAGTCAGGAGTCTTGAAGCACTTTCGAAGCGGAGAAACATGGAACACGTCATGAACATTTGCAAAGTTTGAAGGAAGCTCGAGTTGATAGGCGAGGTCGCCTCTCTTTCTGACAATCTTGAAAGGTCCCACGTATCTAGGGGCAAGCTTCCCTTTGATACCGAAGCGACGAGTACCTTTCATAGGAGAGACACGGAGGTAAACATGATCTCCGATCTCGAAAGCCAAATCATGGTGCTTACTATCATAGTAGCTCTTCTGGCGGGATTGGGCTGCTTTGAGGTTATCACGAATGACTTTGCACATTTCTTCTGCTTCTGTGATTAAGTCATTACCCAAAAGCTGACGTTCACCGGTTTCAGACCAGTTGAGAGGGGTACGGCACTTCCTGCCATACAGAATTTCAAAAGGGGCCTTGCCCGAACTTGCTTGAAAACTGTTGTTGTAGGAGAATTCAGCATAAGGAAGACAATCCTCCCACTTCATGCCGAAGGAGATCACACAAGCCCTGAGCATATCTTCAAGAATCTGGTTGACACGCTCGACTTGACCGCTTGTTTGAGGATGGAAAGCTGTGCTGAAGCGGATGTTCGTGCCCATGGCCTTCTAGAAAGAATCCCAAAACTTGGAGGTAAAGATGCTGCCATGGTCTGAAGAGATCACTTGAGGAATACCGTGCAGAGAGACAATGCGAGAGGTATAGAGTTCCGCCAATTGAGCTGCAGTGATCGACTCTTTGATAGGCAGAAAGTGAGCCACTTTGGTGAGTTTGTCGATGACAACAAATATAGCATCATTGCCACGCTTGGACTTTGGAAACCCAGTCACGAAGTCCATTTCAATGTGGTCAAACTTCCATTCTGGAATGGCAAGAGGTTGGAGGAGACATGCTAGCCTTTGGTGTTCTGCCTTCACTCTTCTGCAGACATCACATTCATTCACGAATTGAGCGATCTCGCGCTTCATTCGAGTCCACCAATAAGCTTGCTTAAGGTCCTAATACATCTTCGTGCTCCCAGGGTGGATGGAGAGGAGAGAATTGTGAGCCTCGTTCATGATCACTTTACAGAGGTCACCTTTGGGCACAACAATATGATCCTCGAAGAAGAGAGTGTCCTTGTCATCAAGGCGGTAGCACTTGTACTTGGACTGACTCTTGGCAATTCCAATCTTCACCTTTTTCACCATAGCATCAAGAAGCTGAGCTTGGCGAATCTGGTCTTCTAAGGTAGGAGAGACTTGAAGGTTGGCAAGGAAACCTTGAGGAACAACTTGCAGATTAAGTTTGCGGAAAGCTTCACAAAGCTCAGGTTGATAAGGCTTAAGAATCAAACTGTTGCAGTAAGCCTTTCTGCTCAAAGCGTCAGCAATCACATTGGCCTTGCCTGGAGTGTACTCAATACTCGGATTGTACTCTTGAATCATTTCGACCCATCGAGTTTGCCTGAGGTTGAGATTAGGCTGAGTGAAGATGTACTTGAGACTCTTGTGATCAGTGAAAATGTCCACTTTTCTTCCCAATAGAAGATGTCTCCAAGTCAAAAGAGCATGCACAACTGCCGCCAACTCGAGATCATGAGTGGGGTAGTTCTTCTCATTAGGCTTCAGCTGGCGAGATGTATAAGCAACAACTTTCTTCTCTTGCATCAAAACCGCGCCAAGACCTTGGAGAGAGGCATCACAAAAGACCTCGTACGGCTTGGATTCATCAGGCGGAGTCAGAACTGGAGCAGTGATCAATTTCTCTTTCAAAGTGTTGAAAGCAATATCACACTCCAGAGACCAAACGTACTTGACGTGCTTCTGAAGAAGATTTGAGAGAGGCTTCACAATCTTGGAAAAGTTTTCAACGAATCTTCGGCAATAGCTTGCGAGACCAAGAAAATTGCGGAGTTGCTTCACGTTCTGAGGAGGTTCCCAATTCACAATAGCAGACACCTTCTCAGGATTTACGGCAATGCCCTTGGCAGAGATGATATGGCCAAGATAAAGAACCTCATCGAGCCAAAATTCACACTTGGAGAACTTGGCGTAGAACTCATGTTCTCTGAGCTTATCGAGAACCAAACGCAAGTGCTTGGCATGATCTTCCTTGTTCTTGGAGAAAACCAGAATGTCGTTGAGATAAACCAAAACGAAGTCATTGGTGTAGGTGTTGAAGATGAAGTTCATCATGCGAGAGAACGTCGGAGGAGCGTTGGCGAGGCCAAAAGACATGATAGTGTATTCATATGAACCAAAGCTTGTTCTGAATGCTGTCTTGGGAATATCTTCTTCACGAATGCGAATCTGGTGATAACCCATACGGAGATCAAGCTTGGAGAATACTTGGGCACCTTTGAGTTGTTCGAACAGCTCATTGATGTTGGGAAGTGGGTATTTGTTCTTGATGGTCTTCTTGTTCACCGGACGGTAATCAACACAAGGTCGGTCCGTTCCATCCTTCTTCTTCACAAAAAGAACACCACAACCCCACGGAGAAGAACTAGGCCGGATGAGGCCCATTCTTTCTTGCTCATGGAGTTGCTTCTTCAACTCCTTCAACTCTTCAGGTTCGAGCTTGTAAGGATGTTTGCACACAGGTTCCGTGCCAGGCTCAAGTTCAATAACGAATTCAACTGGCCGGTGCAGAGGCATTCCTGTGAGCTCTTCTGGAAAGACGTCTTGATATTCGCAAACGACAGGAATTTGAGAGATAGCATCCAATTCACCCTTCTCATTGAGAGAAAACAGACGGATAGTATTATCCCGAGCGACAAAGACAATTACATCCTCAGACGAATGAGTCAATTGAATCTGCCTGGCTGCACAATCAAGCTGAGCCTTGTGCTTAGAAAGCCAATCCATGCCGAGAATAAGATCAATATCCGAGTTACCAAGAACCATTGGAGAAGCCAGAAACTTGAAATCACCCATCATGATAGAAATATCCGGAATCTCGTTATTAGCAAGCAAAAATCTACCCGGAGAGACGACTGCTAACAGTTTATGCATAACTTGGGAAGTCAACTCATGCTTAGATGCAAAAGGTTTCGAGATGAAGCAATGCGATGCACCAGTGTCAAAAAGAACTTTAGCTGGAATATCATTAACAGGAAGGTTACCCATGATCACATCTGACGAGTCCTTTGCCTAAGCTGCATTCATCAAATTGACCTTGGCATGCTTGGGGTTGTGCTTGACCACAGCTGTACTTGCCGATCTGACAGGAGGAGGAGGAAGACGCCTCTGGTTGAGACACTTGTTGGCATAGTGACCCTTCTATTGGCACTTGTTGCACGTGACCTCTGAAAGCGGACGGTGATACGGAGCACTCGATCTTGGAGCTTGAGACGAAGTCTTGTTCTGAAAGCCAGGGTTGGGTGGGTGGGAAGAACCACTGCCACCTTTGCTCTTCTGCTGGAACGGCTGACGGAACGGAGGAGGAGGAAGCCAAAACTTCTGTTGCTTGGCCACTTGAGTAGAGGAAGAAGGAGTAACATCTCTGACTCGCTTCCTGGAAGCATCACACCTCAACTGAGCAGCCTCTTGCTTCAGTGCCATGTTGTAGAACTCATCGTAACTCAAGGGCTCGAAGAGAACAAGAGCGAGCTGAATATCCTCTCTGAGACCACCCCTGAACTGATATATCATGCTCTTCTCATCAGGCACGTCCTGCTTGGCAAAGCGGGCGAGCTTCTAGAACAATTTGTTGTAGTCATAGATAGACAAAGAGCCTTGCTTCAGATTGCGGAATTCCTCACGCTTGCTTTCAACCACGCTCTACGGAATATGATGAGCTCGGAAATCTCGACGGAAATCATCCCAAGTGATAACACGTCCACCTCTGGAATCCCTGTACTGCTGGAACCATTCTGCAGCTTGATCTTTGAGTTGGAAGGAAGCGAACTTGACAAAGTCCTCAGGCCTGACGTTACTGCACTCGAAATGCTTACACAGATCCTCAAGCCAATCGTCAGCATCGGTTGCCTCAACACAATTGCTGAAAGTCTTTGGCCCGTTAGCAAGGAACTAGTTGAGTGTAGCAAAGTGACTCTGGCTGCTGCCTTGATTCCCTTGACTGCCTTGATTGCGCTCTTGAAGAATTTGCATGATCAGCTGAGTGTTTGCATTGGTTGTGGCCATCACAGCTTGCCATGCCTCTGGAGGAGGTGGAGGTGGTGGCGGATCAGGATTCAGAGTCGTGCGCGTTGGAGGAGCCATCCTGAAGAGGGTGACCACCATTAGCACATTGATAGATAAATATTGAAGCTCAAACCAATGGAATGAAAATTGCAACATATAGTCTTCACATCCGGACAAAATGAACGAATGCATTCCTCTTGAAATGGTCACATATGCATAAATTGAGAAGCCACATAGAATTAAGGTAGAGAAATAAATCAACAAGGTACAGATCAAGAACGAATAATCGGTAAGAAATCCCAATCTCAAACCAATATCCGTGGAAGAAGAACTAGAGCTACTAGAATTCCCACCTATGAAATTCCCGAACCTTTCCGGTTATGCAATCAGGTGTTGGGGATACAGGGGAAGCATAATATCTCACCCAAACTAGCAAATCCTACATCCAGCTGTATCCATCCTTCAACACATAACCAAGAAAACTTCGGAACCCATCTACCTCAACCTTCGAAAAGCATCCGTTATACAAGTTATGGCGATACTCCCAAACTACCGCCCCAGTACTGGGTGGCGTCGAGGTTACCTCACCAACGAACTGCATAAAAGAGATTTTTGATGTCGGCGAACATATCTCAAGTATTCCAAAATTGCAACGATAAAATTATGATGACAACACCTCAGAGCTCAACTCCCTGGGACACTTCCACTAAACCCCTGACAGGAGGCACCAAGACAGTATTCTCATCATAAGCCATCGGAACGATTCCAAGATACTCGCGTGATCCTAAAAACAATTTTAGTGAAATTTGAGAAGAGAAGAGTCAAAACTCTACGTCAGGATGCCTTACCAGAGCGATGAGGAGACTGGGAAGTAAAAAAGAATTCCTAAACTCTCCGATATATAATTCCTAAATGACTCAAACATTTTTCTAGACACAACTCGGCCTCTAAAAACGATCAAGCAATGGGGCTCCTAAGGTCGGGGAAGGCTCTGATTACCAACTTGTAACACCCTCGATGCGACTATAGCTCCCACGTGTCGAGGCACGACTTAGAGACATAATCGCATTGAAGGCATATGTCGCAAGCTAGGCAATCTTCACAACATCCCATGTAATATGACTAATAAAGGGGAGAACATAGTTGGCTTACACTCGCCAAGTCACATCAAAGTACATAAATAACATCCATCATACAAACACTCATGGCCCGACTACGGCGCCAAAATAGAAGAAAACACCACATGTGACAAGGCCCTGAATCGAACCCCAACTAGGCACCACTACTGATCATCGGGAAAGGAAACATAATAACGCTGAGAGTCCTCGTCGAACTCCCACTTGAGCTCGTAATCGTCACCTGGAGCGGAATCACCTGGACCTGCATCTGGAGATATAGTAATCTGTGAGCCACGGGGAACTCAGCAATCTCGCACCCTCGCTAACAAGACTATTTAAGCTTATAGGAAGGGTAAGGCAAATATGTATGTGGAGCTGCAGCAAGCGACTAGCATATATGGTTGCTAACTTATACGCAACAGAGAGCGAGAAGAGGAGGCAAAGCGCGAGCGAGAAGCTAGAGAGCAACCTGCGCAAACATTACTCCAATACCGTGTCCACTTCTCGGACTCCGCCGAGAAGAGGCCATCACGGTAACACACACAGTTGATTCATTTTAATTAATTAAGGTTCAAGTTATCTACAACCGGACATTAACAAATTCCCATCTGCCCATAACCACGGGCACGGCTCCTCGGTATGATCATCTTGCCGGCACAGTTGTCAGAGTTGACTGGATCCTCACAAGCAAACTCAACGGGCTCCTCGGTAGCGAACTCGTCTCCTGGCTCTACCCAACAAGACAAACAAGCAACAAGGATACAGTCAACCACGTGCAAGACCAAGCAATATGATGAAATGACGATATGCTATGCGGGATGCGATGCGGGATGCAAAATGCGAGATATGACAGGAAATGCATGAATCTGGCCTCAACTTGGAATTCCAAGTGTGCCACTGGAAAGATGAGATGAAATCGCTTGAAAACGATATAAAGATCACCAGAATCGGAGTTACGGTTTGGAAATGGCAAGCGTTTTAAGATATGACACCGGTCTGCGATTTACAGCAAGTAGGCATCTAAATGCAACGAAATGAACATGCTACAGCCACCAAACATGACAACAAAATACATGGCAGGGATGCACACAAGATGATTAACAAAATACTAGCACTGAGCCACGACCAATTCATCCATTATGAGGTTCAAACAAGCATGGCAAAAACGCAAATGCAAAACAGACTCCAGACTTAGTGAAATTAACACTTGTCTGAAATTTCAGATCACGAAGCCCTCTTCGGAGCAGCAAATCAACATTATACATGACCTGATTAAGATAAATAATAATATGGCATGGAGCTACTCAACAAGCTTAACAAAAGTCCCTAAGTGACCTGGGGCCAAAAGGGATCACAAAATATACTAACGGGCACACGAACACAGCTAAAACACAATCAGTTTTCAGACTTAGTGAAAACTGAGACATGCTGAAAGTTAACTCACGAAGGCAAGTAAACGAGCTCGATGCGCTCACTACGGTGCAAGTCATGGCAAGGCAAGCATACATCCATAAAGAAGGCACAAAATACAAGCTAGACATGGCAAGAACAATGGCATAGCATGCACGGATCAACTACAATAACATCGGCAAAATCGCAAACGAGTTGACGATCTACCCAGATTCACCACGAAGCAAAAGTAGAGCTCGATTGACTCAAGCTAGGATGCTCCAAAATTGCAAACAAAGACATGGATGGATACAACATAACATGATTAACAAAACTCATTTACTGATCATCCTCAAAAGAGGCACGGATCACTAGGACACAAGCTGAACATATGGCATCATGAACTAAATAATCCCAGACTTAGTGAAAACAACGAAGTCTCTAAAAACAGATCTACTGGGTGCCTCACTTTGCAAGCTTGCACAGATCACCACACACATCCTAAAAATGCATGGGTTGCACCTCTGCAAAGAAGACAAAATGCTTAACAAAACATATGAAGGACTCACAGGCATATCATGCACACGAAAATCATGGCAAAAATGACAAAAGACTAAGATGAACTAGCAGATCTGACAATTAACTCACGAAGCCTCCTTCTAACAGCATTTCGGGCATCAAGATGAACTCAAATGAAAATGATGCAATGGAATGAAATTATGTACTCGTCGAGGCGAACATTTTGATATGCTATATGCCCAAAACGGAGCTACGGATGCGGAGACACGACCGGTCAAAGTTTGCTCGAAAAATTAGAGGGAGAGGGAAAAGTCAACCCTCAAGAACAGATCTAGGGTTTCTCCGCGGGGTACTGTAGCAGCCGGGTGCACGCGAACCGAGGCGGCGGATCTCGCCGGAATCGCTGCCGGAGAGGAGGGAGGTGACCGGATCCGGAGGCAGGGGAGCTCGCCGGGCCTCGGCCGGCCGGCGAGACGGCGACGATACGGCGGCGGGGTCG
>NC_041386.1:274798539-274806624 GCF_002162155.2 Triticum dicoccoides | reverse complement strand
GCGGGCGGCGGGGTCGGCGAGTGGGCCGCGGCGGCGGAGTCGGGGGCCGGAACTGGGCCTCGGGCCCGACGGCGGCGGCGAGGTGGCTCTGCCACGTGGCGAGCGGCGGTTCGCTGAGGGGGCGCGGCGAACGTGTCCGGCTAGGCTCCGGACATGTCCGTCTGTGCGGTGATCTGCTTTTTTTTAGACTAGGGTTTCGGGGAGAGAGAGATCCGAAAACGAAGGGGGGGTATTTACAGGCATAAGTGGAGCTAGGAGAGTCCAAATGAGGTGCGTTTTTCGGCCACGCGATCGTGATCGAACGCTCTAGGACATGGAGCAGAGTTTGGTGGGTTTTGGGCCAAATTGGAGGGGTGTTGGGCTGCAACACACACGAGGCCTTTTCGGTCCCTCGGTTAACCGTTGGGGTATCAAACGAAGTCCAAATGACACGAAACTTGACAGGCGGTCTACCGTAGTATACCAAGACCGCTTGGCAAGTCTTGGTCCAATCCGGAAATGTTTAATCCCCACACATGAAAGAAAGCTAGAAGTGACCACCGGAGGAGAACGAAGCGCCGAAATGCAAAACGGAAAACGGGGAAAATGCTCGAATGCATGAGATGAACACGTATGCAAATGCAATGCACATGATGACATGATATGAGATGCATGACAAAGAAAACAACACACGGAGACAAAAACCTGAACCCAAGAAATAAATATAACCTAACGCCGGAAACAGCAAGACTTGGAGTACAAATTGGGAAAGTTACATCCGAGGTGTTACATTAACAAATAGAGAAGGATCAACAACATTATCAAGTACGTAATCAATCAACAAAAAATGTCATTGTTCCCCTACCTCTGAATCAATGAGCATGGAGTCTAGAGCGTACCCCATAGGTGGCAGGGTCGCTCTACCCCTCTTCAGGGTCGGGGGAGCAGAGCTTCCCGGCAGCTTTGAGCTCTTTGGTGGAGCCAGGGGCTCCGATGGGCTCGAGCTGCGCGAGGAGACCGGACTGGACTGGGGGCTGGGATCAACCCCCGTAACCGTTTGTCACTTGGCAGGTGGAGTCCTGGCCTCAGAAAGAGGGAAGAATGGCAACACACCACATCTGGCTTGTAGCTCTTGGAGGCGATCTTTTTCACCCTCTTGGTGGCAGTCGCGGGAACAGGGGCCGCTGCTCCCTAGCTAGCCACCCCGCGAGGACGCTGGTCCAGGTCTGGCACTGGGGCTTGAGGACCCATTACAAGCCACTACTGCTCAGGCTGCTCTGCTTCCTTGGCCCCACCCCCTTCTTGGGCCTCTGCTGTCGCGGAATAAAGTGCTTCAGCCCTGGCAGGCTCGATCCCGGTAGCCTCCTCCGTGGCGTGCTCCTCGCTCCTCTCATAGGAAGAGCCTTTGCCTTCAGCCTCCACTTCCACTTCCTCTTCTCCGGGCCTAGCCTTCGCAGCAGCTCAGAGTGCCTTGTCCTCTTCGATCCGCCTCCTGATATATTCTACCTCCTCCAAGGAGGTACACTTGAACATGTTACTATCCACCCTAGAGGCCCTTTCTTCCAGGTTGGAGACCCATTCGATCTCTACATCTAGCTCAGGCAGTTGCCAATCGGCTTCGACTCCATAAGCATTGCAGTTAGGGATCCACTTCAGAATTTGGTCCCGAGCGGAGTTAATGTGCAGCGGGACGACCCTGGCCGGCAAACCGAATGGCCCGAGGCTGCCGAACAACTATTCTCACAACCACCTGTGGCCATAGATCGACAGACTGTTGGCAAGGCCCAGGTATAGACGCATTCTGTCAGCAGCAACCCCGTACTGCCAAGCAAATCTATCCCTCTTATGAAGTGGCGCAATGCGGCGCAGAAGTAAGTCAGCCCCCACCTATTCAATGGTTAGCCCGATAGCTTTAAGACAAGCGACCCTGTTCAGCGCAGGGCGAATCCTGTCAGCAGTGAAGCCTGGCTTCCCCCATTTGCTGTCATGTACGACGCATTCCGTCCGTGCCAAGCAAAATTCTGGGGCCTCCTCATCCTGAATCTAGCACCAGTCCACCCTCCATTCCTCCCACCTGCTGCGCTGCTGACAAGGGAGGTAATCCCAATTATCCTTCTTGCCTCGGGGGGTCCAGCTTATGTTCCCTGAGCGGTGAGATCTGTCTTCAACTCACGGAATGAACAAAGCCTGAACAAATCCATGTTGGGGGCGACTCTGATGAAATTCTCGCACAGATGGGCAAAGATCGCCATGCATGCCATTGCATTGGGAGTAAAATACAAAAGATGGAATCCATACAACACCATCATGGATTTGAAGAAATCCAGGAAAGGGGGGAGAGGCCACAGAGGAAGTAAGCACAGAAGAAGCAGTACGAGTTCAGTGGAACCTCGTATCCCTCCGGGAAGACCATGGGTGCTCCATGCCCCTTCAGAACCTCCCTCCGCCACATATACACATACCTCGCGATCAGGCGTTGCTATCCAAGCTCAACGGAAAGAAGATCACGTCCTCTTGCCACCTCCGATCCAACTCCGTTGCTCTCTTCTTCTTCCCCTTCGCTGCTGCATCCTTTGCGGTGGTTGTCCGCTTTCCCCTCACAGCGATGGCTTTCTTTCCTATCCTTCGGGATCACGGAAAGAGTGGAAGATCTAACGGGCGTTGGAGGCGAATGTGGGCATGGGAGCAGTTGCTTGACTTGAGGAAGAAGATGATGAAAGGAGGAACGGACGCGAATGATCAGTGTCCCTTCATGTTACCTCTTTTATGGGGAATGAACGTGGCGGCTAGCTCTTCGCTATTTTCCTCAGAAAAGTTACCATTTTACAGGCGCACTACCCATTAACTGCTACAGTCCCCCGACCCCATGACATGCGGTAATTACGCCGAGTGGATGTTGGGTTGACTGGTCATCATAAAAACCGCTGCATGCACATCACTTCCTCGACACGCATCCGCACACTGTTTGGGGCCTAACCCAATGCGCCCGACAGCACGTATGGCTTAGACATGGGGGCATTTGTCGGGGTACACAAACAGGGGTGTATGTTTCCCCAGACTTGGGCATGGACAGTAGGCCTTCGACCCGGCAGACCAAGCTCGACAAAGATAGCAGAGACACAACAATTTGTAGACTTTCGGTCGGCCATAGATATCTCTTTGCCATAGGTACAAAAGCGATGCCCGTTGATGTCGTATTTGTCAAATGAACAGACCTTATAGTCAAAGCCATTAACGACTTGTCTAAATTCGGCGTCCATAAGCTCTGAATTAGCGTACAAGTTTAATATGAAAGGGAATGTTGCATTAGCCACAAATTAGACAAAGAAATGAAAAGTTCTAATGGAAATTACCGTTTGTTTGAACCAAGAGATGAAACCGGGATAGCCGCCTCCATGCTTTGCCAGAAGCTCATACTATTCGACAGAATCCTTTTGGATCACCGGTCCATACGAGAATTTGGCGACGTATCGACTGTATCGAATTTATCCTGGAATAAGAACAGTTCAAAGGAATTAGAAGTTGTGAAACAATGTACCGAGAACTTACTCGATGTAGGCCACACTTCTGTTAGGTTGTTGAAGATATACAACGAAATTGTCTGGCATTCTTCGAAATCCAAAGTTAAGGAATTAGAAGCATCGGCTGGTGCGAGATCCCCTTTGAATAGGCTGAGGTTGGATCGACCCTTTTTAGGGTCCCCAGCATTGTACCGAGGCTTCGGATTATGAAAATGACAATTTTTTGCTTCGTAGTGTGGTGTCACGAAGTTTGCCGCCTCCTCAGTAATGAATGCCTCGGTCATCAATGCTTCAATTCTACGTTTATTTTTACATTTTGCTCGAAGCATCTTCTGCATCCTCTCAGTTGTGTAGCACCAACGATTCTGCACAGGCCCCCCAATCTTGCCTCAGTTGGGAGATGCAAAATCAAGTGCTGCATTGGATTAAAGAAGCCCGACAGAAAGATCTTCTCTAACTTGCAGATCAACTCCAGTGCCAACTCTTCCATTTATTCTACCAGGTCAGGCGATAGTTCTTTCGCACAAAGAACACGGAAGAAATAGCTCATTCTGCTAGTACTAGCCATTCATCCTCAGGGATGAATCCACGCAACATCACCGGCATTACCTGCTCAATCCATATGTGCCTATCATGACTCTTGAGACCAAATATCTTCAATTTATCAAGACTCGCTCCCCTATTTAGATTCATTGCATACCCATCAGGGAACATCAACTACTGTTGCACCCACAAGATAATTTCCCTCATAGCTGGCCTTCCAAGATTGAACCATGCCTTTGGCTTCGTCCAGTTCTGCTTCCCTTTCGGTTCTTTCATGTTTGGTAATGGCCTATCACATAGCGCCTCCAGATCGACTCTAGCCTTAATATTATCCTTTGACTTCCCATCTATGATGAACAATGTACCAAAAGGTGCCTCGGCGATATTCTTCTCAGTGTGCATCACGTCGATGTTGTGTGGGCAAAGGAGGTCTTTGAAGTAAGGCATATCCCACAAGCATGTCTTGTGATTCCAGGCATGTTTCAAATTATACCCCTTGAAATACCCTGGACGCTCTGGATCTCGAGAGCATTTAACTGATCCAGGGTCTCTTGGCCTGTCAACGCAGGTGGTGCAGAGTTTTTGACAACTCTACCTCTGATGAAGTTCCTGTCTTTCCTGAACTTATGGCAAGGATCCAAGAACTGTCTATGCATGTCGAAGCAAGAAAACTTGCGACCGACCTGAAGCCAACGAATCTCAAGAGCTCCCTTGAATGTGGGGCACGGGAACCATCCATGAACACACCAGCCAACGAATAGCGCATACGCCGGCAAGTCATGCGTCGAGTACATGTACTAGACACGCATTATGAAATTCCATTTGCTAAAGGCATCATATGTCTTGAACCCATTATCCCAGGCTTCTTGCAATTCGTCCTTTAGCGGTTGCATGTACACATTCATATTCTTCCACGAATAGTTGGGCCCTGGAATTTGTCCGGGGGGGAGGGGATTGAGTGAAAAGGCAAATACGGGCCAACAACTGTATTGGGCTACCACCAGACCAAATGCACTAAAACCATCCGTGCTGATGCCGACTCGAGGATGCCTCAGATCTGCCACTTTGTCATCATGTAATGCATCGAAGCTCTTCCATGCTTCACCATCTGATGTGTGCACCATCATCAGCTTCCCATATGCATCTAGTTGGGTTCTTTTGCCCGTTTTGTGCCATTTCATCTGTCTTGACGTCTCTTCAACCATGAAAAGACGTTGAAGTCTTGTTACGATTGGCATATACCGAAGAACATTAACAGAGATTTTGGTCTGCCTCTTCTCACCCATACCGTTGTATACCACAACATACCTGGATGACTTGCAAATGGGACAATAGTTCAAGTCCGCATACTGAAGCCTAAATAAGGCACATCCTTTCTCACAGGCATGTATCTTCTCATAGGGCATCTTAAGAGCACGGAGGATTTTGTCTGACTGGTACATGTTTGTAGGTAGTACATGCCATTTGGGTAGAAAACATCCAAATACTGTCATCACTGCGTCATAGCATTCCCTGCCAAAATTGAATTGAGCCTTCAGAGCCATTATTTGTGAGATGGCATCCAGCTGACAAAGCTCGGTGTGCTTGTGGAGAGGATGTTTTGAAGACCCCAAAATTTCGTTGAAGGCCTTTGCAGATTCCTCCATCTCATCATCCGAGTCCCGAGCATCATCAAAGTCTTGCACCATGTCTTGCATCCCGGTACCATGCTCGTCGGTGCAACGACGAAGCACCTCAGCTCTGGCACGTTGGGCATACTCGCCATGAAATGTCCAAACGGTATAATCTGGCGTAAAACCCCACTTTTGTAGGTGTTTGCCCATTTCATCCTCTGTCCTCTTGTGCCAATTGTTGCACCCAGCACAGTGGCACCATGTTGTCCTCTGGCCATTTGCAAATGCAGCTCTCAGAAATCCCTTGGTTTTTGTTAACCATTCATTGGTCGGGTCTTTCTGACTAGTGTGAACATTGTACATCCACGCACGATTAGTCATCTTGCCTACCTACTGGACACATAAGAAATATATATATATCAACATGTATATATTCACCAGTTAATGGAGTTTGGCACTTTTATTACGTCCATGCAACCTAGACGCTAATAGGTAAAGATTGGTCCTAATCCCACCTGAGTATGTGTAGATTGGGTTTGTTTTCCCATGCTCTGCTCCGGATCCGACGCAAAATTTCGGCAGCACCTCCCAGCTATTCTCCTGATACATGCCTCGGCAATAAGTAGAGAGGATGTGTACCCGAAGAACAACATGGAGGCATTGACGAAATTATACATCGGATCCGGAGTAGAGAATATGGGAAAACAAACCCAATCTACACATACTCGGGCTGTCCATGGATAACGTTGGACAATTCGAAAGAATCACGGTTATAAATATGCAAACGCATGCATATTTATAGATGCGACCCTTTCGAATGGGAGACGCATAGTGGTCATGCATACTGATGATTGAAGACACCTATAAGTAGCAAATTTCATCGGCACAAAGACCGGAATAGAGCAAATCAAGGGGGGAGGATATGTCATTTGTGCTAACCCATGAACGCAGGGGCGGAGCTCGTCGAACACTAGACCCCTGCAACGACGAAAAAACTGCACATTTAAATCGAAAGATGAGTTTCATAGCAATATTGCTTTTCCGTCAACCTAACTAAATATTTACAATAGGACGAGCGTGTTAGGGTTTCCTCGGCGTCGATAGAACCCTAAATAGAAAGTATCATCGGTGCAAGATACATGAGGCGCTCGACGTTGAATACTAGATCCACATCCCACAAGTGAAGCCGACGCCCGGCGTTCCGCAACAATAATTCTGGTGGACGATGACGGTCGAACACCTTGGCAAATTTGTCTGGTAGCCTCTGCGATGAGGATTAAAGCCAAGTATTGAAATTTCAAACAACCAAACCGACTTGAGTCAGTTTGGGTGTTTCAAGTTTCAACACTTAGCTTTCAATCGTCATCTCAGAGTGTGCCAGACAAATTCACAATGGTGTTTGACTGCCATCGACACCGAGAACTGTTGCTGCGGGATGCAGGACACCTGTGTCACTTGTGGTACGTGGATGTAGTATTCGACACCGACTGCCACATGTATCTTACGCTGACGATACTTGCTATTTAGGGTACCATCGACACCGAGGAACCCCTAACCCACTCATCCCCGGGTAAACTAAATTAGCATGCATTCAATAAGCAAAACTACATCATCTCTTGTGTCCGTAACTCATCAAATATTATCACTAATACATCTCGAATAGTATCATACATATAGCCTCGCTAATACAACTAGAACCATAGTGAACGACGGGTATCGGCGCGGGCGGTGGACACCCAAAGAGAAGGAACCACCACAGGATCATAGCTCGAGTGAGATCCCTGAAGAACCTGCCCTCCAACGCAACCATGTAGCGATGGACGTGCTTGTCCTCCTCGTTGACACGGTGACGTACCACCTCCGTCGTGTCCGAAAGCTTCCGCACCATCACCGGCCCACGCGACTGCCACCAAACAAGGTTCGGGTCATCGACGAGCTGGCTCCTTACCAAACTGCACCCCCCGGAAGGTAGAACCAACCAGTACCAGCCCGGCGGAGCCCAGTCTTGGACGTGACCCCTCTGATCAAGTAGACCTCCTCCGCCGAGTCGACGACGAGGATGCGGGATAGGCATCGTCGACGTCGATGTGGGAATAAATGCTTGAACTAAAAAATAACAACAAATTTCACATGTTCAAAATAAACGAGAAACTTAACCTAAACTAAACTAAACCTAAACTGAACTAACTAAACTCAACCTAAACTAAACTAAACCTAAACTAAACCAGAAACTTGACCTAAACTAAATTAAACTAAACCTAAACTAAAGTATATAAACTAAACAAAACCTAAACTAAATTATACTAAACCTAATTAAACTAAATCTAAAAAAACAGAAAAAGAAGAAAATGTCTCACCTTGGAGCGGCCGGGGCGGTGATGCGGGGTGGCGGGGCGGAGCGGCCGGGGCGGGGCAGGCCGGCACGAAGG
>NC_041386.1:274761034-274797954 GCF_002162155.2 Triticum dicoccoides | reverse complement strand
GAAGGGGCAGGGCAGCCGGGGCAGGGCCAGCGTGGCCTGGCGGGGTGGCCGGGGCGGTGAGGAGGCCCGGGCCGGCACGAACGGGGTGGGGCGGCTGAGGCGGACGAGGCAGCGTGGACGAGACGGGGTGGCTGGGGCAGCCCGACGCGACGGGGCGGGGCGGCCCAGGCGGCAATGCGGGCCGAGGTGGCGTGGCGGCCCGGGGCTGCGCGGTGAGGCGAGGCGGGGCGGGGCGGCGACTCGGGGTTGGGATGAGGGGAGGGATAGAGAGGGCTAGGGCGAGGGTGTTTTGTTAGGTAGGGCACATCTCTTTGCCGTCCGCTAGCAGAGAATAAAGAGCCTAGCTAACGGACGTTAGTTTGGCCACTTCCTTTGCCATCTGCTAGCCGACCACAAAGTTTCTTTGCCATCAGCTAGCGGACGGCAAAGGAAGTGTCTGTTAGCTGCCCCTGGCTAGCTGCCCACCCTGCCTCTTTGCCATCCGCTAGCGGACGGCAAAGAAGGGGCTGACGACAAACACTTTCTTTGCCGTCTACTGCTTCTTTGCCATCAGTTTTCTTCAAGCTGATGGCAAAGACCCTCTTTGCCATCAGCTAGCTGACGGCAAAGAACCGACTGACAGCAAAGTTCCTGATTCTAGTAGTGACGAGTCTTCTCATGAGATGATCCGGTTTTTTTACCAATTTTTTACCACACCATCCTGGTGTCATGCCATTACGTCAAGCAAGGTTTCAAGTATTTCTGATCATTCTTCATTTTTTGGGAATTTAAAAACTATGGTACTTAATGTTTGTGTCCAAGGCGTGACACCAATATTTTTGAAACTTCCTTCCAATTTACTGCATAGGGTATTAACTTGCACATGAGGACACAAATATGATTTTCCAACCCATGATGGTTTTGATGTTGCATGTACATGTAGTTTAAATTTGAATAACGACCATGAAAAGGCTAAAAACTCACTTAATGTCTTAAGAAGGTCAAATCAACCATGAAATTTTCCAAATTTTAACATGACTATTGTATTAGTGCATGTTAATGGTATAAAATTTTCGCGTACATTTAAAACACCATCCATTGCCATTATACTCCAAATTCGTCTTTCATAGCTATTGCAAAAAATCAACTCCATCACACATGGTTGGTTATAGGTACCATTTGCAATGAAAATTCGTGGGTCTATTTGTGTCTTCCTCCATGAGCTTCGCCGACTTTGTCTGCTCAAGTGCTGGTCACCCCCGAATCCCTGAATCCTCGATCCCCATTCCCCAACCCCTTTTTGCAAAGAATGACATCGTGGAGATGCTTTGTGAGGGCCCGTACGATGTTACGTCCTTCACGAATGCCTTCTCCTTTGCCAAGAGCACGACCGCATCCACAGACATGACGTTTGCGGCAGCCGATAGGGCAGCTGTAGCAGCCTAGACGGCCGCAGCAAGTGCTATGATGACTGCTGTAAACATCAAGAGTGATCGAGCAGCTGTCCATGTCATGGATGTCACCCTGGCTTGGGTCGAGGCTATCCATGCCAAGATCGAGGACGCCCACGGCAAGATATTCCAGGCCTGATCGGAATCCAGCATGCACCCCACGCCTGAAAAGGCCTCGGTGGCCATGGATCACCGACTCCCTAATGAGATTGCTGAGCGGGTGCTGGAGATGTAGGATGCTGCGGAGATCGAGAAGCACTAGGAGGAGGAGTTTCATGTGGCTAAGGAGGAGGTAGAGAAGAGCCTGTCCGTCAAGGAATCGGTGGTGGAGTACCAACGCAAGCTCTGGCACAACCACTAATACAAGTACTACAACCTTGACGGTGGCACCGAGGATGAGGGCGAGGATGAGGTGCAGTCGACTTCACCATGGGGGACGCAGAGTCCATTAACGGTGGCATGTCGCCAGGACAAGTCATCAACTTCTCATCTTACACCGGCGAGGCATAGGGTTATGTGTCAGCGGCTTTGTTAAAATTATGTGTACTTAGACTTTGTTTGTAATGATGGTCTTTCATTAAAGCAATGTTTAGGTCAACCGGCTCTCGTTAATTACTAAAATTGTTCGATTCAGTAAGTGTGGTCTGTGTGCTATAGGCTCTTTTGTGTACCCAAATTAGCAAGCGATATTAATTTATGCAATGACGTGGTTGTGCGCAGTACCAAGGGAAATTTGGAACAAAATTTGAACACTCAAACTTATCGCATGCGCGTAAAGAAAAAGAATCATTTGTGATGCACATAGTTGTTCAAAGTGAATGGTGTCCGGCGGCACCGTGCGCCAAGTTTCCCTCCACCTTTTGAATATTTTTGCCTACCATCGAAATATCTAACTCTTCCCTCCTCCCCACCCCCTTTTCTCCCCCACCACAAGTCACGTTTCCCCTGGTTCCTCCTTTCTTCCTTCCCAAGCTATATCTTCTGCCTTGCTTGCTTCCTCGCTCTTGCCGTCTCGCAGCCGACCGCCGCGCTCACCATGGTCTTCTTCAATGACCTCTCCAACGGTTCCTCCTCCTCCAACGACTCTTTCACCAGCCGGGTATGCCTCTCTCCTTGCTCCCGGTTTATGAATTCGAATAAAGGATTTTCAACTGGTGGCCCATTTGAGCAATTTCTTCCTCTTGTTGCTTCCTAGGACCATCACTTGCAATGAATGGAGCGGGTGGCTGAAGATCTGCCTGTTTGTTGTCACCATCAATCTCCAAGCGTGAAGTTAGTTGCTTTTGAAACTTTGGACTATGGGAGGAAGTTTCTGGCATGTGCAGAGAAGGTTAGCCCCACTTTCATTGTTACAAATCATTTGTTAGATGTGTTTCATACACTTTCACTCTGCTATGTTATTCTAGATGTGATTAAGACAGTGTCATAGTTTCTACCTAGTATCTAAAAATGTTGCCATCTCATCAGCGGTGCCCTGAGAAAATTATTTGGCACCCCTTCAGGAGTTTCTGCAGCCCATTTTTTTCTACACATTCGAGCAGCAAAGCAGTAAAATACTAAAACTTCATGGCACGCAGGAACTGGGCATCGGAGCAACTAGGTGCTCCGGAGTCCAGTTCCCTGAATTCTTCCTCTAGCATCGGTTCGACAGTGCAGGGCACCATCGCCAAGTGTAGCAATAGTTGTTTTGACACTGATTTGGCCTACATAGTGGAGGGCCTTAGTGCTATTAGTTCTATGTTACTAAATTTGTGCATGTACACACCTGTTAGTATTAATTTGATGTCATCCAAACATTATCGCTATGCTGTTGTAGTTATATTTAGTTCCTCATAAAATGTTCAATTTGTTATTAATAGTACATGACTAAGAACTTGTAGCGTTGTTGCAGTTAATTATAGCTTGTGATGTTCCTGAATTTGGTTGCCTTAGTAAACAATTAATTAATTTGCACATTGTATTCTTTAGAAGATATGTCATAATTAACGTGTTTCTTCAGTTTTTCAAAATATGTATGTGGTGATTTTTGCTACTTCTTGAGCTTCCATTGATTTTTCCCTTAAAGAGGAAAGGGTGATGCAGCAAAGTTGAGATAAGTATTTCCCTCAGTTAAGAACCAATGTATCAATCTAGTAGGAGGTACAAGCAGTTCCCCAATGTATGCACCTGCACAAACTAACAAACACTTGCACACAACGCGAAAAAGCGATTGTCAAGCCCTTCACAGTCTCGAACAAGACTGAGATCTGATAGAGCTAGGTATAAAAGATAAATAAAAGAGAAAACTAAAGTAAATATAAATAAATTGCAGCAAGGTATTTTTGGGTTTTTTGTGTTGGCACTCTGGGAACCAGGGTACCCAGACTTGCCTGCCTGCGGCCCAAGGCATGGCTCCTTCGACGGCCTGGTACGACCCGCCTACATGACTGCCAAGACAAACACTCGCGAGGGGACAAGCCTTGCGAGGCAGATGACACCAAGACCTCCCAAAGGGGCGGCCTCCCTAGGCAGCCTCTCGAGGAGCGGAGATTTCTGTGCAGTTACCCAGCCTCATAAGGAACGATGACGCAAGCCATGACGACCAAGGCCAGGCTAGCGCCAGCGGGAGTAGAGGAGGTAGTTTCATCTTTGTTTCTAAGGAGGCAAGGACAGGCATGGGTTCCCGAGGAATCTGGCAAAGGTTTCCATTCTGCTGCAATGAGACCAAGACCACCAACAGGGTAGGACAGATGTCATCACCGAGCCCACCACTACGTCAGGACCAGAAGCTTTGCAGGCGAAGACCACCTTTCGTCATGATAAGATGTACTACTTGTCCCCTTTCAAATTGGCCACTTTGGAATCCCTTCCCACCTATGTTTTGGGGGAAGAGGACCGAGGCCACTATAAATATAGGCCAGCCACCACTGTGGAGAGGGATCAGATCCTTTCCACTCTCACCGCCATAGCCCTCGCGAGGTTGTTCATCCCATGTACTAGTTTATCCTCGGCCCTCGTGGGGCTAATCCACCATAAAGCAGGAGTAGGATCTTACACCACAAGGGGGCCCAAACCTGGGTAAACTGTCGTGTTCATCTTCTTCCTTGCTTGCACGAATCAGGCTTGGTTGTGGGGCGACGAGCTGGTAGGCTGGATAGGTTGAGTTCTTTGCACATGCCCCAGAGTTCAAAACTTTTTGGGTCTGCGGAGCCCCGGATCTGACACTACCGGTCTGGGCCCGATGACGCGGTGGCTTGTCGTAGTCGTCATCGCTCGTGGTCTCCCTAGAGGAAGAGCCACCGCTGTTGGAGGCATCACGGCCGTCGCCAAGGGAAAGTTCACCGCTAAGGATGCCACCGCCCCTAGCCGTCTTCATCGGTGGGGTGGACATCGTCATCGTCATCGTCGCCCTCCGGGCAGCACCCCAGACGCCTGCCGTCCTCCCCAAAGATCCTGACATAGAGGGTCACCGCTCCATCATGCCTTAAGTGGAGGCTACATCTCCCCTGCAGACCACACGCACGGGCGAAAGGCTGCCACCCGTGGTTCAGGAACACATTGCCGGTGGGGGTGACCTCGACTTCCGCCTGTCGGTGTCGAAACCGGCCGATCTCGAGTAGGGGGTCGTGAACTGTGCTTCTGAGGATCAAAGGTAACAAGGGACACGGGGAACACAATGTTTACCAAGGTTCGGGCCCCCTTAACGGAGGTAAAACCCTACGTCCTTCTTGATTGTATTTGATGAGTATAGGGGTTACAAGAGTCGATCTACCTCGAGATCGTAATGGCTAAAACCTAGATGTCTAGCCTATCTGTATTTTGGTGGCCTCCACGGACTAAACCCTCCGGTTTATACACACACCAGAGGGGCCTAGGGTTGTACATAGTCGGTTTGCAGAAGAAGGAAATTACATATCTGGACGCCAGTCTTGCCACCCATGCATAGGAGAGTCCTATCCAGACACGGGGAAGGTCTTCTACCTTGTATCTTCACAGCCCATCAGTCCGGCCCCTATCACATAGCCCAGACACCCGAGGACCCCCTAATCCAGGACTCCCTGAACCGGTCTTCAATGATGATATGTTCGGCACACATATTGTCTTCGGCATTGGAAGGCGGGTTCCTCCTCCCGAATACTTCAAAGCAATCTTCTGAATGAAAGAGCTATATCCGGATCTGCATGATAATCACAAGCCTCAACCACGAAGGCAAAATAATCAATCAAAACAATGCATGTCAACTAACAACTTTTTGGCGAAATGCCACATCTAGACTCTTTAACATTTCGAATCGTTTTTCACCTCCCGCTCCGCGCTTTGAGGCACAACCTCTATTGACATGTCTTATCAAAACAAAGCTCGTGTCCACTTATTGCGGGATCCTCATCAATACGGTTTGGGTAATCTAACCATGCCATTCGCACGACCCCTTGGTAACAGGGGAGTTTTAAGGCTTGAGGGGGGGGGGTTGATATTCATTGCCTATATAAGAGGATAAAGATTCCTCTTTCTTCCCATGCCTTCTTCCTTCTCCTGCTTTCCCATCCTCAAGCTCCAGCGCCCAAACTTCAATCCCTCGAGCCATGTCTGGATCTGGCTCCAAGGTCAAGTGGGAGGCCTCCTCTATCACGGAGAAGGATGTCAAGGAGCTCTGGGAGGTGGGGTATTTGTCTACGGACATCGCGCATAGGCTCCCTGCCAAGAAGCAAGTCATCCCCACCCCAGAGCCCGTCGAAAGGATCGTGTTCATCCCTCATTTCCTCTAGAGGCTAGGGTTTCCCCTCCAACCCTTTGTCCGCAGCCTCATGTTCTACTACGGGCTAGATTTCCATGATCTAGCCCCAAACTCCTTCCTGCACATCTCGGCGTTTATCGTCGTGTGTGAGGCGCTACTTCGCATCCCCCCACACTTCGGCCTATGGTTCAAGGTCTTCAATGTGAAGCCGAAGGTGGTCGACGGGCAACACGCGGACCGCGGCGGCGCCATGGTGAGAAAGCTCCCCAACACCACTTGGCCTAAAGGAGCCTTTGTGGAGACCGTCAATGTCTCGCAACAGGAGTGGTTCTACATCACCGTACCCCGCGGCGCCAGGTGGGCGGCCACTCCTGAGTTCAGATCTGGACCCCCTATGCGGCTCGCATCGTGGACCAACAAGGGTCTAGATTCCCTGGCAGAAGTGTTGATGCTGCAAAAGCGCATCACAAACATGATAAGCAAGAACACCAGCCTACCTAATGTGATTCAGGTGATTCTCTTCTGCCGGATCCTTCCCTGCCAACTCCGGCCCTCCCACATGTGGGAGTTCAATTCAGAAGATCCGCAGACCCTAAAGCACTTCTTCGACACAACGCACTAAGATACCTGGAAGCTGCTCCTCAAGGCCCAGAAAGCGTGGCCACAGATGACTGAAGATATCGGCCTTGACAGCGAGAATCCGGCCACACCGGTAAGTGTGTTATTCCCGAACATACATTCAGTCCATAAGTTATTGGGCATAATGAGTTTTCCGCCGCTTGCTTAGGGCTAGATAGCGAAGGCGGAGTGGATCAAGTGTCTGGCTCCGCTGCCTGAAGATCCGGCCACTCCCCAGCTAATGAAGATGCTGGTCCTGGTGCCTTATCAGACACCGAAAAAGAAGGAAAAGAAGAAGGGTGAGGAGGCCAAGGGCTCCCCCGCCGTAAGGGTACTTCGGACGCGGTGTCTGGAGAAACCGGAATCCCCTCCTCCCATGAGGAAGATGAAGATGAAGAGGAAGAGGAGGCAGAAAGTGACTCCCCTCTCAAGGGGAGGAAGAAAAAGAGGGCAGCCTCCATAGACCCGGAGGAGGGGGTTCCCAAGAGGGGGAAGTTGACCCTCTTAGATGGTTTGGATTCAGAGGCCGAACCCATCCCCAAGAGGCTACCCAGGGTGAAGCCCCTGGCCGAATCATAAGTACCAAAGGATTCGTTACAAGTATTCGGTCCTCTATGCTTTTAATATGACATATTAGGTTGTATGTATTTCAGCCCTGCTCGCAACCTCCCCAACCCTTCACTATCTGAGGGGAGCTTTCTGTCACGTGACATGGCAGAGAGCGAGATGCCTCCGCGAGTCTCTCCGCCCACCGCCGAGGATGACACTGAGGTGTTGTCCCCAAGGACCCCTCCAGGCCGCAGAGGAGTGAGCGAGGCGCCCGAGGGTAATACCTTGGCTGCCGAAGACATGGGGCGTGCGACCCCCATGGCGACCGACCGCGGGGTCCCTGACAAGTCCGGGCCCCAGCCGGACACCATTTTGGAGACCCATATGGTTCTGGGATCTGGCGAGCAGCCCCCTTTGAAGGAGGGAGGAGCATCAACTCCGGTGGCAACCTTCACTAATCCAGAGGTGCCGAATGCTCTGATGGAAGCACTATGACGTGCTTCCATCATGGAGGAGCACCGCACCCTAATGGGTGTGGTGGTTGAGAAGGTTCAGTCCGCCAAGAGCGGGCTAAACGAAGCCTTTACCAGCCTGCTAATAGGCTTCGAGGTATGCGCCATAATGCTGTAGATGCTTTTCATATGAAGGAAATATACCTGTATATAGATAGTAGCCCCTGGTACTCTATCCGATTTTGAAGAAAAAAAGTTGAACAGAGGATCTCATTGAATTCGGAGAAGGTGACATACTTTTTTTCAACGGGCTTCCCTGTTGGCGGCAACCTCCTAGGCTGCTAAAGTTTCCGAACTCAACGGAAGCTGAAGCTGGCCAATGATGAGATCAACCGTATTAACAAGCGGTTCGATGAGGCGCAAGGTATGCGTGTACTTTTAAGAGAGTTTAATCATATATCTGAAGTACTATGCCCATTCAAAGTGTAACTCACATACTGCTGTGATTATGGGTGCATGTAGCGCGGCCGAGGTCGAGGCCCTCAAGAGTGCCCTTGACCAAGCCAAGGAGGAGGCGAAAGCGAGCAAAGCAAAAGCTGATAAAGCGGTTGCGGATTTGAAGACTGAATAGGTCGCCCGCCGCCAACATGAAGAGAGGGTGGCCGAAGTGGGGCAGGAGCTGAAAGACTCCATCAGCAAATGCGAGACTTTGGAGGAGAAGACTATGGACCAAGTGGCCGAACTCGCCAAAGCCCTCCATGAGGCCAAGGAGGCACAAACCAAGTCCCGGAGTGCTCGTGAAGAGATTTGGTAGGCCCAACAGATCGTGGTTGGTAAGCCATTTCTTTTGCAGAGTATATTTGGGGGTTAAAGATATGCCTTGCTCACTCAACTATGGAGTTCTCCAGACGCCTTTGTAGATCTTCCAAAGAGTGGCACCGACGTCGCGCAGTTCTTCTGAGCCCAGGAGGGGAACATGATAGAGAAGCTATTCTGGTCACAGTTCCTGGCGCCAGAGTGTCCGATGCTGTTGAACAACTAGATGATGCAACTATCGGAGCTACATAGGATGTCCGGTCTGGCCATGAAGTACATCATAGTTCGGCTTTGGCCAGCGGAACCCATTCCTAGTAGTTACTTCGGCTTGGTGAAGCGACTCGCCGACGCACTGCCCCGGGTTCAAGCTGTGAAGCGCTCGGCGTGCATAGAAGGTGCGCGAATGGCCTTTGCCCGTGTCAAGAAGCACTGGGTGAAGATGAAGGCCACCTTCATGGCAACTGAAGGCCCACCAGAAGGCAAGGACCATCGCAAGCCGGAGAGGTACTTCGACAATGTCCTGGCGGGTGCCCGAATAGTAGAGGGCCAAGGCTCAAAGGATATCATGTTCGAGTGAATGTATTATGTTTTATCCAGACTTTTCTTTATGAACCAAGGCCTGTAAATATATTTATGCTTTTGACTAAAGTTATTTTACTCATGTGCGGCCGTTTCAATTCTGAAATTTTGTCAGTCGTCGGCTTCAACCCCCACGTAGATGCAACGGGGGTGTTCGGTATAGCGCACGATCACTCTTGATACAATGTGTTGGTCCGTAAAGGAGGTGTCTGTGCATTGAACCAGGCAATCAGGCTATGCGGCTTTATTACTTTAACTTAGCCATAGGAGTTTGACGATGGGGCAAAGGACTAGCCCCTGGTGTGTATGCGGCCCTCCGAACTAGGATGGCTTCATCGCATGACTGGACGAAGGCCAGTCCTTCGTATAATACGGTATAAATCACAAAATATTTGTAGATAGTCGCCAAATCGCCGACCAGCTCTCGCCATATCATGATAGTCAGATTTTGGCTTTCTCCACTAAGGCGTTTGACTAGACGAACCAGAAACACAATCACAGCAGTTCTCCCTTTACTACCTTAGCCGAATAAGCGAAACGTAAGATGGAAATCACAGGAGCCGGGCAACCCAACTATTGACCAAAGACATTATTCGGAGCTGATGCATATAATGCAATATTCGGGACGCCGAAGTATACTCTAGAAGTGTTCGGACTTTTGAAAATATACATGGCCGAATGGATCCCCCGGTGTTTAAGCCGCGCCAAAGTATATATGGCAGTATGAAGCAAAGAGGACATATAGATTATGAAGTAAACCAACACCGAATAGGGGTTGGCAGAAAAAAAAAGTTGTTTCCATTATAATCTGTTTGATTCGTCAAAATGTGTTATTACAGATAATGCTGTAATCATCTAGGCTACTTCACATGCCGAGCATTATTAAACAAGGGGAAGCTTGTACACATGGCCTAAAAAGGAACAGGTATTCTTGAAGATCCTATTGACACCCTGCTGCATGTCTGCGTCGCTGTCGCCTTCGTGCAAGATCATTTGAGAGGAGAAAAACGACGATCTTTTATAAAAAGAGGTCTAACGAAAGAGCCCTTGTATGACCGTAAGGTGATTAGGTTTTAATGAACCTGTAATATAAGGAAGAAAAAAGGTTGAGGTCCGAATAGGGTCGAGCCGCACTATAGACCTTGTCTGCAGTATGCCTCCGTTCTTGCCCAAGGTATTTTAAGTGTGTAGTCATGCACACGCGGTACATATGCCGCAGTTAGATGGGGCGATCGACGGCGGCGGGACTGCTAGTCCAAGTCTAGATCCACCAAGCTATCGTTCTACAGAGTAGGCCGGACTCGTTCAATAGTGTCCGAGGTCTTGATGGCTGATGAAGTGTTCATGTTGATGAGGTCGCTCTATATCTCGTCTGCAAGGGCCGCGGTATGCTCCTAAGTACGGAGGGAGTGCTCCATGTTTCCATTGACTGTGATGACGCCGCGCGGTCAGGGCATCTTGAGCTTTAAGTAAGCATAGTGCGGGACTGTGTTCAAGCGGGCGAAGGAAGTGCGTCCGAGCAATGTGTGATAACCACTGCAAAAGGGGACAATGTCGAAGATCAAGTCTTTGCATCGGAAGTTATCTAGTGAATCGAAGACTACTTCCAACGTTAATGAACCCGTGTAGCAGGCCTCTACGCTGGGTATCACTCCTTTAAAGGTGGTGTTACTAGGCTTGATTCTGGATGGGTCAATACCCATGTTATAGATAGTGTCTTGATAAATCAAGTTAAGACTGCTGCCGCCATCCATAAGGACTCGGGTGAGATGGAATCCATTGATGATTGGATCGAGGACCAGGGCTGCCGAACCTCCATGACGGATACTGGTCGGGTGGTCCCTACGGTCGAAGGTGATCGGACAGGCCGACCAAGGGTTGAATTTTGGGGCGACCGGCTCTACGGCATAGACGTCCCTTAATGCACACTCGTGCCCCCTCTTGGGGATATGAGTGACGTATATCATATTCACCGTTTTTATCTCAGGGGGAAATTTCTTCTGCCCCCTATGCTCGGTGGGCGGGGCTCATCATCGTCCTCGCTTGGTGGCCCTTTCCCCTTATGTTCGGTATTTAATTTACCGGCCTGTTTGAAGACCCAACAGTTTCTGTTGGAATGATTTGTAGGCTTGTCGGGGTGCCATGAATCTGGCAGGTCCTGTCGAGTATTTTGTCCAAATTGGATGGGTCATCCCGGTTTCCTTTGAATGGCTTCCTTCGGTGACCAGATTTAGGGCCGCTGAATCCATCATGGACCATCGTATCTTCAGTTTCTTCATTGTTGTTCCTACGCTTGTGTTTGTTACGTCGTGGCCATCCATTGCCGTCCCTAGCTTCGGAGGTGCCGGGGTCGCTGGTACTGTTGCTTCTACGAGACAACCAGATGTCTTCTCCCGCGCAGAAGCGGGTCATTAGTGTGGTAAGAGCTGCCATAGACTTCGGCTTTTCTTGGCCGAGGTGTCGGGCAAGCCAGTCATCGCGGACGCTATGTTTAAAGGCCACTAGGGCTTCGGTGTCCGGACAGTAGATGATTTGGTTCTTTTTAATTAAGAACCGAGTCCATAGTTTGCGGGCTGACTCTCCGGGTTCCTGGACTATGTGACTAAGGTTATCGGCGTCCGATGGCCGGACATAAGTACCTTGGAAGTTGTCTCGAAATGCATCCTCCAAATCTTCCCCGCTGCCAATAGAGTTCTCTAGGAGGCTGTTTAGCCTGTGGCGTCCTGGTCCCTTTAACTTGAGGGGGAGATATTTAATGGCGTGCAGATCGTCGCCGCTAGCCATGTGGATATGGATAAGAAAATCTTCAATCCATACCGCAGGATCTGTCATTCCATCATAAGCTTCGATGTTTACGGGTTTAAACCCTTTTGGAAAGTATTGATGCATTACTTCATCGCTAAAGCATAAGGGTTGTGCGGCGCCTCGGTATCGGGCAACGTCACAACGGAGTTCAGATGACTTCCGTGTTCGGTTTTCAGCCCGAGTGAGGTTATGCTTATCGCACCAAGCTTGATGGCTGTCATCTTGCGTTGGGGCACGCCCCCTTGATCCATAGATTGATCTTCCCTGACCGGCTCTATTGTCTAGGTCCTGACATAGGTCATAGGTGTAGCCAGGAGACGCTACCTCTTTGCCTCGACGGGGAGGTGGCGTGGGCTGGTGTTCGGCATAAGCAGCCGCTTTGTCTCGTCCACGTGGTGGTCGGTTTAGTTCGTCAGCGTGATTATATCTTGATGGTACTGGTTCAAGGGCCTCATCATCGAATTGTGGCAGTAGCCGACGCTTTGGATAACTCTTTGAGAGAAGTTCGTCAGCTGTTGCTATTTATTTTTTAAGCTCCTCAAAGTTGCGATTAGCTGTCGGTTAAAGTGTTCTTGCTCGAGGGGTTCCTCTAGCACGATGAAGTCTTCATTTCCGAGGCTAACATCCTCCTCGGAGACCGATAGATAGTTACTATCCTCTGAATCCTCATTCCTGACAGGCTCGTTGGGGTTAACTTGTCCCTCCTCCTATTCATCCTACTCGGACGCAGGCTCAATGGGGTCTTCGGCATCATCCGGAGTGTTGTTGTCTTCGGTGCCGGTATTGCTTTGCCTTTTGCGACGCAATTTTGAGCGGCGCCTCTAACGTCGACGCTTTGATGGTGCCTCAACGGGCTTGTCATCAATCGGGTCCTGCCTGCCATCATCGTCGTCCTCGTCCTTTTTAGGTGTATCTACCATATACACATCATATGTGGAAGTGGCCGTTCAACGCCTGGTGATAGGAGGATTCTGGCCTGGTTCGTCGACATCGTCGTCCATACCGTCAATGTCTTCGGAGGCGTAATCTAGCATGTCGGTCAAGTCTTTGATAGTGGCTATTAATTGGATGGTGGGAGGGACGTAAAATTCCCCACTCTCAGCCCCTAGTCTGGGTTGGGCATGGTTTAGAGGTGATACTTTCGTAATGACGAGAGATCCCATTATGTCCAGGGCCTCGCTTAGGAGCGAAGGCCGGACGAGGAACTGGGGGCCTGTCAAGCTGGGCCTGGTAGACTCTACCAGGCCGTGCTCGCTGGACATAGACCTCGAGAGTTCGGAGTTGGCGTCTAGAGGTGAATTCGGATCTCCGATGATAGGGAGAGTCCTATTTAATTCCAGGTTTGCCAAAAACACAGTCGCCTCTAGGTCTTCGGCAGAGAGCTCCATAGTAGGGGAGGGTTCGGTGGGTTCCAAACTCCCATCTTCGGATGAGGTGGTCTGCACTGGATCTAAGGCTAGGGCAAGGATGATAGTTAGTCCTTGAGCAGTGCCTGATGATGAATCCGACGGGTTTCCTTCTTGAAGGCGAGGAACAATGGTCGAGGCCGTGAACCCTTCTAAGATCAAGTATCCTCGAGCATTGGCGATGTAATTTAGGTTTCCGAACATGACATGATGACCAGGAGCGTAGCTATCGATCCGTTCGAGGTGACCAATTGAATTGGCCCGTAGAGTGAAGCCGCCAAACACAAAAAGCTGACCAGGGAGGAAAGTTTCCCTGGAAACAACATCGTTGTTGATGATCGAACGAGCCATTGAACCTTCTGCCGATGACACTGTGGAACTCTCAATGAAAGCACCAATGTCGGTGTCAAAACCGGCCGATCTCGTCTAGGGGGCCCCGAACTGTGTGTCTGAGGATCGAAGGTAACAAGGGACGCGGGGAACACAATGTTTACCCAGGTTCGGGCGCTCTTAATGACGGTAAAACCCTATGTCCTGCTTGATTGTATTTGATGAGTATAAGGGTTACAAGAGTCGATCTACCTCGAGATTGTAATGGCTAAAACCCTAGATGTCCATATATGAATTGTGATAGCCTCCACGGACTAAACCCTGCGGTTTACATACACACCAGAGGGTCCTAGGGTTGTACAGAGTCGGTTTGCAGAAGAAGGAAATTACATAGGAGAGTCCTATCTGGACACGAGGGGAGGTGTTCTACCTTGTATCTTCGCAGCCCATCAGTCCGGCCCATATCACATAGCCCGGACACCCGAGGAACCCCTAATCCAGGACTCCCTCACCGCCTACGAGGCCTTGCTGCAGCAACCGTCGGCCTGTAGCCAGTGGCCACTAGGTCCCCCGGCCGGCAGCATGCCTACAAAGAAGCACAAGAGCTGGAACCAGATGCCTGCCGGCCTCGCCGCCCACACCACGAACTCGGTGGACACGTCGGCTCAATGGGATCACGGGCGTTGAGGCCGGACGGCTGCCACATGCTTTCCCCCTTTGCCATAGCCTCCTCGGCCGCATCAACTTCCGGCTTGGGAGGGAGCCCTCCCACGACTGGCAGAGGTGGCGCCGACCTTCGAGGGGGTGCACTCGCACCCTCGGGGAGCCACCGTCGGTGTCGCAGAATACTTGTGGGTATGGCCGCAACCCCTCTTGGGCGGTGGCGAGCCTGGTCCCTCCTTGAGGGCCTTGCCCTTCTCCGTGGTGGAGAACCTCCTCACCGGTGTCAAGGATGCTTTGGCAAGTTAGCAAGACGACAAAGAAGGAGATGGGGCAAGCGGCAAGAAGGTGAAAATGGGAAGGGGGCTTCGCCCCCCTTCGCATTTATAGGCAGAGGAAGGCTAACCAGCATCCTCTCACGTTCCAAGAAATGATGGCCTCGCTGCATGCACCAGGCAGTTGTCAAGTCGGGCAGTTGCCGAGGCGACGTGGGGAGCGGAGACGCCCATGACCCGTCAGGCGCCATGCATCAGCCTGGCCCGCAGGCGATTCGGGCCCGCGGCGCTTTGCCCTTGCCCCTTGGCTTCGCATGGAAGCCAAGTCCGAGAGCACCTTGGGCCCGGGGGTACTATCGGTGTTTGGAGAACCAGGGTAGCCAGACTTGCCTGCCTGCGGCCCGCCTACAAGACCGCAAAGACAAGACCCTCGCGAGGGGCCAAGACTCACGAGGCAGACGACACCAATAAATCCTGAAGGGGCGGCCTACCCAGGCAGCCTCTCGAGGAGCGGATATTTCTTTGCAGGTACCCAACCTCATGAGGATATGATTACGCAAGCCATGATGACCAAGGCGAGGCAGGCGCCAGCGGGCACAGAGGAGGAAGTTTCCACTTTGGTGCTAAGGAGGGAAGGACATGCATGGGTTCCCGAGGAATCAGGCAAAGGTTTGCATTCCAGTGCAACGAGATCAAGACCACCTGGATGGTAGGACGACTGTCCTCACCGAGCCCACCGCTGTGTCACGACGAGAAGCTTTGCAGGCGAAGACCACCTTTTGTCGGGATAAGATGTACTACTTGTCCCCTTTCAAATTGGCCACTGTGGGTTCCCTTCCCGCCTACGTTTTGGGGAAGAGGACCGAGGCCACTATAAATATAAGTAGCCACCACCGTGGAGATGGATCGGATCCTTTCCACTCTCACAACCATAGCCCTCGTGAGGTTGCTCATCCCTTGTACTAGTTCATCCTTAGCGTCTCGTGAGGCCAATCCACCACAAAGCATGAGTAGGGTCTTACACCGCAAGGTCTCCCAAAGCTGGGTAAACTGTCGTGTTCATCTTCGTCCATGCTTGCGCGAATCGGGCAAGGTTGTGGGGCGATGAGCTGGTAGGCTAGATAGGTTGAGTTCTTCGCACATGCCCTAGAGTTCGAACCTTTGTTTGGTCTGTGGAGCCCCGGATCCGACATTTTGGTTTATAAATGAAAATATATGATGGAAAATAGACCCGGGGGTCACAAGTTTCAGTAGAGGCTTTTCTCTTGAAAGAAAACATACGATGGGTAAACAAATTACTGTCGAGCAATTGATAGAAAAGTGCATAGTTATGACGATATCTAACGCAATGATCATGAATATAGGCACCACATCCATGACAAGTAGACCAAAACGATTCTGCATCTACTACTATCACTCCACACATTGACAGCTATCCAGCATGCATCTAGAGTATTAAGTTCATAAGAACAGAAACGCTCTAAGTAAGATGACATGATGTAGAGGGATAAACTCAAGAAATATTATATAAACCCCATCTTTTTATCCTTGATGGAAACAATACAATACGTGTCTCGCTACTTGTTCTATCACTGGTTGGGGACACCGCAAGATTGAACTCAAAACTAAGCACCTCTCCCATTTCAAGAAAAACCAATCTAGTTGTCCAAACCAAACCGATAGTTCGAAGAGAAATACAAAGATATGTTAATCATGCATAAAAGAGTTCAAAGAAGACTGAAATAATATTCATAAATAAACTGATCATAAATCCACAATTCATCAGATCTCGACAAAGACACCACAAAAGAATATTGCATGGGATAGATCTCCAAGAACATCGAGGAGAACATTGTATTGAAGATCAAAGAGCGAGAAGAAGCCCTCTAGCTACTAGCTATGGACCCGTAGGTCTGTGGTAACTACTCACGCTTCATCATAAGGGTAGCAAGGTTGATGTAGAGGCCCTCCACGATCGAATCCCCTTCCGGCAGGGTGCCGCAAAAGGCCCAAAGATGGAATCTCACGGGAACAGAGGCTTGAAGTGGCGGAAAAGTATTTTTGTGGATGCTTCTGATGTTGGGGAATATTTGGGAATTTATAGTGCAAATATTAGGGTTGGGGGACTCCAGAGGGGCCCACAAGCCCTCAAGGCACGCCCCTGAGGCTTGTGGCCTCCTCGGGGATCTTTTGGCCCTCTCTACAAGTTACGTGGGTGTCTTCTGGTCCAAGAAAAATCACCGCGAAAGTTTTACTCCGTTTGGTGATATTCCTTTTCTGTAAAACTCAAAACAAGGAAAAAACAGAAACTAGCACTGGGCTCTAGGTTAATAGGTTAGTCCCAAAAATAATATAAAATATCATATTAATGCATATAAAACATCCAAAATAGATAATATAATAGCATGGAAAAATAAAAAAATATAGATACGCTGGAGACGTATCAAGCACCCCAAGCATAATTCCTGCTCGTCCACGAGTAGGTAAATGGTAAAAATAACATTTTTGATGTGGAATGCTACTTAAAATATTTATCAATGCAATTTTCTTTATTGTGGCATGAATGTTCAGATCCATAAGATTGAAAACAAAAGTTTAATATTGACATAAAAACAATAGTACTTCAAGCATACTAATAAAGCAATCATGTCTTCTCAAAATAACATGGCAAAAGAAAGTTATCCCTACAAAATCATATAGTCTAGCTATGCTCCACCTTCATCCACTACAAAAAATACACTTCCGTGATGATACATGTTTGTCATAGTAGGTCAAATTTTCTGTCATGCATGTACATCCATGAAAAATTTATGACAGAACCAAGATAGTCATACCTGTGCTGTCGTAGAAGTGTTCCATGACATTACCAAAATTATCATCATGGAAGTGTCCACTTCCATGACGATAAATCGCGCGTCACAGAAGTGCTTTCGTCAAGGGTGACCGACACGTGGCATCCACCGTAAGGGAACACCATTAAGCTATCAGGTCCGGTTTTGGATCTGATAACCCGTTAACAGCCCCGACCACTTGGGATTTTCCACGTGTAAAATCATCATTGGCTGGAGGATACATGTGTCGGCTCACCTTTGGGACAGATGTCATCCACTCATTGGACCCAAAGCGCCTATGATACGTCGACATGTTGCACGACCCAACAGAGGCCCATTCCTATGAAAAGGCCGGCCCATTTGACTTGGTCAAAAGGTGGCGGGCCGGCCCACGGCAAGCCTGTTAACGGCATGTTTGCATATAGCCCATTTACAACCCGCTAACCCACGGCCCGTTTACGGCCTATCAGAATTAGGCCTAGTAGCGTCATCTGGGCCGTCCAATATAATTCCAGCCCGTTTTAACTTCCGGCCCATGTATGGCCCATACTGTCTTTTGGCCCATATGAGGCCCTTAGTAACCCTCGGCCCATTAACGACACGTGGTGAAACTGGCCTGTAATGAACAGTGTATCACTTTATACCCTTTAACGGCCCTTTATTCCGTTGGGCCGTTTCCAGCCCATGTTATCTTTCGGCCTTCTCAGGGCCCATTTATTCTTGGGCTTATTTCCACTATTCGTTTACTTATGGCCCGTTACTATCATTTTTTGCTTGTGGCCCAAATTCAGCCCGTGGTTACAGTCGGCGCGTTTGTGGCCCGTTAATACGTTGGGCCATTTTCATAGCGTCATCAAATACGACCGATTAACGATGGCCCGTTATGGTCGGCCCATGAAAGGACGATTTCAACTCTAGCCCATTTACAGCCATAATGTGGTCTGTTATTGGCCCATGTTTGGCCAACCGATCATACGGCCCGAGAAGGCCCATCAATGATACGACCCATAGAAGGCCCATTATGTATACGACCCATATAAGGCCCATTGTTTCTACGCCCCATGGAAGGCCCATTGTTTCTACGCCCCGTAGAAGGCCCATTGTTTCTACGGCCCGTAGGAGGCCCATGTTAACTACAGTAAATATGTAGCCCATGGTTATTGTGGCCTAGTTTTAAAAAATAGGTTATTGCGGCCACTAGCAAACCGCAGAACAAGAACTGCACTGACTACAAGAAAACAAATAAACAAGAAAATAAGGAAATAAATTAGCAAGCAACTTGCGCTAGGCTATCACGGCTATTACATTATTACATCCACTGGGCATCAAAGTTCGCCACTAGTGCAAATACAGGGAACAAAGCAGCATATAAACGCCGCAACAAAACAAGTCCAGAGCTGAAACCACTTTAGAAGAGCTCAAGAAACAATATCCTGGGTACCCATAATGCTAACAAGATGCTTAGCAAGCTTATTAACTTTCTCTTGTTTGGCGCTTAAATTCTCCAGCACTTGTTGTTGCACCAGAAAGTATGCATCTGATTTCTGTAGGGACTTCCTCAGTCCTTCGGCTTCCTGTCGCATAACATCTGATCGATATCTTTCAACTTGAAGTTGAGACTCAAGAAGCCGAACTGATTCAGGCAGCGAGTTCGAAGAGCTGGTGCCAGCAGTAGTAGCCAGTAACTCGAACACTACATCAAGATAGGACTTTGGGGTTGTCTCAGTGTCTTCAATATAGTTTTTATCAGCTTTCTTGGAGACCAACAGGGATGTCTCACTATCTTGAACCTTATCTGCATTACTTCCTTTACCATTGCATAACGGGGTAGTCTTCTCCAATATTTTATCCGCATTCTAAAAGAGAAACAAACAAACACACCACATGTTTACAATGTTGTAACGCCCTGGATACAACTTTCCATATTTGTAACTTTGACTCTTGCCTTTCCGGAGATGTGATATGTTTTTCCCTTCATGGTTGGGTTTTGTCTTCGTTTTGCAATTTTTTTCATGTCATGCATTTCATATCATGTCATCATGTGCATCGCATTTGCATACATGCTCGTCTCATGCATCCGAGCATTTTCCCCGTTGTCCGTTTTGCAATCCAACACTCCCACATACACCCGGCTCACCCCTCTTGTCTCTTTTCGTGAGTGGGTGTTAAACATTCTCGGAATGGACCGAGATTTGCCAAGTGGCCTTGGTACACCACCGGTAGACCGCCTGTCAAATTTCGTTCCATTTGGAGTCCGTTTGATGCTGCAACGGTTAACCGGGCTACCGCGAAAGCCTCATGTGTGTTGCAGCCAAACACCCCTCCAAAACAGACCAATAACCCATCCAAACCACTTCCATGTCCTCCGTCATCGTATCACGATCATGTGGGCGAAAACTACACCTCATTTGGACACTCCTACCTCCTCCTAGCTATAAATATGTGCCCCTCTCCGAAATTCGCGGTATAACCCTAGCAGTCTTCCTCCTCGCGCCGCTGGACGCGTCCGCGCCACGCCAGACATGTCCACCGGCCGCGTCACCCCGACCAATGAAGTCACGCCACATCACCCCGCCGCCGCTCTCCTCTAACCCGCGGCCGCCAACTGTCCCAGCCGGCACCCCCGCCGCACCGACCCGCCGCGGCCCAGATCCGGCCCACCGGGCCCGAGTCCCGCGCACCGCCGTCCGTGCCCTCGCGCTGCATCGCCGCCCCGCCGCTGTTCCACACACCGTTGCCCACCTTCTTGCCCCACGCCGGCCAACGAGCCGACCGGCGCCGCACCGTTCCACGCGTCGCCGCCCGCCACTATGTTACCTCGCCGGCCCCGCCCCGCATCGTCGCCACGCTACCCGCATTCGCCCTTGCCGGAGCGCCACCACTCCTCCCGCCGGCGAGCCCCTACATCGCCAAGCGCCTTCACCGGAGCACACCATCCCCGCCGCCCAGAGCCACCTCCGGCCGCCGCCTCGTCTTCAACTCTGGCGGATCTGGTGGATCAGGACCAGATCCACCGGTTCACGAACCAAACGCCTCCGCTGCATCTCTCCATCCAGCACCGGCTCGTCCCAGCACCATCCCGTCCCACTTTCCTGAGGTTCTGATTTTGTCCAAGTCCTTTTTCTGCAACTTTTCATGCCCTGTTCATTGCCTCATACCTCCATGACCGTAGCTCCGTTTGATGCATACGATACATCAAAATGTTCACTGTGAGATGCTCTTCATTTCATCCCATTGTGCCATGCTTGTTTGAGTTCATCTTGATGCCCTAATCATTGATGCAAGAGTGCTATAAAATGTTTACTACTGCCACTTATCAGTTTATGGCGATTTGTCATTTTTGTCATACTTGATGTGTCCTTCATATGAGCATGAGCTCTACACGTGTTTTGATCTATGTCATGCCATCTTTAGAGTGGTGCTTGTCTTGTATTTTTCTGATCAATGTGGTGACTAGCACAAGCATGCAAACTAGGCTTCATGATATTGTTGTTTTCAGGGACTTAGGATTTTGTTGTCCTTTTCCTGCTGTTATTTTTATGCCATGTGAACTTGATGCTTCAGTGAGATGCATGCTTGTTTTGAGATACTTCAGTAGGGATGTTTTGAACATGTGGTTACGCTCTATCCATCCATGCCCCTGTTTGCAATTATGCAGTGACCTAGCATGGCTTGTTCTTGCTCTACTTTTGCTATAAAATGTTCCTGGAAGATTGTTTACATGTTAATCAATATTGCCATGGTTGTTGCTAGTGATCCATACATGATATGAACTTGCTTTTCCCATGGTTAGCTTCATGAACATGTCATCTTGCTGTTGCTATGCTTGTTTTGTCATACAATGTTTTGTGGTGAGTGATTTGAGCTCGCAAAGTTGCCTTCATAATTCTGTTTATGCCATGCTCTGTTTTCTGCTAAGTCTGAAATTATTAATAAAACTTGCTATGTTTACATGAGTGCATCAAATCTTATGTGCCTTTTTGGCTCATGATCAGTAAGGGACTTTTGATCTATGCTTTTAGTAGGATCATGCCATGCCTCTGTTTGCTATGATATGTTCTTGTAGCATGCTGTTGGCTTGCTCTAAATAGTGCATCCTCATGTTGTTTTTGACATGTTAGTAATTTCTCTAAGTCTGTGAAGCTGATATCTTTTGCACTTTTTCCATGCTTGTTTGAACCTGCTCTTGTGTGTTTTAGCCGTAGATCAGTGTTCAAGTTTTGTCACGCATCTCTTGTACATCACTATCATATGCTTTGTTGTTATGTTGGAGTGTAGTAGCTTTGTTTCTTGTTGCATTCTAGATGGCATCATGCTGTTAATCGTAGAATAGCACCATCCTTGTTTTGCTTGCCATTTGCAAACCGTACATCCATTTCTGGTGATCTTTATATCGATTTCAACCGAAATCATCTCATATTTTCAGAGGCACGCTTGGTTTGCCAAGTTGATGCCTTTATCATCTCTTGTACATCACTATCATTCTTGTTGCAACTCTTGGACAGAGATCAGGTTGATTAATAAGTCGAGAGAGCTTGGAGTGCCCGGAGCCCAATGTGTGGTAGTAGCTGTTCATGGATCACAAACACAGAACTCAGTTCCTGAGGACGGTTTCAATGAGACAACCCACCATGTACTCCTACATGGCCTCTCATCGCTACCTTTACCAAATCATGTTCACACACGTAGCTCTGAATAGTAGGACATGTTCACGACATTCCAATTCATTCCCGATGAATGAGACCTGACTCAACTCTAAGTAGTAGCAGGCATGACAACAAGCATGAATGAGTAGGCACATCAGTGCTAAAACAACTCCTACTCATGCTAGTGGGTTTCATCTATTTACTGTGGCAATGACAAGTCATGCAGAGGAAAGGGGTTCAACTACCACAGCATGTAACAGTTGAATCGTACTTGTCCTAATGTAGTAAAAGAAAGCAGGAGCGAGAGAGTGGGATTGTATCGGAATGAACATGGGGGTTTTGCTTGCCTGGCACTTCTGAAGATAGTATAGCTCTTCATAGGTGTCATCGATCTCATCGTCGGTACCACGTCTAGTGAGGGGGAACAATTACCGGCATGAGAGGGGAAACACAACCAATGTAATGCAACAATATGATGAATGATCATGACATGGCAATATGCTGTGGTTTGAGCTAATGCAACTAACATCGATTTAAATGAAGTTGGTTTGAATACAAGATTCAAATTCAAACTCCATATGTGATTATTCAAATGACATTTAATTGATTTGACCCGATCAGCAGGCATAAGTTTCTCAAACATGCATGAAAAAGGTACAGATGGTTACATTAGATTTTTTTGATAATTTTTCATATATAATTTATTTCATTTGGAGTTATAGATTATTTTCTATGATTTTTAGAAGTTTGAAGTATTTTCTGAAATTCATAAATCCTTTTCTGATTTATTCTAATTCCAGAAAATAGTAACAGTGTCAGCATGATGTCAGGATGACATCAGTGGTCAACAGACCCAGTCCAGGTCAAATCTGATAGTGGGACCCGCAGGTCTGTATCACAGTGACTAATTATGATTAGCTTAAATTCTAAGAAAATAGTTAGCCAGGCTGGGCCCGCTGTCAGTGTCACTGGATTAGTTAACCGGGTGATTAGCTCCTAATTAAGTGCCACGTCATCCCGAACGGCGGTTAGCCGTCGACGATCAAATCCCGCTGCGGTGGCTCACCGACATTGCTCGGGACGACACTACAGAGCAAAATTTCATGTGCGGTTTGCGGCTATGGAGAGCTGGCGATGTGGCGCATGCGGTGGTGGTCGTGTGGTGCGCTGGGGTTGCCTGCAGGGGCACCGGCGATGAGCTTTGTGGCGGCCGGAACTCGGGCATGTGCGGGCGCGTGGTTCTAGTGCGTGGGAGGGCTAGCTAGGGGCTGCGTTGGACTCATTGTTGCTCCAGGAGCACGCCGGAGGCACAAGCTCGAGCGGAGATGCACGGTGCGAGAGCAACGACTATGGTGGACGGCGGCTTCGGTCACGGCTGGGAAGCTAGCTAGGCACGGGTTTGAGCAAGGGAAAGAGTGGGAGGAGTGCGGGGCCTCACAGTGAGCTCGCCGGGACGGTAAGCGGTCTCGGGGACGTTCTAGAAACGACGAATCAGAGACGGTGATCGTCGGTGGCCGAACTCGAAGACGACGATGATTGTGGCTGCTCGGGGCCTCCGTGCTTCCTTCCTTCGGTGAAGAGGTGAAACGCGAGGTGGCGGAGGCTCATGATAGCTCGGGGAGGCAAAGTGACGACGGTGGACGCGGCAACTCATGGCGGCACGCTCGAGTGCGTGAGCGGTAGAGCAAGGGAGAGATACAGAGGAGAGGGTGAGGACGGGGGGAGAGTAGGAGGGGGTCCATGGGTGTCGTGGCGCTCGGAGCCGTCTCCAGCAACGAGCAAGCAGGCAGGAGGTGGCCTCGTGCGTGCGTGCGCGCCACGGGCACGCGCCCCTACCTACTGGCACGAGGTGGAAGATGATGGTGGAGCCCCTGGTGGGCTGGGCCGCCAGCTGGGCCGGCTACAGGTAAGGACCAGGTAGTTCTCTCTCTCTTTTCTATTTTTTGTTTCTGTTTTCTAATGTGCAATTTGTTTTTGATCCAGTTTTAAAAACCAAATCAACTTTACAAATCCTGAAAATATTCATGAGAACTTTCTGAATTATTTAAGTGGCCCACAAATAGTTCCAACATTAATTTACCATTTAAATTATTTATAGTGTTTAAATGCCCAAAGTCAAATACAATATGGTTTAATTCAAAAATCCAGGAATGACCTAGAATTATGTTCATCATTTTTGAAAGAGGTTTTCACCTTTATCAGAAATCATGAACATTTCCAAAGGGCATTTTGGGTTCATTGAAAATGATTTTATTTGAGCCTATTTGAATTCATTTTGTGCTAGGGTTTGGTCATTCCCCATTTCAAGTTTAATTGAAAATTAAACATGATGAAACACAAGATGCTAGCACTAAGCATTACCAGAACTAGGGATGTGACAACTCACACCCACTAAACCAGAATCTCGTCCCGAGATTCAAGACGTGAGGTAAGAAGACAGAGGGGTCACAAGGCTAACACGATCTTCATGATATGATTGCCCTTCTCCAAGATGTTGATTCATTGCTCCAATTGATCTTGATGTCTTTGCTTTCATGATCTTCATCCAACATGATGACGACAGGGATAAACTCTACAGGATTCGATCTTCTCGAAGATCAAGCAACTCACGATCAATCATGGAATGAGACATAATAACATCTCTTGAGCTAAGACACATAACACACATCAGGGATGATGGAAAATTAGATGACGAAGGTTCAAGTTGGTAGGCAACGATTCCACGCTTTAGTAAGATGGTGCATGGTTTCAAAGTAGCAAGGAGATAATTGCCATGATTCCATAACGTGACACCTTAGAGAAGGTGACTCGTAGAATTATTCCCTTAAGTGGAATTTTTTTTACTTTTTTTGATGCATAGATCAGTGGAACTCTTCATACCAGCCTGAGGCAATTCACGATTGATCGTTTGAAGGAATTCGAAAGAATGGCATACTTAGTTTGGAAAGGAAACTAGAGTTATAAGACAACTCGTCAAACGTAAGGCACATCCCAATTGATACCGAGGATATAACCTACTGTCTGAGCGTTCTCTCAAGAACTTGAGCATTTCCATATTCATCAGGTTCTTACCAACATCCATACCGAGGATCCTGGCAACACATCGTACTACCATGATGAATAGTGATGGACGATGCAGATGCAAAGGAAGGCAACACTTTCTCGGATTTCACCTTACTGATGCCAAGGAAACAAAATCTGGATGATCGACCGAGAGACATTTAGCACTCTACTTCTAATGTTCTCCTTGATGTACCAGCTTAACCCAATGCCATTCGGTATCTGGAACATCAAGTAAAGGTCTGACTTCGGGAACTCAAAGAACCCATAAGGAATAACTTATGGACTAAGTCATACCAACTCCTCATGGAAGAATGGCCAAATTGCTGACTCAAGATACTACAATAAGAGGTCTCCCAGATAAGTGTGTTGGCCAGGACATCCACTTAACGGTTCAAAAGACCAATATTATAATTCTTGGGAATGTCCCAACCATCATATCTGCATGAGATTCAGATCTAGTTGGTAACAGGATATTTCAGACGGCATGTCTAAAAAGGAAAGGTTGCAACGCAAACCGACGACATGACGTTGCGAGATTCTCGGGAAATGAACTACGATAGCAAGCTAAAAAAACATGAGCTGGTTCTGCTACACACATGTGAACACGTTGTCCCAGACAAGCATGACCACATAGTAGTCTAACAATAAAACACTATGGAGTTCTTGTTGGGAACCATCATTGAAGATAACGAAGTCTTGTGCATGTCCATCTAGGCCCTTCGTGAATATCATTTGAACTTCTTATCCTTGAACAAATCAATCAGTAGCTTTGTGTGCTAGGAATACATATAGCATGGAGGTAGCTAATCTCTTAAACCATAGTATACTTTGCACCTGCATGACTGACTTGGGATGATTTCAAAGGAGGAAAAAACAAGCTTTCTCTAATTCACGGCGGCAACTTGCATCAAATGCGCATGAATTAGAGGAAGTTACTTCTTTCATCCGGACATATGCTTCATGAGCTAGCATGAAGAAATGCCTTCAAAAGTTTCCAACACTAGCTTAATGTTCAAGAAAATCATGGATAGGATAAGGATGTTGTCAATGGGCTCAACAACAATTCATCCAGGTTTCCCTACAAATGGAGTTCCATAACTATGTGAACAAGATGATAGCATTGGTCAGACCAAGAGATATAATGGTGTATGCTCGAGGAAACAACCACAAGTGAGACAACATTACAAACATCATTGGTTCTGATTTGATTTGACGATAGCCCACACTCAAACCAAAGTTTTGACAAGACAATAGATCCAACAACTAATCATGAGGACCAATCGATGAAGATATCATCTCTTTTACAACACACACACACACACACACACAAAGATATCCCTTAGTGATGAACTAAGTCGGACAAGCTTTTATCTTCCAACTCTCCAAGTTGTTGTCTAGCTTAACCAACTAGTTCAGGGTATCCCACACAGAGTCTTGGAGAATGGGTGGTTCACAAGAAACCAACTTGATCACGAGCACAACATAATAGTCAAGGCCAACCTAGTGATACTTCCGCAAAGATATTCGGAAAATCACGAACCACCAATATGTTATTAAGCTCGAGAACAATCTTGCTTCCAAGGCAAGACGATGTGATCAAATAAGCAAGGGGTTGACACAATCCTAACTCATTGATCGAAGAGTGCACCGAAAAATGGACTAGGTAGCACGATTAACCTTAGGGTGATGATTCAATAATCAACATGCTAAGAATGAGGTTATTGTCCATTAACTACCAAGCAACGAGGTTGCTAGGAGTATTGATTTCATGCCTCGCAATTCACTTGTCGGTATTCCGGTTACAATAACACGAAGACCGAGAAATAAACAATGATGGCCAGAGGTATGGTGCAATTCCCATGACATTCTTGACATAAAGATGGTAATATACCAAGGTAGAACATATAAAAGGCCGATGGCAATTTGATCTGCGGAATACAATGGCTTTGACCCAATCCTAGATATGGATGAGGTACTGGAGTTTGTTTCTTCTAGTCATTCCGGAGTAGAATGGCTTGACGGATCACAGGAATAATAGACATCGATAACACAAATGCACAACTACTCTTGATCATCAACTGATACAAGAGGGTCAGAATACAACTAAAAAGGGACAGCTCAAAGGAACATATAATTTCTTTAAGTTGTAGATGCATCGGTTAGCATGTTGAATAAATTCAACATGTTTCTTCCGGATAACCCATGCAGAAAGTTAGGACTAGCAGATTCACAATATAGAATCGAGAACTCATCAAGAGCACTCTTATTGTGATCTTTTGGTTCAAAGAACTTCTGCCACATTGATCCATGGTGTTTGGAAGAATGATATACCATAGACCTCGAAGACTATCACAAGCTTACTAATATCCTAGAGGAACTAGCAAACACTATCAACACGAGATAAGTAGAGTGAATCTCGAGTTCAAAAACCATGGAATAGAATGCTTACTAACTAAATGGCATGACATGATACTTTCGAGAATGATGGCCAGAATCATCGCACTATGAACACAAAACATGGCTGGATTACTAGGTGGTTCTCTAAGATGCCTAGGGTCATAGTAATAGCTCCAACATATATGTCGGGGCGACAGAGTACCTCAACACACTGGTTAGTGTGGTTAATCTGGCCCAAAGGAACATCGGGAACAAAAAGAAGGGAGTTGCAAATGCATCAAACTATTAGAAACCTAGGATGACTCGGACAACATAATGACTGTAAATGCTCAAAAAGATTTGAGACATCCTGCAAAATGGTGGCATAACCACTCAACATCACAATATCAAGGTTCCGAGACCAACTGTTATCACATGGAGGTAGTAGAAACTGAACTAAGACTTGGAACCAACAATCCTATAAGAGTCTACGGATTAGTAACATGTGATCCTGATAGAAAGATGAGAAGCCTAGTTCCTTAACCCTGTAGGAAAGATAGGATGACTCAGATCAAAAGGGCATAGGGTAAAGGAGTAAAAAGATTCGTACGTTCCCATCCACAATTAATTCCACTTACATAACTAAATCATTTCTAGACTCAACTTTGAGCAGTTTGGCTTGGTAATCCTACAGACAGTCAGGCTCTGATACCAAAGTTGTCAGGACCCCGATTCTAAGTCACACCGATCTGGCATGTTACACATCATATCACTTTGCGGCCTCACACACGGTATTCCCACAGGTTCCACCTTACCTGGCCTAGGACCGTTTGCGCCTTTTGGCTCACGTATATGATAGTGTCGCTAGCATCCATATGACAGAGAACCCGAGCCGACATGGCTAGTCATGAACCCAAAGCGGCACTAACTTACGGGGACATGCATACATGACTCAGTCTCGAATGTGAGGTCATCAACGTGTGAAACCGGGCTGTAACAACTGGGCTAATAGGACTCCAGGAACCCGGGCTGTAGCAGGCTAGTAGGACTTCGGAAATCACCGCGTGACATTTCCCCAGAGGGACAGACACAGGAATGAAGTGGATCACATGCCATCAAGTCTAAGTGTTCTGGAGGAGTAGTAACTAGGCTAGCAGGACTCCGGTAAACCGAGCTGTAGCAGACTACCATGGCTCAGTGGAAGCACTAGACTAAAATTCCCCATAAGAGAGGCTACCAAGGATAAACAACTAGGTTGTCGGATCCCACACATACCAAGCATTTCAATCATGCACACAATATGCCTGATATGTGTAAATACAACATGGCATCACAACAAAACTCTACAACTTGGTATTTATTCATTAGGCTTCGAAGAGCCGGATATTACAAACATGGGTATCATGACCCAGCATTCAAGTCATAGAAGCCACAAGAATAGGCAAAAGCATAAACATGTCTGAGTACAGACAACTACAAATGAAAAAGGCTGAGAAGCCTGACTATCTACAAGACCCTCCCAAGGGAACAAGATTGTAGCTGAGGTAACAAGCTAAACGTCGAAGTCCATGCGGAACTACTAGTGAGACTGAAGTCTCTCTACAAAACATAAATTAAGCAAATGTGAGTACAAATGTACCTAGCAAGACTTAAGTCAGAACTAGCTACATATGCATCAGTATTAACAAAGGGGGTGGTGGAGTTTAACTGCCTCAAGCCAGCTTTGACTCGGTTGCTATCCTGTACTACAACTACTGGTAACTCTTTTGAGGTGGTGCACACGAGTCCACATATTCACCATATCAATACACCACTATGGATTCACTCCCGTATCCCTACGAGAAGGCCATCCATAGCACTCACACTTATCTTGCGCATTTTAGAGTATCCACTTTCACTTGTCTATGAACTGTACAGGCAACCCAGAAGTCCTTTACCGCGGACGCGGCTATTCGAATAGATGATGTTAACCCTGCAGGGGTGTACTTCTTCACACATGCTCTCGCCACTTACCACCATGTACACGTCGTGTATCTCAGCAACCTTTAAGCGGAATCCTGGCGAGGGAGTCAGCCACGACCTGACTAACAACACAAGTCTCTAGTCCAGGTTTATCGCCTATTCGGGTTCCATCCGCAAGGAGATCCGGCCGGGGTGTCGCTCATGGCCCCAAACGATGTGTGCAGGGTTCCCAAGCCCACCTCGAAGGATGGATCTACGCTTGGTACACCGTGCCACATTGCGTAGTCTGTCCCAAGCCCACCTGTACCGGGTGCCACTTGGTAGACTACTAACACAACCTACAAACACCAGAAAGTAGTTGCAACACCTGGATAGAGATCATGTTGATTAATAAGTCGAGAGAGCTTGGAGTGCGCGGAGCCCAATGTGTGGTAGTAGCTGTTCATGGATCACAAACACAGAACTCAGTTCCTGAGGACGGTTTCAATGAGACAACCCACCATGTACTCCTACATGGCCTCTCGTCGCTACCTTTACCAAATCATGTTCACACACTTAGCTCTCAATAGTAGGACATGTTCACCATCTTCTAATTCATTGCCGATGAATCATACCTGACTCACCTCTAAGCAGTAGCAGGCATGACAACAAGCATGAATGAGTAGGCACATTAGGGCTCAAACAACTCCTACTCATGCTAGTGGGTTTCATCTATTTACTGTGGCAATGACAAGTCATGCAGAGGAAAGGGGTTCAACTACCACAGCATGTAACAGTTGAATCGTACTTGTCCTAATGTAGTAAAAGAAAGCAGGAGCGAGAGAGTGGGATTGTATCGGAATGAACATGGGGGTTTTGCTTGCCTGGCACTTCTGAAGATAGTATAGCTCTTCATCTATGTCATCGATCTCATCGTCGGTACCACTTCTACTGAGGGGGAACAATTATCGGCAACAGAGAGGGAACACAATCAATGCAGTGCAACAATATGATGCATGATCATGGCATGGCAATATGCTATGATTTGAGCTAATGCAACTAACAACGATTTAAATGAAGTTGGTTTGAATACAAGATTCAAATTCAAACTCCATATGTGATTATTCAAATGCCATTTAATGGATTTGACCTGATCAGCAGGCATACGTTGCTCAAACATGCATGAAAAAGGTACAAATGGTTAGATTGGATTTTTCTGATAATTTTTCATATATAATTTATTTCATTTGGAGTTACAGATTATTTTCTATGATTTCTAGAAGTTTGAAGTATTTTCTGAAATTCATAAATCCTTTTCTGATTTATTCTAATTCCAGAAAATAGTAACAGCGTGAGCATGATGTCAGGATGACATCAGCAGTCAACAGACCCGGTCCATGTCAAATCTGACAGTGGGACCCGCAGGTCAGTGTCACAGTGACTAATTACGATTAGCTTAAATTCTAAGAAAATAGTTAGCCGGGCTCGGCCCGCTATCTGTGTCACTGAATTGGTTAACCGGGTGATTAGCTCCTAATTAAGTGCCACGTCATCTAGAATGGCAGTTAGCCATCGACGATCAAATCCCGCGGCGGTGGCTCACCGGCATTGCTCGGGGCGGCACTACAGAGCACCATCTCATGCGCGGTTTGCGGCTACGGAGAGCTGGCAGTGTGGCGCATGTGGTGGTGGCCGTGTGCTGCACTAGGGCGGCCTACAGGGGCACCGGCGACAAGCTTTGCGGCAGCCGGAACTTGGGCATGTGCGGGTGCGTGGTTCCAGTGTGTGGGAAGGCTAGCTAGGGGCAGTGTTGGACTCGTCATTGCTCCAGGAGCATGCCAGAGGCACAAGCTCGAGCAAAGATGCACGGTGACTGCGAGAGCAACGACCATGGTGGATGGTGGCTTCCGTCACGGTGGGGAAGATAGCTAGGCACGGGTTTGGGCAAGGGAAAGAGTGGGAGGAGTGCGGGGCCTCACAGTGAGCTCGAGGGGACGGTTAGCGGTCTCAGGGGCATTCCAGAGAAAACAAATCGGAGGCAGTGATCGCTAGTTGCCGAACTCGAAGACGACAATGATGGGGGCTGCTTGGGGCCTCCGTGCTTCCTTCCTTCAGTGAAGAGGTGAAACGCGAGGTGGCGGAGGCTCTTGATAGCTCGGGGAGGCAAAGCGACGACGGTGGACGCGCCAACTCACGGCGGCGCGCTCGGGTGCATGAGGGGGAGAGCAAGGGTGAGAGACAGAGGAGAGGGTGAGGACAGGGGGAGAGTACAAGGGGGTCTAGGGGTGTCGTGGCGCTCAGAGCCGTCTCCAGCAATGAGCAAGTAGGCATGAGGTGGCCTCGCGCATGCGTGCATGCTGCGGGCACACGCCCCTACCTGCTGGTGCGAGGTGGAAGATGACGGTGGAGCCCCTGGTGGGCTGGGCCGCCAGCTGGGCTGGCTACAGGTAAGGCCCAGGTAGTTCTCTCTCTCTTTTCTATTTTTTTGTTTCTGTTTTCTAATTTGCAGTTTGTTTTTTATCCAGTTTTGAAACCAAATCAATTTTATAAATCCTGAAAATATTCAGGAGCACTTTCTGAATTATTTCAGTGGCCCACAAATAGTTCCAACATTATTTGAGCATTTAAATTGTTTATAGTGTTTAAATGCCCAAATTAAAATACAATATGGTTTAATTCAAAAATCCAAGAATGACCTAGAATTATGTTCGTCATTTTTGGCAGAGGTTTTCACCTTTATCAGAAATCATGAACATTTTCAAAGGGCATTTTGGGTTCATTGAAAATGATTTTATTTGAGCCTATTTTATTTCATTTTGTGCTAGGGTTTGGTCATTCCCCATTTCAAGTTTAATTGAAACTTAAACATGATGCAACACAAGATGCTAGCACTAAGAATTACCAGAACTAGGTATGTGACAATTTGAATTCGTTTCTCTATTTGAATAAGATCTACAATAATGATTGTTGTGAAGTCAAAATATTTGAATTTGTTTCTCTGTTTTAATAAGATCTACAATCATCATTATTGTCAAGTTAAACAATCGTTTGTGTATTATCTTCACAGCACACCACATGATTAGTCTCGAGTTACATATGAACTATGTGTACTATATGAACTCCAACTCGATTTTTTGAATCCACTTTATGTTGATTTGAAATCATAGTACATTTCAAGCTCTAGCTAGATCTTCATAATCTAAACCATGTCTCATATGTATAATGTGTTTATCACATTATGTATGGTGCCCCGCCCCCTACACCTACAAGTATTTAGATGTGAGTTGTAAACACCACACATTACCACAAATTCAAATAAAATGTGAGAATATTCGATATATAGTATTGTTTAGATTGTTCGATATTTAGTTATAAGCTGCAAACGCCACACGTTATCACAAATTCAAATAAAATGTGAGATTGTTTGATGTATAGTATGGTTTAGATTGTTCGACATTTAGCTGTGAGTTGCAAATGCCATGCATTATCACATTATGGTATAACATGTGCAAAACCACAACACGTGTATCACCGCTATATTCATGCATGCATATGTTTAAAACACTATGATCTCCTATTCAAATATTTGAATCCACATATCAAATTATGATCTTTGTTAGTCTCTTACACCCACACAATCCTCTAACCTTTGTAGCTACCACTAACTTCCTCTCGTGCATGCACACGCCCTCCTCGCCCTCCCCCTCCCTCAGCATTCTATTCATCGCGCTCATTTTTTTCTTTAGGTCGTTCTGCCATAGTCTCCATAACTCCTTTCTGACACACACCGATCGATAAACCACTCCAGCGATGTCTGCGTACAACATACACACGCACCTTCAATCTCCTCCTTTATGTGTCCTTGCCTCGTGTCTCTCATACGGTCCCACACACGTGTAAACTCTCGCCCCTCTTTTCATCCATCTCACAACCGCACACTCCTCCCCTATCTAGCTAGTAGCTGGGCCTGTCGCACCACCTCCTACCTTCATTCTCTCTGTCTATCTGTCTCGCCGGGCCTTATTTGCCTCTAACAAATGGACGTACACCGATCGATCTCCCACTATACATATAGCTAGCTAGGTCCTCATAACTCATTTTTCCCCACGCGTCGATCGATCTACCTCATTAGTTATGTCTCTCCCTTCCTCCGACAAACAACAATTGATCTACCGATCTAGTTAGGTTTGCTTACCAAACACATGGTTCCCCTTCATCATACATGGATGCGTCCCGACAGATCTATCACGCACAGGCACACACCGAAACACATCCCCACTCTTATTGATAATATTGCAGTTCCACCCTGAGTTTGTCTAGTAGGCCTCTCCCACCATCTTCGTGAAGCAACTCCATCACCCATCCAGCACTCTACCGCTCTCCCTCCTTCTCTCCGTCCTCTCTCTCTATCCCATCCTATTTCCCGTCCTTCGGTTATGTATGGATGTCGACCGATCTCCCTCAAGACATAGCTGCGTCTCTCCTTCTCAACACATATACGAGTCATTCTACCTCTATAGTTTGGCCTCTGCCTACCCCTCCCCCCACCCACCTCCCCCCCACACACACACCGATACATCGAGCGCTCTAGTCATGTCTCCCTGACACACACAAACTTGACCTGTGCCCTTTGACATTCCGGTAGGTCAGTCACCCTATATCTTTGACTTGCACACACACACACATACACAAAATTTAGATGGCTCTCTTCATCGATCTCGCACCCACACACTTGATCCTCTATTCGACTCTATCGATATATATGACCCCTCCCTCTCTTCTCGTGGATCGCACGGACCTCTATATATGATATGGATAGGCCTCCATTTCACACACCTTGCATGCAAAATTTTGTTTTGTGATGTCATCGACACATATTCCCACAAATACATTCAAGAAATCAACCTCCCCCCCACAAAACAAAAAACACTCATGAACGCACAAGCCATTTGTCTAGGTTTGTATCTCTCACACACACCCACGTAGGTGGGGGACGTGCACGAAGAGAAGAGGTGCACGCACGGCGCACGTACTCCTGTCTCTTTCCCAACCACACCCGCGCGGGTACACGGTGGAGCTCATTTCTGTACAAAAAGGAAACCCATGTGGTAATCTAACACGTGTACTGGTTGTCCACTAGATGGAGGGAGGATCGTCTACCACGGCTGAACAAACAAATTGCGACTTGATGCGTTATGTTAAAAAAGAGGCAAACCATGTGGGGCCTACCTTAGAGGCAAGGCTCTATACACTGGAGTACTTTTGATGTGTCTCGTCAACTCGCAGAACAAGGAGAAGCATGCTTAGTACGTCGTCTCCCACGCCCACGGGCGTGGTGGCTCGCTGGATGAGGTGAAGCTTGCTTACTAGTAGTAGTATTGTACGCCTTACGCCCGCTCCCTCGCCCACGTGCGCGGTGGCTCACAGGACAAGGAGAAAATTTTACTACTCCCTCCGTTTACTCCTCGTCCCTACTACCTTGGTTAGAGAGATTATCATATTGTTTGGAATATATATGTCCTTTAGTAGATTTCAGTATGAACTACTAGTACATACTCCAAACACTGATGTATATAAACGTATTTTAGAGTGTAGATTCACTCATTTTGCTCCGTATGTAGTCCATATTGAGGCCCTATTTGGTTCATAAGTCCTAGGACTTTCTCTAGTCCCAACTAAAAACTCCCTACTCCTTAAAAGTCCCTCCCTATTTGTTTTCAGGGACTAAAAAGTCCCTAGTCCCTCCCTAGAGGTTATTGAATGACCATGTTGCTCCCAGTATACACAAAAACAACAATCAAACAACACCATGGGGCAGCAGGGCAATGGGTGCAGGGAGGGGCATTGTTGGAAAAGTCCCAAAGAAGACTCTCATCTTCATTAAGTCCCAAAAAGCAAGTTTTAGTCCCTAGTAGACCCTCCTATTTGGTTAAAAAGTCTCTAAGAGGGACTTTTTATAGTTCCTACACTAAAAAGTCCCTGGAAACAAACACCCCATGAATAAAGTTGAGACGCTTATTTTGGAACAGAGGGAGTACATATTTGCTACGATCTGTCAATCATTGAGATGCAATAGCATGCATGTTAGTCTCCTTTGTATTTGATGAAATGTTGCAACGGGCAACCTTGGATGCAAGATACATGTAACAGAAGCTGGAAGCTTCATAGCATTGTATATCTTGCTGATAAATTACAATACGTACTATACTAGTACTTCCTCCCTTCCTAAATACCAGTCTTTGTAGAGATTTCACCATGAACCACATACGGATGTATATAGATGCATTTTAAGTGTAGATTCATTCATTTTGTTCCGTATGTAGTCCACCTAGTGGAATCTCTAGAAAGACTTATACTTAGGAACAAAGCGAGTACTATGTAAAGAGTTAGGTGTCGCATGGTGTCCAGAAAATATGGTGATAGTGTGAGGTGGGCCATGTAATCACTGAGCCTGCGTGTTTTCACTGCTCTTGCACTCCTCCGCCGTAAGAATGGAGAAAATTGTAATCTAGTAGTACCTCCTTTCACCGAAAGCGTGGGACATCCAGCAGTCCTACCACCTTAGTAATCTATACCTACTAATAAAGCAAGGTGCGTTTCTCCAATTTTTTCATCCGTTCACTGCCGAAAAGATTTTTCCTTTTATTCAAGGTGGTACTAAATTTTGTGCGTTCATCTGTTAGAAAAGAATAATGGTTTGTACAGAATTTTGTATATGGGCCACACGCGCTCTAGCCCAGCAAAGACAACCCACTTAATTTACTGCCAATGTAGTGGGGAAAATCCTATTTGCTGCACAGAGCAGCATATAGTCAGGGCTTCGCACATGACAGCCAAGACTGGGCAGGCCCATTTTTTCTGTAGTTTCTATTTTCCTTTCTCTTTCCTTTTCACCTTTTCTTTTTTCCTTTGGAAAATTATTTTACTTTTCGCTTTTTTGTAAATTTAAAATTTACAAAATTTCAATTTTGGCCAAATTTTCGAAAACATTCAAAATTTTGAAACAAATATTGTTTTAAATTCTTTTAGGCATTTTATTTTAATTTTATTGTTCCAAAAGTTGTTCAAAATTCATAAAATGGAAATCTTTTCCAAATTTGTTTGAGATTAAAAAAACAGTTATATTTTATAAAATGTTCAAGATTAAAAAATATTGTTGTTTTACTGAAATGTTGACAAATTGAAAATAATGTTCGGGTTTCAAAAGCGCATATTCCAAAGTTGTTCTGAATGTTGAAAACATGTTCCTCTTTCAAAAATCACAATGTCAAAAAATATTTGTGATTTTATAAAAGGTTCATCTTTTCAAAAAATATTCCTGTTTCAAATTATCTCTCCCGTTGCAACGCACAGGCATATGTGCTACTATATACCTAAATAAATTGTAAAAAATGATTTCAAAACAGAACATTAATACCATTGTGGGGTT
>NC_041386.1:274759777-274760757 GCF_002162155.2 Triticum dicoccoides | reverse complement strand
ATTGTATTTATTCAATATTTAGAATGTTAGGGTTGTCCCTGCATTGTAGAGGTCATGACTTTCCAAAATTAAAATGACAACTAATATATGAGTACTTTTTTTAGAGGAAAAGGGCTCAAAAGCCCCGGTTCCATTTGCATTACCAAAAGAAACCACAAGAGGTTCGAATTCCGTTACAAGCACGTGGGGGGGGGGATAAACAGCACACATCGCTGCCCCAGCAAAAGAACAGACATCAATTCAAGGAGAAATTAAAAACTACAGTCTCGAAGGGAGCTACATCTAATAAGCAAGGTAATCAAGCGATATCACAATCTCACAGCGCCTCCGAGCACATCTGTAGGCCTAGCCAGGATCCGGCCAAATCAGGAGGGGTGGGGATCTTGCTAACTGCTCCAGCTTCTGCACTAAGTATAGCACTTTTCCTTTGACAGGGCCTGAGCATCGGACCTCCCAGCTGTCCAAAGTACCATCAATCTTCCTCCACAACACCTGCATCCTAATCCAGGAGGTATGATTGAAGCACATGTCATTTCGATGTTTCCATAAAGTCCACAGAGTAGCAGAGTGTAGCAAACAATCTGCTGGGTGATTCTTGTTAAAGGACCACCATTCAAGCATGTCAGACACAGACATCCCAGAATGGCTATTAAAAATGTCCCCAATCACTCTCCACAGTTCTATCGAAATAACACATCCAAAAAATAGATGCTCAATAGCTTCAGGATCACTACAGAAAAGGCAGGTAGCATCTTCTACCCTTTATCTCTTCTAAAGAAATATATGAGTACTTACCTTTGGCATTGTAGAGGTCATGACTTTCTTAAGTTTATTAATACATTCATCATCATGGGTGTGATAAATGTTGCACATATGCTCTAGGATTTCAGCTACTCACGGGCATATGTGCTAGTATATAACAAAATAAATTGTGAAAAAATGATTTCAAAACAGAATGTTAATACCATTGTGGGGGTGGA
>NC_041386.1:274727271-274759443 GCF_002162155.2 Triticum dicoccoides | reverse complement strand
CACACATCACTGCCCTAGCAAAAGAGCAGACCGTGCCAACCGGGCCACAACCATCAATTCAAGGAGAAATTAAAAACTACAGTCTCGAAGGGAGTTACATCTAATAAGCAAGGTAATCAAGCGATATCACGATCTCGCAGCGCCTCCGAGCACATCTATAGGCCTAGCCAGGATCCGGCCAAATCAGGAGGGGTGGGGATCTTGCTAACTGCTCCAGCTTCCGCACTAAGTATATCACTTTTCCTTTGACATGGCCTGAGCATCGGACCGCCCAGCTGTCCAAAGTAGCAGCAATCTTCCTCCACAACACCTGCATCCCAATCCAGGGGGTATGATTGAAGCACATGTCATTTTGATGTTTCCATAAAGTCCATAGAGTAGCAGAGTGTAGCAAACAATCTGCTGGGTGATTCTTGTTAAAGGACCACCATTCAAGCATGTCAGACACAGACATCCCAGAATGGCTATTAAAAATGTCCCCAATCACTCTCCACAGTTCTATCGAAACAACACAGCCAAAAAATAGATGCTCAATAGTTTCAGGATCACTACAGAAAAGGCAAGTAGCATCTTCTACCGTTTGTCTCTTCTAAAGAAATATATGAGTACTTACTTTTGGCATTGTAGAGGTCATGACTTTCTTAAGTTTATTAATACATTCATCATCATGGGTGTGATAAATGTTGCACATATGCTCTAGGATTTCAGCTACACTTATTCTGCATGTCTTGTTCTCAACATCTAGAAGGATTTTAGTGGTGCTATCAATAACATGACTATTTCCTGGAAGATATATATCGACATTACTTTAATTTTGTAAACATAACTCCATTAGTGTTTCACCAGCCAACTTTCTGATGGACATCTCCCTGCTATCGCCAGTGGCAAAATGATGTCTAAAAGCATCTTGATGAAAGTTATTTTCCTCGTGGTATCCTATATTTGTATCAGTATCCCCATGGATCGTAGCTTCATCTTAACATGGTGACCCCTCTCCTGCGCTGATGGACCACACACCACTATTGAATTGGTTGATTAGGTTGGAGGTCAAAGGTTCCATGATTCTTCGGAGCATACATTGGGTCTCACTCATGATTCTACACCTGTTTTCATATGTTTATAAGCTTCCCGAAGATGCAAGAGCCTCACAGTACCATCTTCTCTCATGCCTTCCAAAGTTCACCTCGTTATTACCTATAGGTGACAACTGATGGTTTTCTTGGGGATCACAATCTTATATGATGTAGTTATCTTTCAAAAGAAATCTCATGTTGTGCAACTTCAGTGAGAGGAAATTGTCTGGTTGGATTAACACCTCAATGTTGTTATGTTGGGGAGAAATTTAAAAACTTATTTTTTTACTTTTTGACGAGTATAATTTTATACTACTTAGTTGAATAGTCAACCAGATAGCAATGTTCCTAAATATTTGATTTTGGTGTTATTTGTAATACAATTATAATGTAAATAGAATAACATTTCTTATGGTAAACTAAATATATTGTAACAAAAGCTCTAGAATTAATTTTTGACAAACTTAAAAATTATAATTTAAATATATTTCCATCTAGGTGCTTGTGTTCATGTATATTTTAATATCCTTAAGTATTATGGTAGATATCTCTAAAGCATCCGATTTAACAAATATCTTAACATTGATACCAATATTATTAGTTAAACATATTTATAAGAACTTATAGAGTATATACCAAATATTTCGGAAATGTGCTCTGCAAGTTGGATTCCGTAATAAGTTGATAACATGTGTGATGTGTACTTGGTATCGAAATAATATCACTTATAATAATCACCAGGACACATAACAATGTTGTGGAATCTACTTTTGTACACAAACAATTTCATTATTTAATATGTCGTCTTGCAATGTCTTTGCTTTAATGTAGTGTATTCAAGAACACTTGCGAGTAATGACCAATGAGCCGTCAAATCACATAGACCCAGCAGTAAGTTGGACGAATGAAGCAACCATCACTCTTGAATCCGCCTCTCCCTTCAATGCAGGCGCCAGTGAGAGGTCGTATTCGCTCTGCCCGGGCATGAATGCGGCACCGATTCCATGGAGCGGCGCTGGCTGTTTCAGGCAGGAAGCCCGCGCGGGCGATAGAGGGGCTTTGGGTGGGCCAAGCTGGTCAGGAGCTGGCATGGCAGCTGTCCGCCTGTCCCTACCAGACGCCCGGAAACGAGAGGATGCACTGACTCTCGCGGCTAAAATCGTACACTACACACCATGTCTCTATAGGAGTAGGTCGATCTGTCGCTCTCTCTAACACATACTCCCTCTGTTCCAAATTACTCATCGTGGTTTTAGTTCCACTCGCATGATTTTCCTATTCTATGAACCTGTGTGTGCGTGTGCGTGTGTGTGTTTAACAGCATGTACTCCATCCGTTCCAAATTACAAGTACATGCTGTTAAACACACACACGCACACGCACACACAGGTTCATAGAATAGGAAAATCATGCAAGTGCGAAGCCACAGGAAGTGAGATACAAATGGAGTACGTACAAGAAGCGAAGAGGGGACGAATATTCCATCAAACCTGGACTGAGGAGTAGTACTCCATCCGTCTAGGTGTTAACTCATCTTACAAAAATAAGATATTCCCAAAATGTTTAGGTGTCGTCCATTAACTTCGCATCTCAATCCCCTCCTGGCCTTGTTGCCAGCGAGCGTTGTTACTTAGGGAGAATTTGGATCCTTAGCAAGAATAGCTTATAGCATAGCCGGGCATGGTTAGGCATTTGGAACTGTTAAAATATGTTAGCTTTTGTGGGCCAGCTAGCTTGGGTGGGCTAGAAAAACCTTGCTAGCTCAGGAGAGCCAGATCGGCTCGCTTCTGACGGCAAACTTCACGTAATAGTAACATAGACTAGTAAATATGCATGTTACTAGTCCAAGTTACTCACCACTATGACCAGCCTAAGCAATGTAACCAAACTCTCCTTACTCTGCCTTGTTATCTCCCCCGGAAACCAAATGCAGGAGCGCAACTACGCGTTGATCAGTAAAGAAATCAAAGTCGGCTTGCATGTGAGTTAATACGTGGCCCTGCATGGTAGCTAAAACATCATCTCTTAGTTGTTTGGATTAATTGTTGCGTTTAGAGACAGAAATCAGGTCTTTGATTGGAGGAATGACCGGTAAAGTTTCTCCTTCTCCTCCGATCGGCTTGCACCTTGGTCCCGCTTCACCTTCTAACGTGACTTATTTACACCTAGACGGAGGGAGTCGTACGAGATACGATTGCACACTGACTTAGGTCGAATACAAGTGCCCAAAATTGTGTGCATGTTATAATAAGGATTCACTTAAAATAGTACGTGAATGAATAGAGGGATCAATTGGACAGTGTTCCCGAGTAGTAGCGAGATGTGTGAGGTAAGATACACCGCTAGTTCTTTTAATTTTTGTTATTAATTTGTTTGTTTCACCCTCTGACTGGTGGGACCCAACGTACTACATGGAGAGAGGTAAGGTGACTAAGGCTGCATTATTTCTACACCAGTATGGATAGTCTTACCACCAAAGCCACATGACACGATTATGATTTAAATCCCAATCACTCCCACACAAAAAACAAGGCATGCTTGTCACACAAATGCAGGAATGTATAAAAGGTTATTTTCCTCTCGTTGAACATAACGGGAGGGTTGTGTAGCTGGTTAGCCTATTCGCTCATCAAACTTGAGGTCTCGGGTTCGATAACTACACTTGAGCATAATTCGTGCCAGGAGGATTCTAGGGTTTGCACTCTTCACACTCTCTCCAATATATATATACACGCTGGAGCCTCAGTGCTTGTAGTTGCTCTCTCCACACTCTCTCACCCTCTCCGGATCTAAACAAGACTTCGTTGGCCTCTCTCTCTCCCCTCACTGCTGGTCTGCTTGTAGTTGCTCCCTTTACACTCTCTCACCCTCTCCAGATCTACACAAGACTTTGTTGTCCTCTCTCTCTCCCCTCACTACTGGTCAAAGAGCCGGCAGGATCTGTCCGCCAGGAAGGGAAGGAGGCTTAACGCTATCACCGTCGGTGAGGGAGGGAATCCACTACCAGTGCAGCTGTTCAATTTCACCCAGCAGCGGTGCGGGAGGGCCTCCGACCCCTTCTTCTTCACCGCCGTACATAGTGTGGGCCAAACGGCCTCCGGTCACCCACCGAACCGCACCCCAAGAACCTTAAGGTATAATTTACTTATTCCACATGCATTGGTCTAGCTGCATGTGGGCTTTTTCCACTTCTTCACTCGAATCTAGGTGTTGGATCAAAAAGGAAAGTAGTAGGGAAAGTTGTATACCATGAATCTAGGACGTGGTTCAAAGAGGAAAGGAATGGGGGAAGGTAGTGGGAGAAGTTGTATAGCATGAATCTAGGACGTGGTTCAAAAAGGAAAGGAAGGGGAAAGTAGTGGGGAAAGTTGTATCGCATGAATATAATATGTGGTTCAAAGAGGAAAGGAATGGAGGAAAGTAGTGGGGAAAGTTGTATAGCATAAATATAGGACATGGTTCAAAGAGGAAAGGAAGGGGGAAAAGTACTAGTACAGACTGGCTATCCAACACCTACTTTGGTCGAAAAGGAAAAAATGAAAAACGCAGTATGCACATCTGTAACGAACTGATCTTTTGTTTTGGGGTACAATGCTGTAGAATTTGAGCAGGACTAGATTTGCTGCGCTCACATAAGGAAAGGTGTCTAAAGATAACAAAACTGGGACCAACACAAATATGCTCCTTGGTTGTTTGTTCTTTGTTGCAACAGACTGTGCATCACCCCAGTACATCGGTAGATGCACATGGTGCTGGTGCGTCCACTGTCCCGTGCAACTCTTTAGCTGTTGTTAATCTAAGGCCCTGTTTGGTTAAAAACACCCTAGTACTTACCTGCTTGGTTCTAGGGACTAAACATGGACTAGAGGTTATTAAATGACATGCTAAAATACCATGTTACCCCTAGTAATGAACTAGTAGAGACAAGGTGCGATGCGTGGCAGGGGCAACTGTTGGAAAAAGTCCCAAAAAGACTCTCCCTCGGGGTCTTCTTTCTTTAGTCACAAATGCCCACTTTTAGTCCCTAAAAGTCCCTCCTGTTTAGTTTAGATGGGACTGACATGAAGTTTTTTTAGTCCCTCCACCAAAATGTCCCTGTAAACAAACACCCTCTAATAATGCCGCTGGAAAATTGATGCAATGCCACAATTAAAAGAATTTTACATGTTTAAAGAATTTTATTGTTAATATAATCTCTCTGTTAATATTAATCAATACCACTGTTTGAGAAATGCTACTGTCTTGCTTTCTTTCCCATTTAGATAAGGTAGATGCTTCTTTTTGTTGGCTTCTGTGTCATCCACCGTTATTGACCACTAGTTGTCTCCTTTGCATCTCTGTGTAAACAGGGTTATCTACTTCACCTCATTACCATTGTGACCTTTTGTTGCACTACACAAAACACTTTTGTTTTAAGAGTGTTTTGTGCAGTTCAACCAAAATGTCACACCGAGAACGTTGCTTGATTGCTTGATCTTAGTGGAACTGCACAAGAGGAGATCTTACTTCCTCTCCGTGTTGGCAAATTTGGTTCAGACCTTCTTCTTGCGAGTTGTTTGAATTCCGCGTCATGAGAGGTCAGTACTAGCCTTATTTCACATGATTCTGCAGTGTGCTTTCATATGTTGTGCTACTTGTACGGTAATGTTGCTTGATTTTAGTGAACTGCACAAATGGAGACAAGACTTCCAATCTGTATGTGCACCGTAATATCCCATTGAGGTAAGATAAGGATATTTCACAACTGTTGGCCTATATTTTGCCACTTTCATCAGAAAATTAATGTCATTGTTTAGTGCTATACTTGTGCAACCTAATTGACATGCCAAATATTACATTGAAGGCAAAGCTTGTCTGTTAACCAAGTGATGAAGGGGAAGAACAAGCAGAAGAAAAACAAAAATCAATTCCCGGTGCTGTAATGAAGCACTGGAACTATGATGACACAAGTAATGACATAGTTTTGCACCTTAATTTATTGCTATGGCTGGAACGAGCAATTGTTTTGCCACTGATTTGATGCCATCTTAATGTAATACATAATTATCTCTACTTGTGCAAACAGGGATCTTCTTTGAAGATACCATATATTTTAATAGAACTGCACAAGAAGATGTTGGAAACATTAAACTAATCGAGGAGTATATAGTAAGCATGGCCACCACAGTAGATAGCAACAGATGGTTCCGGAGAAGTGCTTCATCTGTATGCTCTACACAATAAGCCTCCTGACAAAGGTTGGTACTCGCCCACTGATTTCATCCATATGATTGAGCTTTGTCATCTCTATTGGTGTTGCGCTACTGTTAAGATACTGTCGTCAAAACTTGGTATTGTCCTTGAGAAGTGCTTCATCTATGCTGTTTTAAATATTTCTTTCCTTTTTTCGAGCAAACAGGGATGCTAGCATTTAGTTGTCCTCTTGTCTTTGCACAACAGGATCATCCTCCTCTAAAGAAGAATATGAAGTACATGAAGTGACTAGTTCCGATTATGCCAGGATGAAGAAGCCCTGTCTATCTTCTCATCAGAAAGAGCAGTTGAAGGATGGTTACATTACCCCCCACAAGACCAAAGTAACTTCAGATCAGAAGGACTAACAAATCTCCATTTTCTTCATGTGATGCGCGAGTACAATGTTGTTCTAGGATTCTTTCCGATGAGTTCCATTTTTCTAAAACTGTGCTCTACATGGACCATGTAGGTGCCCGTTTAAACTGTCAATTCATAGTACAATTTGCTTTATACTAATCAATTTTTTTGTATTTGTACAAACAGGAGTGCTTAGCTTGATTTCAATGGGAACTGCACAAAATGTTCATGAATACATCGAATCATTCATTTCCACGACAAGAAAGGAGGTGCCGAGCGAATTTGGTTGATTTTGGTGGAAATGCACAAGAAGAACAACTGGTTTATTTAGCACGAGGTGCCATGTCAATGTCCGGACTGATGGCAAACCCTGCCCATTCAACAATCATAGGCATTTGATATTTTGGAATGGGACAACCTTATCAAATTTTGCTCATTGATTTGAGCAAGAAGACATGCGTTTGATATTTTCGAATGGGACGCCCGTTACTGTCAACAGGGTCAATCCATTTTTCTTTATTCTTTAGTTGTGAAGTAAATATTGGCTCTGACATGTGAATCGCTGAGATGCATAATCATCGATTGTTTTGAATGTTCTCTATGAATTGCCAGGCTTGTGTGTTTGATTGCAATGTACATGATTGCTAAAAAGCTGCTCAAACTCTATGTACTCCTTATGTTCCTTTTTATTTCGCACATTGTGAAAGTGCATACTTTTCTATAAGATTGGTCAAAGTAGAGATACTTTGACTATAGAAAAAACTTGTATGCAACTAGAAAGGACCGGAGGGAGTACATGTGAAACTGCTGCAAACGAGGTTATCACCCTGGGAATAATGCTAGTACGTATTGTTTTGCATGTTCATCCAATGCCAGTTATACAAGAATTCAAACTAATTGAAATAAATTCATTCATACACTGTCGGATTTCATATAAACATGCTGGATTTCATTACATTTCATACATTCTTCAACTAAAAAGGGGTGCGCTGGATGTATAATTAATTGACTGAAGCTACACACCTGTGTCTGGCTAAGCCGAATAGAAGCTTCAGTCACTTAACTGCAGGAGCAGTTGCGTAACTGACATGTGGCCTAGATGCCTGTTGGGCCCACGTGTCAGTCAGCCAACTTCACCAGCAGTTAAGTAGAAGCAGCGTCCTTCTCCAAAATAGCTCTCCTACTCCACTTCGCCGTCAAGAAGCTAACCGGCCGTCAGTGGTCAACCTGCCTAGCTTGTCACAGCAATTAGGGCAACTAGGATCCCAATGATCAGGATCCCCACATGACAAACACCTTCCTTCTTGGCATTCTTCTTCTAGAAGTTCGTGTGTTGCACATCCTTGATCTTCCCATCAAACTTTGCTTTACCATCAAACTTGCCCTTGTTCTTGAACTTGTGGGGATGGAAGTTCTTCTTCTGTACCCGTGTAGCGACCAGACCTCAAACAGTCTGATCTCTATGCTCCGGTGTCATCCCTGGATCAGTAATGCTGACACCACACAGTACTCGGAGGAATTATGGCAGAGTAGCAATCACACACTTATTACATCGAGTGTCTCAAAAGAGAACTTATTACAATAAATATGGCTTAAGGCCATCTAATAACGATAACAACAGAAGGCTTGGAAGATAAGTGAGTCCATCAACTCCAACGGCATCACTGAGTATAGAACCATGACCTAAAACTCCTTAATCGTCGTCTGAAAAGTCTGCAACATTAACGTTGCAGCCCGAAACGGGTCAGCACATGGAATGTGCTGGCAAGGTAACACAGAGAGTAATGGAAGGAAACAGCTATACTATATGCATATTTGGCTGGTGGAAAGCTCTATGGTTATAGTTTTGCGTAAAGCCAATTTTTCCCTACTTCAAAGGAATAAATTTATTTAACTTTCATGGTGGTTGTTAAACATTGAGAATGGTTGACAGCATTCTCAATCCCAATTAAGCATCATCATTAAACATAACCCAACAAAATTAATTTAGAGTAACATGTTGAGAGTCACATGATAATCCAAGTACTAGATACCCAAGATGTCCATAACCGGGGACACGGCTAACCATGATTAGTTTATTACACTCTGCAGAGGTTTGCGCACTTTTCCTCACCAGACTCGATTGCCTCTGTTTGGTTTCTCGCACTACATGGTGTTTGAGAAGACGTATGACAGAGACATAGTCTTTCAGAAGTGCTAGCACCTTACGATCGGGTAGACCGTACCACCTACATCCCCTACATCTGCTAGTCTACCACTGTAAGAGTTCGCACGACTTAGTCAACTATGCTAGAGCCCATAATAGCTTGTGGGTGCACACGGAAGTTTCTAGTATGAATAGTCTCATGATCCCTTTGAGCCTGGGTGGCGGTCCAAAAGAAAAATAGGCAAGTCCTGGAATACCCAGGTGCCTCAATCCACCCAGATGTGTATTTAAGTTGACACCTTAGATAAACCATTAATTAACAATCTCACATCTGTCATGGATATCACTCACCCAATCCACGTCTACTCGCATAGCATGGCATAATAAGCAAACGTAGAAGTAACTCCCAAAGGTTTAATAATAATAGGTAATAGGTACTACCTCATCTTCTTCGCATCCCACAATTTAATTAGATCCTAATCATGCATGTGTGAGGATTGATCTAATGCAATAAAACTGGGTAGTAGAAAAGGTATGATCAAAGTGTTACTTGCCTTGCTGATGATCCGTGAAACCTAAAGATTCGAAGTAACAGGCGGCGCACTCCGGGTATTCTATCGCAAAAAAACAAACAAGCATACAATAAGTACTCATCTAATGCACAGGTAAAACTCAAATAAGAGAATCTAACCAAAAGGTTCAACATAAGAACTCCGGTTGGCAAAAAGAATCAAATCAATCGAAGCAACGAAAGTCAAACGGCGAAAGAAAACAACTTTGTTCTTGTAATCTGGACCTAGGGCAAATTTTACAGTAACAAAATCTTGTTTAAGTTGGTTAAACGGATAGAGGGTTTCGAGACGAAACTGTAGGCGCTTGAATCGCCTGATTCGGATAAACGAGCGAAAAGTTATACTAAAACGAAAATCGGATGAGAAATCGCGATCAGAAAAATCGCAGATTTAATCCGAGAAAAAGAAAAAAAACGACGAACGCCGATTTTTTTTCGGTAGCATGCAAAACGAGGCGGTGGCGAACATCGGGCAACGTGCGGCGGCGGCGGCGGCCGGCGGCGGCGACGTGCGGCGGCGACGGTGTCCGGCGGCGGCGGCGGGCGGCGGCGCGGAGAGGCGGCGCGGCGGCGGCGGCGGGGCGGCGGCGGCGAGCGGCGCTAGTGTTTGGGGCATGGGTGGTTGGCTTCGGCTGGGCCTCCCCCCTGGCTTATAAAGCCTAGTGGGCCAGGAGTCCGGGTCGGACACGGCCCCTAGGTCGGTTCGTTTTTTTTATTTCGCTCGGAAGAAAAATTAAAAGAAATACTAAACGGACTCCAAAAATTCCGAAATAAATTTTCACGGGCTTCTAAAATCAAGCCGCACAAGGTGAACATTTATTTGGGATCTAAATGAAATTTTGAAAACACACATTATTTTCTAAATTCAAATAAAACACCAAAATAACTCCGAAATAAAATCTTATTTGATTTTATTACTAAATCCTCAATATTTCTTTATTTTGGGAAAGTCATTTGATTCCCTCTCTCATATTTTTGTAATAGAAATAATTGATGACAAAATAAATAAAATCAAATGATCCTATTCTCAAAATTTGAGAAAACTCAAATATGAAAATAACGAAATCCCCAACTCTCTCCGTGGGTCATTGAGTTGCGTAGAATTTCTAGGATCAACCAAAATGCAAAATAAAATATGATATGCATGATGATCTAATGTATAACAGTCCAAATTGAAAATTTGGGATGTTACAAACCTACCCCCCTTAAGATGAATCTCGCCCTCGAGATTCGGGTTGTCTAGAAAATAGGTGAGGGTGCTTTTTTAGCAAATCTTCCTCTCGCTCCCAGGTGGCTTCATCCTCTGAGTGGTGGCTCCACTGAACTTTGCAAAACTTGATAACCTTGTTGCGAGTGACTCGACTGGCAAACTCGAGAATCCTAACTGGTTTCTCCTTGTAGGTCAAATCGTTATCCAACTGAATAGTCTCCAATGGCACTGTGTCTCTCAACGGTATGTCAGCCATCTCCGCGTGACATTTCTTTAACTGAGAAACGTGGAACACATCATGAACTCCTGACAATCCTTCGGGAAATTCCAACTTGTAGGCCACTTCTCCCATACGTTCCAAAACTCGATATGGTCCTACAAATCGTGGTGCTAACTTCCCTTTAACTCCAAAATGCTTTGTTCCCCAAAGTGGTGATACTCGAAGATAAGCTCTATCTCCAACTTCGTAAACTGTCTCCTTGCGTTTAGAATCCGCATAACTCCTCTGTGTGGACTGGGCTACCTTGAGCCTATCGCGAATCAACTTCACCTTCTGTTCAGACTCTTTAATCAAGTCAGGTCCAAACAACTGGCGGTCTCCAACTTCGTCCCATGACAACGGTGTCCTGCACCTCCTTCCGTACAAAGCTTCGAAAGGGGCCATCTTCAAACTGGTTTGGTAACTGTTGTTGTAAGAGAACTCTGCATATGGCAAATTATCGCCCCAACTAGATCTGTAATCTAGCGCACAAGTTCTTAGCATATCCTCCAAAATCTGATTGACTCTCTCGGTCTGTCCATCTGTCTGTGGATGAAAAGTTGTACTGAATTCTAGCCTGGTACCCAAAGTTTCGTGTAAATGCTTCCAAAACTTTGAGGTAAACTGGGTTCCTCTGTCCGATACGATACTCCTCGGAACTCCATGCAGACATACGATCCTGGTCATGTATATCTTTGCCAACTTAGCACTGGTATAAGTGGTCTTTACTGGGATGAAATGAGCTACTTTCGTCAATCGATCAACTACAACCCAAATCGAGTCATAGCCTAAACGAGTCCTGGGTAATCCCATGATAAAATCCATGCCTAGCTTATCCCACTTCCATTCGGGTATCGGCAATGGTTGTAACAATCCTGCTGGCTTCTGATGCTCTGCCTTTACTCTCTGACATACATCACAAACTGCTACATACTCCGCAATATCCTTCTTCATTCCGGTCCACCAGAAAATATCCTTCAAATCCAGATACATCTTGGTATTTCCTGGGTGAATTGAATACGGTGAGTCGTGTGCCTCTTGCAATATCAACTTCCTGATCTCTGGGTCATTAGGCACGTAAACATGGTCTTCAAACCATAGGGTGTCGTGCTCATCCTCACAAAATCCTTTAGCTTTTCCTTTGCTCAATTTCTCCTTTATAGCAGCAATCTCTTTGTCAGCTTTCTGAGCTTCCCTGATTTTATCCATCAAAGTTGACTGAATCTCCAATATTGCTACATAGCCTCTCAGAACTATTTCCAAACATAGTTCACGAAGATTTTCTGCTAACGCCTCGGGTATTTCTCCCGTTATTAACGTATTGACATGGCTCTTACGGCTTAATGCGTCAGCTACTACATTAGCCTTTCCGGGGTGATAATGCAATTTCATATCATAATCCTTGATAAGCTCTAACCATCTCCTTTGTCTGAGATTCAACTCCTTCTGTGTGAAAATGTACTTCAAACTCTTATGATCCGTGTACACCTCACAATGATTTCCAATGAGAAAATGTCTCCATGTCTTCAATGCATGCACTACAGATGCTAACTCCAAATCATGCGTGGCATAATTCAACTCATGAGGCTTCAGTTGTCTTGAGGCATATGAAACAACTCTCCCTTCCTGCATAAGCACAGCTCCAAGTCCTCGACGTGAAGCATCGCAATACACCTCATAATCCTTGGTCTGGTCTGGCAAAATCAACACTGGTGAGGTAACCAAACGTTTCTTCAACTCCTGGAAACTAGCCTCACATTCCTCTGTCCATATGAACTTGGTATTCTTCTTCAACAACTCAGTCATAGGCTTCGCAATCTTTGAGAAATTCCCAATAAGTCTCCGGTAGTATCCTGCGAGTCCAAGAAAACTCCAGATCTCTCCAACTGTTGTTCGGGCTTCCAACTTCGTCACGGTTTCAACTTTAGTGGGATCAACTTCTATACCTTCTCCAGATATAACGTGTCCGAGGAATCCTACTTCCTTCAACCAAAACTCACATTTGCTGAATTTGGCATATAATTGATGTTCACTGAGCTTTCCAAGTACCAAACGCAAATGCTCCTTATGTTCCTCTTCATTCTTCAAATAAACCAGGATATCATCAATGAACACTACGACGAACTTATCCAAAAACTCCATAAACACTTTGTTCATCATGTTCATAAAATAGGCAGGTGCGTTAGTCAGACCAAATGACATAACGGTATACTCATACAGCCCATACCTGGTAGTAAAAGCTGTCTTCGAAATATCCTGTTCTCGAATCTTCAACTGGTGGTATCCTGATCGCAGATCGATCTTGGAAAATACCTTAGCTCCTTGCAATCGATCAAACAGATCGTTGATCATTGGTAGTGGGTACTTGTTCTTGATCGTTACTTCATTCAATCCTCGATAATCAACAACCATCCTTAACGATCCATCCTTCTTCTCCACTAGAAGTACTGGCGATTCTTAAGGCGAAGAACTGGGGCGAATATATCCCTTATCCAGTAACTCCTTAATCTGCTTCTTAATTTCCACCAAATCCTTTGCTGGCATCCTATATGGTCTCTTTGTTATTGGACCTGTGCCTGGCAATAGCTCAATCAAAAACGCAATATCTCTATCCGGTGGCATGCCTGGCAACTCCTTGGAAATACATCAGGGAAATCCCTTAGCACTGGTACTTCCTCCTGCACAACTCCTGTTAAGCAATTTACTTGAGTCCTCTTTGGCACATGCCGGGATACATACTTGATCCTTCTCCCTTCTGGGGTGGTAAGCAGAATTGACTTACTAGCACATTCAATATTCCCTTCATACTTTGATAGCTAATCCATGCCTAATATCACATCCAATCCTTGGGATTCCAATACTATTAGGTCTGAGGGAAAAACATAGTTACCAATCCTTAATGGTAACCGATCACACCATAGATTAGCCACATACTCTGCTCTGGGCGTGGTTACTAACATGGGTGACCTGAGGGCTTGGGTTGGTAGGTTATACTTATCCACAAATCCCCTTGATATGTATGAATGCGATGCACCAGTATCAAAAAGAACGAGTGCAGCAAATGACTTAACCAAAAACTTACCTATTACTGCATCGGGCTGAGCTTCAACCTCCTCCACGCTAACGTGGTTCACTTGTCCCCTGTTAAAAGGGTTCAGCTTCTTCCCGGAACTTCCATTTCTATTTCCATTTTTTAATTCAGGACATTCATTGGCATAATGTCCGGTCTTCGAACACTTAAAACAAGTGACTTGGCTCAAGTCCTTCTTGGCTGGGGTTGAGGGGTTGGTGCGGTTCTGGCCGTTGCTTCCTCCGTTGCCATTACCATTCTTGGTGCCATTGTGATTGTGCGAGCTACCTCCTCCATGGGTATGCTGAAAATGTCCTCCCGGTCTAGGGGTAAAACATGGCTTCTGCTGAGCTCCTGAATTGTACTTTCCTTGTCCATACTTCCTCTTGCGATTCTCAATTTGCTGCTGCTTCCCTTCAATCATAAGAGCACGATCTACCAACTCCTGGTAGTTGTTGAAGGTTGCTACCATCAACTGCATGCTCAACTCATCATTCAGTCCTTCCAGAAACTTCTCCTGCTTTGCTGCATCCGTAGCGACGTCATCTGGGGCATAACGTGCTAGCTTACTAAATTCCTCCACATACTGGCCAACTGTCCTTCCTCCTTGGCGCAAGTGGCGAAAGTCACGCTTCTTCATGGCCATAGCTCCTACTGAAACATGTGCAGTACGAAAAGCCTACTGAAACTGGTCCCATGTGACAGTGTCGACAAGGAAAGTGGCTGTGAAATTCTCCCACCATGATGCTGCGGGTCCTTCTAGCTGATGTGCGGCAAACTTCACCTTCTCCGCATATGTGCATCCTGCTGTGGTCAACTCCCTAGCTGTCCTGAGGATCCAATCATCTGCTACTATCGGCTCGGTGCTACTGGAAAACACCGGCGGATTCAGCCTAAGAAAACGGGTTAAGTGGTCAACAGGTGGTGGTGGTGGTGGGTTGTTGTTGTTGTTCCCCTGATTCTGATTCTGGACTAGTAACTGCATCAATGTGTTCTGCTGCTGGATCAACTGGGTGAGCTCCGGTGGAAAGGCAAATCTGGGGTCACGTCTCGGAGGCATTTGAGGGTTTTAGAAGAGATGAGATATAAGAATAGAGGGGGTCTAAAGAGAAAACACTACCCATATGCATATGAGGCAAAAACAAACAATTCACTTCAATCAATCAAACAAGGGCATACAATCGATCTAACTATCGCAAAAGTGCTCGGGCTACTATATTTACATGGTGGACTACTACTACTAATGAGGTGGTCTACTAGAAATATTCTTTGGTCATTGACTCCATAATATCTGCTCCAGCTTCATCAACATAGTTATCATCGCTACTATGTGCTTCCGAGTCGGTTCCGTCGATGATGATGTAGTCTTCCGGGCTAATCTCCTGGGGTTCTTCGTTTTCATCTACTGGAGTAGGGCCTCCCATAAATAATGCTAGCTTCATAGTTAGGTCGGCATTCTTATCCACCAATACTTCAATTTGCTCTTCATAATCTTCTCGTGTAGCCTTGAGTTCTTCCTCCAGTTCCTTGATTCTAGTCTTAGCCTTCTTCAGATCTATCATGTCGGAGCACATCTGGTTCTCCTGTCGTCGAATGTGCTGGTTTAACTCCTGGACAAAATCTGCAATTGATCTATCCTTCCAGGTGTTGATCATCTCCCAGTGCTCATCTCTGCGCCCACAAATCTGGTAGATAGTATCCTTGAGATCCTTGCGGTAGACTTCTCCAATGCGTCGCATGGCGATGTGAGCTGCCATGCTCTTTCCTAGACTCCAAGTTGGTGCATCAAAAGAAAACTCTATGGGCTCAGTGACTGGCATGAACATCCTTCCTGGAACTTGAACTTGAATCATCCAACGCTCTTCTTCAGGTAAAGTGGCGTTGTAGGTTCCCGTGAAGCTTGGTACTCCTATGTTCAGGTATCTAGTGACTTCCTTCAATTGTCGTCCAAAGGGTGTATCATCATCCGGTTGTGTGAACTTGTTCCTTGCATCCGCCATCCTAAAGAGTAGAAAAGATGAGAGGTCAGAAGAGAAGAGAGTGAATAGTGATCTAGGTCTTTTAGCTTAGTGGTCGTGTCCTACAGTCAACGTGTGCTCTGATACCATCTCTGTAGCGACGAGACCTCAAACAATCTGATCTCTATGCTCCGGTGTCATCCCTGGATCAGTAATGCTGACACCACACAGTACTCGGAGGATTTATAGCACAGTAGCAATCACACACTTATTACATCGAGTGTCTCAAAAGAGAACTTATTACAGTAAATATGGCTTAAGGCCATCTAATAACGATAACAACGGAAGGCTTGGAAGATAAGTGAGTCCATCAACTCCAACGGCATCACTGAGTATAGAACCACGACCTAAAACTCCTTAATTGTCGTCTGAAAAGTCTGCAACATTAACGTTGCAGCCCGAAACGGGTCAGCACATGGAATATGCTGGCAAGGTAACACATAGAGAGTAATGGAATGAAACAGCTATACTATATGCATATTTGGCTGGTGGAAAGCTCTATGGTTACAGTTTTGCGTAAAGACAATTTTTCCCTACTTCAAAGGAATACATTTATTTAACTTTCATGGTGGTTGTTAAACATTGAGAATGATCGACAGCATTCTCAATCCCAATTAAGCATCATCATTAAACATAAACCAACAAAATTAATTTAGAGTAACATGTTGAGATTCACATGATAATCCAAGTACTAGATACTCAAGATGTCCATAACTGGGGACACGGCTAACCATGATTAGTTTATTACATCCTGCAGAGGTTTGTGCACTTTTCCCCAGAGGACTCAATCGCCTCCGTTTGGTTTCTCGCACTACATGGTGTTTGAGAAGACGGATGACCGAGACATAGTCTTTCAGAAGCGCTAGCACCTTATGATCGGGTAGACCGTACCACCTACATCCCCTACATCTGCTAGTCTACCACTGTAAGAGTTCGCACGACTTAGTCAACTATGCTGGATCCCATAATAGCTTGTGGCTGCACACGGAAGTTTCTAGTATGAATAGTCTCATGATCCCTTTGAGCCTGGGTGGCGGTCCAAAAGAAAAATAGGCAAGTCCTGGAATACCCAGGTGCCTCAATCCACCTAGATGTGTATTTAAGTTGCCACCTTAGATAAACCATTAATTAACAATCTCACATCTGTCATGGACACTCACCCAATCCACGACTACTAGCATAGCATGGCATAATAAGCAAATGTAGAAGTAACTCCCAAAGGCTTGATAATAACAGGTAATAGGTACTACCTCATCTTCTTCCCATCCCACAATTTAATTAGATCCTAATCATGCAATGTCTGAGGATTGATCTAATGCAATAAAACTGGATAGTAGAAAAGGTATGATCAAAGTGTTACTTGCCTTGCTGATGATCCGCGAAACCTAATGATTTGAAGTAACAGGCGTCGCACTCCGGGTATTCTATCGCAAACAAACAAACAAGCATACAATAAGTACTCATCTAATGCACAGGTAAAACTCAAATAAGAGAATCTAACCAGACGGTCCAACTTAAGAACTCCGGTTGGCAAAAAGAATCAAATCAAACGAAGCAACGAAAGTCAAACGGCGAAAGAAAACAACTTTGTTCTAGTAATCTGGACCTAGGGCAAATTTTACAGTAGCAAAATCTTGTTTAAGTTGGTTAAACAGATAGAGGGTTTCGAGACGAAACTCTAGGCGGTTGAATCGCCTGATTCCGATAAACGAGCGAAAAGTTATACTAAAACGAAAATCGAATCAGGAATCGCGATCAGAAAAATCGCGGATTTAATCCAAGAAAAAGAAAAAAAAATGACGAACGCCGATATATTTTTTTCGGTGGCACGGAAAACGAGGCGGCGGCGGCGGCGGGCGGCGCTAGGGTTTGGGGCGCGGGTGGCTGGCTTCGGCTGGGCCTCCCCCCCGGCTTATAAAGCCTAGTGGGCCGGGAGTCCGGGTCGGACACGGCCCCTAGGTCGGTTCGTTTTTTTATTCCTCTCGGAAGAAAAATAAAAAGAAGTACTAAACGGACTCCAAAAATTCCGAAATAAATTTTCACGGGCTTCTGAAATCAAGCCGCACAAGGTGACCATTTATTTGGGACCTAAATGAAATTTTGAAAAACGCACATTTTTTCTAAATTCAAATAAAACACCAAAAAAACTCCGAAATAAAATCTTATTTGATTTTATTATCAAGTCCTCAATATTTCTTTATTTTGGGAAAGTCATTTTATTCCCTCTCTCATATTTTTGTAATAGAAATAATTGATGATAAAATAAATAAAATCAAATGATCCTATTCTCAAAATTTGAGAAAACTCAAATATGAAAATAACGAAATCCACAACTCTCTCCGTGGGTCATTGAGTTGCGTAGAATTTTTAGGATCAACCAAAATGCAAAATGAAATATGATATGCATGATGATCTAATGTATAACATTCCAAATTGAAAATTTGGGATGTTACAACCCGATTGGCACTAGATCCTCCCTCAATTCCTTGAGCATGTGTGTCCTTTGCTCTTGCCTTTTCTTCCACATCAAGAGTCCCAATGAGATCCACGAAGGAGGAAACTTAGTGATGATACCTCCGGCAACAAACTTGTCCGGTAACATACAACTGAAGTGCTCAAGTTCTCTAGCAAATGACTGTACTCCCTCTATTTTTATATACAAGGCCACTATCAAAATAACAATTTACAGATATACAAGGCCACTAACACTAATTGATGTAATATTAATGGTGTTTGCCTCATATTACTAGCAAAGGAGGACATTAACTATCCCTTGCATGCATGCGGGTGTGGGAGCATTGGCTTGATGTGCATGAAAGAGAAGAATACACATTAATTTACATGGCAAACAAGGAGACAAGCTAGCTTGCAACATTGACTTAGAAGACATTAACTTTTGCCTTGGTACCTGTAATATGGGTTTGTGGCCTGGTATACAAAAATGGAGGGAGTATCTCATGAGCTTGGTCAACCATGGAGCGCTCTTCAATCATCCTGTAATCATAGAATTGCTCCATGATGTACAACTTAGTGCCAGCAACCGGAGGGTAGCAGCGGTGTCCTTACTTGGACCTGAGCGGCAGTGACCTACCGTATCCTACTCTTCCTCATTTTCTGTGTGGCGTGGACTCGTTGGCAACGTGGTGGGGCCTCGGCGGAACCGGCGATGTCCTTTGTCTCGTTGCTCACGGGCGGTGCCTCGACGGAGTGGGGGAAATCCTCCCCCTCGTTGCTGGCAGGGTGGGGCCTCGGCAGAGCCGGCAATGTCCTCTGCCTCGTTGTTGGCGCCGCGGGGCCTCGACGGAGCAGGGCCTCGTCGACACCAACGGAGCGGGGACTCGTCGGAGCCGGCATTGTCCTCTGCCTCATCCTCGGTCTCGCCAAACAACGCCTCGCCCGCTTCATCGCCCTCTTTGTAGGTGGCCGCAGCATCCGCCACCCGCATGCGGTACTGCCAGCACTCGAGGCGGACCTCGCGGGCGGAGCGGTACGAGTCGAGCAGCGCCTCCTGCTCCGGCCGCTCCGCGGCGATCTGCTCCTCCGCCTGCAGGTGCTCTTGGAGGAGATGGTGGTTGTAGGCGGCGTCGGCCTGCGCCTCCCGGAACTGCTCCTCACACTTCTGCCTCACCGTGTCCATATATTGGGCATGGGCCTCGCCGATGGTCATGGTGCAGTGCACCGGCGAGGATGGCATGGAGGAGGGGGTTGGCGCCTGATCGTCGACTACCATGTTCTCCATTGGGACTTCATCGTCCTCTGGCTACCTGCCGGCAAGCCAGTCGGCAGCAATGGCTGCCATCTCCTTGTGGTCCATCGTCCGCCCATCCCGAAGAGCGCTGGAGCGCGAGGAATCCATGGTGGGCAGTAGTGGTGTGGACAAGAGAAAGGGAATGGATGCGGATGACTGCGGCTATGGCTGGCGCAGCAGTTTATATAGCAATGGTGGGTGGCGGAGGGACGGACGTGTGGCGCCGGAGTAGCCGCCTTGGCAACCGCATATTATTAATGTGGGCGGCAGAAGGATGGATGGATGACACTTGTGTTGTTTGAAGGCAGAGCAATCGCCTGCACCGAGAAGCAGGGCAGGCGGCATTGACCGTTTCAGGAAGAAAGCGCGCACAGGCAAGGGAGGCGGTCTGGGTGGGCCAGGGCAGTCAGACTCATGCTTGGCAGCAGGTTGGTCCAGCAGTCAGACATGCTGGCTCGCCAGCTAGCTCGCCGAGCTGAGCGACGACAATCAGACGATGGACGTAGCTTCTGACCAGGAGCCGGCGCCACTGTCCAAGCCGGTTCATGCCATGTTCACCATAGAGCAGGTGCGGCCGCACTTCGACGCCCTAATGGCGGAAGAGCTACCAGTGCAGGAGGACCTACGTTGCAACCTCTGTCTCATCAACGAGCACCGGTGAACAAGCGAATGGCAATGCCATCGCGGACATGTGGCCCTATGATCCTAGTTTCCCGAATGAGCAGCGGGCGTTGTATCGGACCATCCGTAGGGCCCGCGAGGCCCTCTCCATCGTCCTTCAAGTTGTTGCGCTCGTCGTGGCATCGTCGTCTCGCATTGTCAACATGGTCAACAGTCATGAGGATGAGAAGATGACTTCACTTGGAGAGGATGATAGTGCGGACCCACCAGGGCTATAGCCGCATGTACGCAAGTGCCTCCTTATTAGTATATCAAACTATAATTTTTTGCTTCCTCCTGGTTTCCTGACATCACGGTCCCACACCATTGTCAACCTATGTAGTCAATAAACGAGAGAATTGCACAAGAAGCGGCCGACAGCTGGGACCAAGCAACTCGAGTAGTATTCGTGTTTTTGAGGTGTGAGCACTGCAGAGTTTTTCTTGAGCGATATTTAGCCCAGATACTAATTTTTCTCCTCTGAACAACAACGAAAACATCACTGCAGGTATTAGCTGGGCGGGCTGTGGCCCGTCTAGTCCAAGCCAGATATCCAGCCCAGATATTATTTTTTTTCAAGCTGAAACTGGCTAGCCCAGCTATACTTCTTTTAGGAATACCCTGGCAAGGTCAAGTTGTTATTCTCCGCCCCGCTAGGCTGCAAATCTTTCCTAGGAGGGATGCATTAGGCTTAACAAGAAAATGGGCTTTAAGAAATAATAAATAGGATGTAATTATAAAAACTGGGCAGTAACTACAAAAAATGCACCAAACACGTAATTACTTTATAAAATATTATTTTTGGATATTGAAAATTTTAATTTCATTAATTGTTGCGAGCGCAATGTTTCGTTGGATTTTATGTAATATAAATTTATATTGAAATTGTATTTAATCTGACTAGAAATTTCGGGATAAAAATATTTCGGATCCCATCAAAATGTGGGAAATTTTATTGAATTCTGTTTTGAACGGTTAGTTGAAATGGGTTGTACTTTTAACAAGCTGTAAATGGGCTATCGTAAATTCCATTAGAATTCACATTCTTACAAATCTCAAATGGGCTATAAGTTCTTTGCCACACACTTGTGCCCTTACTAAGTTGACATGTCCCCTAAAAAAAAGAGTTGACGCGTATGCAAGGCTTTGTCAACTTATAGTCAACACACGGTTCTAGCAGCAGTGGCCGTTGGATGTCCATCCAACGGATGCCGTGCTTCTTCTTCAATCTCGGATATTCTAGCTTCACACGCGCAAAAAATGATTCCTCCCCCTGAGATCTGGGGCGCAACATTTCGGAAGCTGGCCTGTGGGCCTACTAAGTTGACACATACCAAGGGCTTTGTCAACTTTGCCAATATAAACGATTCTAGCTCCAGTGACCGTACGATGTCCATCCAACAGCCGTAGTGCTTCTTCAACCTCTGGTCTTCTTGCTCCAGCCGCCCAAACGAGCACCGGTCGTGCCTCGTGCTCCTGCCTCCCGTGGCCGGCTGCGATGCAGCGGAGGCCTCACCGCCCCTTCTACTCCTACCGCTGGCATGGCCATTCCTCTACTCACCCACACCCCCTATTATTCTGCGGCCACGGCAGCCTCACAACACAGCGAACCAGTGAACCCTCATACTCCTCTACGCGTGGGCATCCTCTGCCGCGTCTTCCCCGACTCCGTGTCATCCCCTTCCTAGGCCTCGCCATCGTCCACCGCCCTGGTGCTCTCGGCGCGGCATGGTCAACATCGTTAAGGAACGGCTTCCATCGGACGTGGACTGTACGTGGAGAGGCAGACAGCTGGGTCCACCACCGCAGCAAGGAAGTGCCTCCTTATTATGCTCAAAATAATTATTCCTCCACATGACACAGGGGACCCACCAGACGGGCCACCGTATTTCACGAAAAAATGTATCCCCTTGACTGCTGGGACCCACCAGCTACATCTTCGCATGCAAGGAAGTGTGTTCGGGCAAAAAAACCGATTCGCCCCCTGACTGCTTGGACACACCAGCTACATCTTCGCACGCAAGGAAGTGCCTGACAGTTGGGACCCACCTAGTCGAAGCGTATGTAGCATTGTCATTTTGGTCGCAAACGTGTACGTACATACTGGTCGATGTAGAGGCGTGCATGTGTCGTAGTAGAGTCGCGCACGTAGCATGTACACGTACGTACATCAGCTAGTGTGAAGTAAGAAAATACGGCCACGTACATACATACGGGCGGGGTCTCGAACGCCTACTCGCGCATATGTACGGCCAGGGCTCGTGTACATGGCTGGGTCAGAATTGAGAAACTGCATCGTCGTTGTGTTCATGGGGAGCCAACCGGTTGGGTCTGAATGGAATGCATCGTCATGTTCATCGGGAGGGCTTGGATGGAACAGTCGATGGAAACGAGGCCCGGTGTACCGCACAACAGAGGAAACGGCCTTGTGTTCGACCGGCCATGTTTGAAACGGGATCCTATTCATCGGGAGGGGTCTGGCATACCGCAAACGGAGGAAACGGACCTCCTATGGTTGAAACGGGGTCCTGTTGATCGGGAGGGGTGTGGCGTACCGCAAAACGGAGGAAACGGACTTGTGTTAGAGCGCTACGGTCAAAACGGGGGTCCTGTTCATCGGGAGGGGTGTGGTGTACCGCAAAATGCGACACCACGGGATACTGTTTATCTCCACCGTCGACTCCCTCCAGCCTCCATGGGCTACCATTCATCCACCGTCGACCTCCTTCAGCCTCCACCTGCGGCTTTTCATCCACGGGCTCCTGTTCATCCAGCCTCCACCGCGCTCTACTCCACCGACTACTGTTCAACCAGCCCTCTCCACGGGCTCCTGTTCAACCACCCCTCCACGGGTACCTTTCATCCAACCCTCCACCGTCTACTATTCATCCAGCCCTCCACGGGGTCGTCATGTTCATCCAGCCCTCCACGGGGTCGTCCTGTTCATCCAGCCCTCCACGGGGTCCTGTTCATCCAGCCCCAACCGGCTCGATCGATCGGGGTCATGTTCATCCACCCCACCAGGAACTGTTCATCCAAACCCCCCTGCCACACTCACTGTTCATCCAAAGGCAGCATCGATCGGCTTCAGTTAGCAGTAGTAGCGAAGGAATCGCTCAATCGGGTTCAGTTAACAACCATCGATCGATCGCTCGGGTTCAGTAACGTGTAGCCTGCAGTGCAATCGCTCGGGTTCAGTAGGCGAACGCCTCGCTCGGGTTCACTTAGAGCCCAATGCTTTGCACCCACGTGCGTGCGTGTATGAGAGAAACGCGCAAACCTTCATGCATCGCTCGGCCACGTCCACCCACCGTAACCGGGAACACCCTGATATTTTCCTTGCCCTCGCTTCTACCAGGGTTTTTCTGTCATGGATGGCCCAAAGAATGTCATGCAGCTGCGTCTCCAGCCCGCCCAGGACGAAAAACCCATTTTCTGTCTTGAGTTTTTGTCATAGAAGTAGGATCCCACCATATCTATCACGATACCGGGTTTTGTCACCATTATCGTCATAGAAGTGTCATAAGTATGACAATTTTTTTTCGTTCGGCCCAAAACGTCACAGATGTGTCTTCTTTTTGTAGTGATCACACAAAGTATTTTGTCATGCACAACCCCGATGACAAGCCAAGCAATTGTTTCATACTTTTGGTGTTCTCAAACTTTTTCAACTTTCACGCAATACATGAGTGTCAGCCATGGATATAGAAATATAGGTGGAATAGAATATGGTGGTTGTGGAGAATACAAAAATAAGGAGGAAGTCTCACATCAACTAGGCAAATTAATAGGCTATGGAGATGCCCATCACCTAATGTCGATGCAAGTGAGTAGGGATTGCCATGAAATGGATGCACTAGAGCTATAAGTGTATGAAAGCTCAAAAAGAAACTAAGTGGGTGTGCATCGAACTTGCTTGCACATGAAGAACTAGGACAATTTCAGGAAGCCCATCATTGGAATATACAAGCCAAGTTTTATAATGAAAAATTCCCACTAGTATATGAAAGTGACAAAATAGGAGACTCTCTATCATGAAGAATATGGTGCTACTTTGAAGCACAAGTGTGGAAAAAGGATAGTAACATTGTCCCTTCCCTCTTTTCGCTCATTTTTTTGTTTTTTTGTTTGGGCTTCTTTGGCATCTTTTATTTTTTATTTGGGCTTCTTTATCCTCTTTTAGTTTTTATAAATTCTGGAGACTCATCCCAACTTGTGAGGGAATCATTGCTTTCATCATCCTTTCCTCAGATGGGACAATGCTCTAATGATGATCATCACACTTTTATTTACATACAACTCAAGAGTTACAACTCAATATTTAGAACAAAATATGATTCTATATGAATGCCTCCGGTGTTGTACCGTGATGTGCGATAATCAAGAGTGACATGTATAAAAATATGAAGAGTGGCCTTGCCACAAATACTATGTCAACTACATGATCATGCAAAGCAATATGACAATGATGGTATGTTTCATAATAAAACGGAACAGTGGATGTTGCATGGCAATATATCTCGGAATGGCTATGGAAATGCCATAATAGGTAGGTTTGGTGGCTGTTTTGAGGAAGGTAATATGGTGGGTTTAATGCACCGACGAAAGTTGCACGATAATACAGAGGCTAGCAATGGAGGAAGGGTGAGAGTGCATATAATCCATGGACTCAACATTAGTCATAAAGAACTTACATACTTGTTGCAAAAATATATTAGCCATCAAAACAAAGTACTACACGCATGCTCCTAGTGGGATATATTGGTAGGAAAAGACCATTGCTCGTCCCCGACCGCCACTCATAAGGAAGACAATCAAAAAATAAATCATGCTTCGACTTCATCACATAACGGTTCACCATACGTTCATGCTATGGGAATCACAAACTTTAACACAAGTATTTAGACAATCCACCATTACTCACTAGCATGACTCTAATATCACCATCTTTATATCTCAAAACAATTGCAAGGAATCAAACTTCTCATAGTGTTCAATGCTCTTTATATGAAAGTTTTTACTATATTCCTCTTGGATGCCCATCATACTAGGACTAAATTCATAACTAAGAAAATTACCATGTTGTTTAAAGACTCACAAAATAATTTAAGTGAAGCATGAGAGTTCATTAATTTCTATAAAATAAAGCCACCACTATGCTCTAAAAAGATATAAGTGAAGCACAAGAGCAAGCTGCCTAGATCAAAAGATATAAGTAAAGCACATAGAGTATTCTAATAAGTTCACAATTAATGCATGCCCCTCTGAAAAGGTGTGTACAGCAAGGTTGATTGTGGAAAACTAAAAAGCAAAGATTCATATCATACAAGACGCTCCAAGCCAAACACATATCTGATACGTCTCCAACGTATCTATAATTTTTGATTGTTCCATGCTGTTATATTATCATTCTTGGATGTTTTACAATCATTTTATGGCAATTTTATGTCACTCTTTGGGACTAAACTATTGACACAGTGCCAGTGCCAGTTGTTGTTTTTTGCTTGTTTTTTACATCATATAAAATCAATACCAAACAGAGTCCAAACGCAGCGGAACTTTTTGGAGAGTTTTTCTGGGCCTAAAGATACATGATGGGCCAAAGAAGTACCAGAGGGGTGCCCCAACGGGGGCACAACCCACCTGGGTGTGCCTGGGGGCCCAGGCGTGCCCTGGTGGGTTGTGCCCACCTCGGTGGCCTCCCGCACCACCTCTTCGCTCTATATATACCCCAATATTCCAAAAACCCTAGGGGGGTCGACGAAACACAATTCTAGCCGCTGCAAGTTCCAGAAACCACAGATCCAATCTAAACACCATCGCGGAGGGGTTCATCACCCTCATCGATGATGTGTGAGTAGTTCATTATAGAGCTATGGGTCTGTAGTTAGTAGCTAGATGGCTTCCTCTCTCTCTTTTGATCCTCAATATAATGGTCTCTTGGAGATCTATTTGATGTAACTCTTTTTGCGGTGTGTTTGTTGGGATCCGATGAAATTTGAGTTTATGATCAGATCTATGTTTTTATCCTTGGAAGTTATTCGAGTCTCTTGATCTCTTATATGGATGATTACTTATAGCCTCGTATTTCTTCTTCGAATCTTTGGTTTAGTTTGGCCAACTAGATCGATTTTTCTTGCCATGGGAAGAGGTGCTTTGTGATGGGTTCGATCTTACGGTGCTCAATCCCAATGACATGGCAACTGATATGTATAGTTTGTGATGTATACGTATCTGTCATTGCTATTAAGGATAAAAATATGGGGTCTATTCCTACATGAATAGATCTTGTCTACATCATGTCATCGTTTTTATTGCATCACTCCATTTTTCCATGAACTTAATACACTAGATGCATGCTGGATAGCGTCGATGTGTGGAGTAATAGTAGTAGATGCAGGCAGGAGTCGGTCTACTAATCTTGCACGTGATGCCTACATAATGATCATAGCCTGGATATCGTGATAATTATCTGAGGTTCCATCAATTACCCAACAGTAATTTGTTTACCCGACGCATGCTATTTTTGTCGAGAGAATCCACTAGTGAAATCTACGGCCCCCGGGTCTCTTCTTTATCATATTTGCCTTCGAGATCTATTTTTATTTGCTTTTATTTTCAGATCTATTAATCCAAAAACCAAAAAAATACCTTGCTGCATTTTTTTGTTATTTATTTTATCTCGTGTTCCCACGAGATCTATTTATCCAATCTACTACAATTTTATCTATCTTTTTACCCGGGAGGGATTGACAACCCCTCTTTTATGTCAGATTACTAGTATTTGTACATTGTGTGTAGGTACTGTTCTCGTAGTTTTGCATGGTTCTCCTACTGGTTCGATAACCTTGGTCTCATCATTGAGGGAAATACCTACCATAGATGTGCTGCATCATCCCTTACTCTTTGGGAAAATACCGACATAGTTCAAGCCGCGTCAAAAGGAATTTATAGTGCCGTTGCCGGGGAGACATCATCAACATCTATCAGGTTCCTAATCACAAATGTCATCTCCTTGCAATTTACATTATTTTCCATTTGCCTCTCGTTTTCATCTCCCCCACTTCATAAAGAATTGCCATTTTATTTGCCCTCTTTTTCGTTCGCCATTTTCTCGTCAGATCTTTTGTTTGCTTTTGTTACCATGTGCCTTCTATATGCTTGCATATTCTCTTGCTAAAACTCTTTTGATATGGATACTCATCCACTTGCTAATCTTTTTAAAAGATCCAATCGTGATGAATCAATTGCTAGTGAGTTGAAAGCACAAGATTATCTTTATGAAGTTTTGCTTGAGATTCGTGAATATGAAAGTTGTGATGAAGAAATTTATAAAGTGATTCATGATAGCTCCAAGAACGTGATTTTACTATAAATTCTATTAATGACAATTGTTCTAATAATATGCAAAACCCCAAGCTTGGGGATGCTAATTTTGCTATGTCCACTACTTATTGCATTGATCATGATTGGGGTGATAATGTTTCTTATAATATTGAAAATTTATTTAAGCCTCATGATGAATATGATATTGATAATAGTGTTTGCAATAATATTGAAAGTGGGTTTGGAAGAGTTTCAACTTTAGGTAATAATAATCCCACATATTTGGAGGGTGTTCAGTCTTATGAAATTTTTGATAAAAGTGGGCTTGAAGAGGTCGTGACATTATTTGATGATAATCCCACTATTTTAGAGGAGTGTCAATTTTGCATGCATGTGGATCATGAAGAGAATATTTTATGTGATAGTTATATTGTTGAATTTGAATATGATCCTACATGTAATGATTATGAAATAGGAACATATGGTTGTAGGAATTTTCATGTTACTAAATTACCTCTCTTCATGTTGAGGTTGCTATTGTTTCTTTGTCCTTCCTTGCATATGCTAGGTTATTGTTGTCTGGATAATTTGTTCCCTTATGAAATTCATATGCATAGAAAATATGTTGGATTTAAATGTGTTTGTCACATGATTTATGATGCTCTCTTTGTGCTTCAATTCTTGTCTTTCATGTGAGCATCAATAAAATCTCAAGCCTATCTTGATGGCTATGAAGAAAAAGCTTGTTGGGAGGCAACCCAATGAATAAAATTTATTTTTGCCTCTTTCTTTCTGTTCTTGAGTGTTTGGACAATTATGCTACTATTATGACTGGGTTTTTTATGTTTTAGTTAGTGTTTGTGCCAAGCAAAGCCTTTGGGATCATTTTGGGTGATAGTTGATTTGATCTTGTTGAAAAAACAGAAACTTTTGCGTCCATTAAAACAATTTTTATTTTTTACAGAAGAGATATAAATACTGATTTTTGTACACAAGATTCATATACAAATTTCCCATGCTGTCCTAATTTTTCAGAATTTTTGGAGTTATAGAAGTATTCAAAGTTTTCAGATTACTATGGACTGTTCTGTTTTTGACAGATTATGTTTCCTTTGCGTTGTGTGCTTATTTTGATGAATTTATGGTTTGCATTGGAGGGTATAAGATATAGTAAAGTTGGTATACAGTACATATAATGCAAAATAAAATATGAATGGGTTTGCAATAGTACTTATAGTAGTGATTTACTTTGATATACTAACGAATCTCACGAAGGTTTTGTTGAGTTTTGTGTGATTGAAGTTTTCAAGTTTTTGGTGAGATCATGATGGATGAAGGAATAAGGAGTAAGAAGAGCCTAAGCTTGGGGATGCCCATGGCATACCAATATATTATCTAAAATATAAGCAAGCAACTAAGCTTGGGGATGCCCGAGTGGCATCCCCTCTTTCTTCTAACATCACATATCATGAGTTTTGCTTGGAGCGTCTTGTATTATATGAGTCTTTGCTTGTTTTGATTTTTATTTTAAGTCAAGTATCCTTTTTGGACACACCTATTTGAGAGAGCCAAAATTATGCTATGACTTGTTAGAATTGCTCTCTATGCTTCACTTATATATTTTCGAGCTATGTAATTGCTCTATTGCTTCACTTATATCTTTTTGAGCATGGTGTGCTTTATTGTTTTTGAAGAAATGATCTCATGCTTCATTTATATTTATTTGAGATTTATTAAATTATTTTACAAATTCTCTCATGCTTCACTCGTATTATTTTGAGAGAAGAAAATTTTTATGCTCATGTTCTTCACTTAGATTTGTTTGAGCTATCAAAAGCAACATATGAAATTAGTCCCAAAGTGATAGATATTCAAAAGGGATATAATAAAAACTTTCATGAAAGATCATTGGACAAAATAAACTTGATTCCTTGTAATAGTTTTGCGATATGATGATATAGTATGTAAGTCATGTTGATGAGTAATTATGCTTTAGTAAGAATATTGATGTTAAGGTGGAAAAAGGAATAAACTTTATTTCCTGTTTGGGAACCGCCTATGATATATCTAGCATGGAAAGTATTGGGAACTACTTGATTGTTTTCGTTGACAGGAAAAGCATGCCACCCAAAATGTTTTTATCTCTATCTTTTCGCTTTGAGCTCTAGCACCTCTACAAATCCCTACTTCCCTCTGTGAAGGGCATTTCTTTTACTCAATTTTTATTTTTATTTGAGTCTCCATCTTCTTTTATAAAGCACCAACTAAGGGGCACTATGATCGTACTTGAGCATTGGGTATAGGTAATATGCGAGTCTGTTTCATGAATGGATCAATGATTGAGCATAACGGGGTAGGGATAACTTGCTTTAGTGTTAATATTTTGAAAGACATGGTTGCTTGTTGATATGCTTGAGTATTTAAATCTTCATGTCAAAACTATACTATTGCTTTGAATCATATAAAAGTCAAAATGTCCATTCTACAAAGAAAAGAATATGTGATGAACATGTTAGGCAGCATTCCACATCAAAAATTCTGTTTTTATCATTTACCTACTCGAGGATAAGCAGGAATTAAGCTTGGGGATGCTGATACATCTCCAAAGTATCTATAATTTTTTATTGTTCCATGCTGTTATATTATCATTCTTGGATGTTTTACAATCATTTTATAGCAATGTTATATCATTTTTGGGACTAACCTATTGACATAGTGCCTAGTGCCAGTTGCTGTTTTGCTTGTTTTTTACTTCATAGAAAATCAATACCAAACGGAGTCCAAACGCAACAAAACTTTTTGGAGAATTTTTCTGGGCTAGAAGACACAGGATGGGCCAAAGAAGTACTAGATGGGTGCCCCGAGGGGGGCACAACCAACCTGGGCGCGCCCTGGTGGATTGTGCCCACTTTAGTGGCCTCCCGCACCGCCTCTTTGCTCTATAAATACCCTAATATTCCAAAAACCTTAGGGGAGTCGATGAAACATAATTCCAGTCGTTGCAAGTTGCAGAAACCACTGATTCAATGTAAACACCATCGTGGAGGGGTTCATCAGTCTCATTGGTGCCTCTCAAATGATGCGGGAGTAGTTCATTGTAGACCTATGGGTCTGTAGTTAGTAGCTAGATGGCTTACTCTCTCTCTCTCTCTCTCTCTCTCTCTCTCTCTCTCTCTCTTCTGATCCTCAATACAATGGTCTCTTGGAGATCTATTTCATGCAAATCTTTTTGCGGTGTGTTTGTTGGGATCCGATGAACTTTGAGTTTATGACCAGATCTATGTTTTTACCCATGAACATTATTTGAGTCTGTAGATCTCTTATATGCATGCTTACTGATAGCCTCGTATTTCTTCTTCGAATCTTTGGTTTACTTAGGCCGACTTGATCAATTTTTCTTTCCATGGGAAGAGGTGCTTTGTGATGGGTTCGATCTTACGGTGCTCAATCCTAGTGACAGAAAGGGAAATGACACGTATCTATCATTGCTATTAAGGATAAAAAGACGGGGTCTATTCCTAAATGAATAGATCTTGTCTACATCATGTCATCGTTCTTATTGCATTACTCTGTTTTTCCATGAACTTAATATACTAGATGCATGATGGATAGCGGTCAATGTGTGTAGTAATAGTAGTAGATGCAGGCAGGAGTGGGTCTACTAATCTTGGATGTCATTGCCTGGATATCGTCATAATTATTTGAAGTTCTATCAATTGCCCAACAGTAATTTGTTTACCCGTCGTATGCTATTTTTCTCGAGAGAAGCCACTAGTGAAATCTACGCCCCCTGGGTCTCTTCTTTATCATATTTGCCTTTGAGATATACTTTTATTCGCTTTTATTTTCATATCTATTAATCCAAAAGCCCAAAAATACCTTGCTGTCATTTTTTGTTATTTATTTTATCTCGTGTTCCCGCGAGATCTATTTATCCAATCTACTACAATTTTATCTATCTTTTTACCCAGGAGGGATTGACAACCCCTCTTTTACGTCGGGTTGCAAGTATTTCTTCTTTGTGTGCAGGTACCGTTCACGTAGTGTTGCCTGGTTCTCCTAAGGTTCGGTAAGCTTGGTCTCATCACTGAGGGAAATACCTACCGTAGTTGTGCTTCATCATCCCTTCCTCTTCAGGAAAATACCAACGTAGTTCAAGCCGCATCAATATCATGCAGTGAATAAAAAATATAGGCTCAAGTCAATTACTCGATGGATTCAAGACGAAAGAGGGGATGCCATCTGGGGAATCCCTAAGCTTAATGATTGGTTGTCCTTGAATATTACCTTGGGATGCCTTGGGCATCCCCAAGCTTATGCTCTTGCCACTCCTTATTCCATAGTAGATCAAATCTTTACCCAAAACTTGAAAGTTTCACAACACATAACTCAACAGAAAATGTGTAAGCTCCGTTAGTATAATAACATAAATAACCACTTTAGTTACTATTGTGAACTCAATCTAAATTTATATTGGTGTTATATCTACTGCATTCCAA